>NC_056743.1:933829205-934169205 GCF_019279795.1 Protopterus annectens
AAAGTTACATTAATTTTGCCTTTTAAATTATGCACTTTATCAGTTATTCCAGCCTTGATAGATGCAGTGCTTAAACAGTAAACTTTTTATGAGTGAGTGGAGTCTGTGAGCCCCTTCTTGTCCCATGTATGTGCAATTTTAATTCTTTGTCTTTTCATTTCTTTTCCACTGTTGCCATAGAATAATCCTGTTCTACAAAATACGGCAGTATTTTCAGAGTAGCCATCTTGAAAGACTTTGCTTTTATAAACATTTACAACTTTGAGGATATACGATTAGTAAAGAAGTTATGCACTTACCATAACATTCCATCCGTGTTGTCCATTTCCATTCATCCTCAACTAATGGGTCCGGATCCAAGCCTCAGATCCAACTCAGTAGTTAAACTTGCTCATGGCCTCAAACTCCTTCCTTACCCATAATGCACCATCCCAAACATCCTTCATATCTTGTTTGCAGCAACAGGAAGTCCATAAAGGAATACCTGTTAATGAATTTCAATACAAAGGATATAGTTAACCTAGAAAAAGAAGAATCTCATTCCTCCAGAAAACAGTTATGAACAAAAGGAGGGGGATGCCACATATGGAGCTCACAAAGGACAGTAGAATCTCGCTCCTCTATAAGTCAGACATTAGAAAAGCATGAGGGTTGGTGGGTGGGGAGATGAGGATGAATGAAAATGGAAAACACAGATGGAATGTTATGGTAAGTATATTATTTCTTTATCTGATGTTGTCAATTTTCAATCATCCTCAACTAATGGGTCAGAATCCCCATCTATCTCTACCCTTGGGTGGACTGGAAGGAATGATACTCCCGGATACAAGTGAGCCAAAGGTTGTACTACTTCTGGGCATCAGATCCAGTTGTAGTAAATGATGAAAGCATAAGGATTTGACCAAACTGCAGTTATATATATTTATTGTCCATAGAGATTCTGGACTGGAAAAATAGTAAAGCTGCCATTGATATGTTTTAAAGAACCTTTAATGGTTTTGGAAAGTAAAGATACACTATTATAGATAAATGAAATGCAATCTGTCAAAGAACAAGTAGTAAATACAACATGTATTTATAAATTATTGCACAATCTTAGGCAGGAAAGAAGGTGTGTACCCGTCATGACCCTCTCCTTCTTAAACAAAAAAGTACATATATATTTTTTTACTAAGTCACCTCTGCATGCAGGTTCAAAGGGAAAATATATCAAGGTTTGCACTAACAAATTTAAATCTAGTGATGTAATGGGACCTGTATAGGGGAATTCTCAGTAAATGGATACCTTCAAAAAGATCATTTTCATAGTCTGCAGGTGCCAGGGAAGAATTTGAAATCCTACATAAAAATTAGAAATTAGAACTGATGAACTAGAACCCTACTAAAAAAGCTTGCCAAAAATCCAAAAACCGAATGAGTTGGAACTGAGAAAGGATTTGATTCTGATCTATCCCATAAAAAAGCCTTCTCCATTTACTTCTTTAGAGTTTCCAAGCGAAAGATTAACGGGAAGATAAAGCTATAGAAAGAATGAGGCAACTGGAGAAACCACATTGTTAGAAATTTGAGATATCTGGGTGGAGATTGCCCATCAGGTAAGATAAAAGGTCTGTATCTGTACTAAAAATCTGAGGTGGTCACAGGAGATTCTGCCAATAGGGATGACTACAATTAGGGATACAGACAAGAGGGGGCTGGAATTTATTGGAGAAAACTGGCAAAGGAACCAAGGTATTGGGAGCAAATAACTAAAGAGGGAAAGGTAATGGAACGGAGAGGACAAGAATTTATTTGGACTGCAAGTTAGAGATTACCTTCCCTATCAAGGATTAGGATCAGAGTACAGACAAAGAGAAAGAAATAGGGGAGTCCGAAACAAAAGACCAGCACTGGTAGAGTTTTTAGTAGAATCTAGAACAGAATCAGCCATTGAAAAAGGAATAATTAGTAGAGCATATAAATATTATATAACTATAAAAATCAATCAGTGGAGGTTAGAAAGGATTGGGAAGAGAGATTGGATAAGCAATTCACAAAGAAACAATGAGAGGATATATGTAAGTCTCCCAAATATGAAACAAAATCTAGAAGATTTAGGATTTCTGCTTTGAAATGTTTACATAGATATTTTTATACCCCAAGTAGACTCCAGAGAATTTTACCTCAGGTAGACAGCAAATGCTGGAGGTGTGATGGGATTGGGGACATAATTTCTGGGAGTGTGGTGGGTTGACAGACTTTAAAGATTTCCTGCGGGATGCACTGTCAGAGATGTTGGGTGGGTGGTTGTGATTTTTCTGAGCTGTGATACAGAATCAGAATTGTCTAGACATAGTAAGGCCTTGCTGTGTCTAACTATGCTGGCTGCCAAAAAAGCAATTACTAGAAAATAGAAATCAAAATCTAAAGCAACTACATTAGAAGTAGTGAATATAGTTACAGAGATAAATCAACTGGAATTGAGATCTTTAGAAAAGGGTAGGAGCAAACTACATAAGAAAAATGGGAATTGTGGGAACAATTCATACAGGGGAGAAATAGAATGAGGTTTAAAAGAAGGTAGGACTTAAATGAGACATGCAATGTTTGACCAAAAATGATTGGGTAGATAAGTGATGTATAATGTTTGAAACTGGAGTGTGTCAGTATGGTTTGTGATGCAAAATGTTTGCAACTAAGATTGTGTCGGTGTGGTTTGTTTTACTTATATAAATGTATGACTGTTTAAGTTGTACGTGATGGTTTAATAAAGATGTTTCTTATTTAAAAAAGGTGCAAAAATTAAATAATTTATGTAATGTTGCTAGGGTTATATGATATATAGCAATATATATATGTGAAGTATAATATTTGCTGATGTTTATTTGTTAATACAGTTTGATTACTTTTGTATAAATGTAAATTTGCCTATGTCACAACTGATAATTCAATAAAGGTGATTAAAAAAAAAAAAAGACAGAATCTGAGGTGGTTATTGTGGATGAAGGTCAAAGGATGGGGAACTACACTAGCGAAGGCTAGTAAGGTTTAATGGGTAATGAGCATGACTTTGCACATCGACCAAAAAGGGAAACAGTTTGATAAGGCCAGTAGAATCCAATGACGATTACCATGTTCTTTCACCAAGCTTTTTACTAAAGGAATTTGGGAAATTGTATGAAAACATCCGGAAGACTGGAGGGTGGAGTCGAGAAGTGTAACCGTGGAGTAGAGAGTCTCTTGGTGATTCCCCTGGTGGGAGGGGGATCACTGTCAAGTAGTTACTGCTTTTGTTGTTGAGGTGGGATACAAGAAAGATCACAGCCAAGCTGGTCCTACGTACTGAAAAACATTTCTATCACATTGTTGTAGAGAGACCACTCGAGGTAGTAAAACTTTTGTTACTGCAGGAATATGTTTTACTACTAGAAAAAGGATGTAGGATGTCACATTCACATAGGAGTAAGTTGGGTTCCCTCTACTTTGCTGGTGTACAGGACTACTAACATACAGACTTTTCAGAGAGTCTCAGAACGCTTGTATCTCCAAAGGCATCGGTCTCATTACCAAGACAGTGATGTGCAAATTGACTTCTTTAGGGACACGTGTTGTATTGCTTCCCCATAAAAATGATCTTACCACCTAACGTGGGAAGTATGCATGAGCACTATGGTGTTGGGTCGAGAAAGATGAAAAGACAGCCTAGTAAAAATAAATTGTAATCACTTACACCAGGAAAGGAAACGTTTGCATACTTGGATTATTTATTACTCTGAAAAAGGCTGAGAAAATATTGACCATTGAGATGCTAGTGGAATCTTGCTAAAGAAACTACAATCATGTCACTAACAATGATCTCAATGCATGCAGAATCAACTGGTTTAGAAAATTTTGGTACTGCAAATGACTTCACTGATTTGCTTCTTAACTGACTGTAATTTTCAGAGAAGAGAGAGAAAAAAAAATACACTTTGCTAGAATCTACCATTGCTAGAATCTCCTTGTGTTCTGACAGTGTGCTTCTCAAACAATCTGGATATATAGAGCTGATAAGTATATTTTTTGGCACTTTTAACTGTTCAGAGTTCTGCACTGTTTTAATTTTTGCTTGACTGGTTCATAGATAGGTACCAGGCTATTGGCCCAAGGGCCTATGCAAGCCTAGCCAACAAGGTTCCCTGGCTTACACCACCCAAGAAAGTTATTTTCCTGTGCCACTAACGAGGAGAGACACAGAAGTGATCCCCGGAGTGTATTTCCTATTTCCCATCCACTCATCAAGATTTTTCTTGAAGAGTGCTAATGAAGAACTTTGCTTGACATAGATGGGTAGCCTGTTCCAGAGTATGGGAAGTCTCTGGGATAGGAATGTATCCCTCCAGCATGTCCTGTTTATTGTGGTGACAAGGTTTAGGTCCCTAGAGCTTGAAGCTCGGAGGGATTGGGATTTCTTTAGGTGTAGCATGTCCAGCAGCTGTGGGTTTGACATAGCTTTATATGTTAGGCAGAGATCACCTCTGAGTAGGAGATATGCTACGGAGTAAAGCTGGAGTTTTTTGAGGCAGTCAGTGTAGGGCATTTGTTTGAGTCCAGTAATCCTCTTTGTGAGGTACTCCTGTGGCCTTTCCAGCTGCAGCAGATGTCTTGTGAGGTACATTCCAAAAGGGGCATTGTACTCTATAATGGGTCTAATGAGTGATGAGCAGAGGGTAACGATGACCTCTTTTTTCCTGGACGAGAACCCTTTTATGATGGTGTGCCACGTAGAAGGACTTCCTGACTACTGTGGCGATGTGACTATCAAAGGAGAGACTACTGTCCACCTGGGTCCCAAGGTCTCTTATCATGCATTCGGTGTTAAGTAGATTGCTGCCTATGTGGTAGTTCATGGGTACAGAGTTTTTACCAAAGGGGATGACACTGCGCTTTTTGGCATTGAGCTTGAGGCTATGGCTCTGACACCAGGCATCTGTCTCAGAGAGGCCCTTCTGTAGGATGTTCACATCATTTGGGGACTTGACTATGGCTCCTAGTTTGCAGTCATCTGCGAACTTAGCCAGAGGCCTTCTGTGTTAGCCTGTACTTCAGAGAAGTAGATACCAAACAGGAGCGGTCCCAGGACGGAACCCTGTGGTACTCCACTTGTCACTGGTTTGAGGTCAGATTTGGAGTCTGCAACTTTTACAGTGTGGGCTCTGTCAGTGAGCCAGTTGGCAACCCATCTTGTGATGTAGGGATTTATGCCTAGTTTATTGAGTTTAGCTATAATTCCAAAATGGGGGATGGTGTTGAAAGCCGTGGTGAGGTCAAGATAGGCTGTGTGAACCACTTTACCCTCATCTACGGCTTTGGTGGCTGCCTCAAAGAAGTCGATCAGGTTCAGCAGGCATGATCTGCCTTTCACAAACCCGAACTGGGTGGGATCCAGAGTTTGGAGGTTACCAATGTCTTTGTTTATGAGTTCCATGATGATACGTTCCATGGCTTTGCAGACCAGTCTCATCAGGCTAATAGGTCCATAGTTCCCGGGATCAGTGGTGGCTCCCCCTTTGTGGAGTGGGATAACTGTTGCTGTGCGCCATTCAGTGGGCACAAAGCCTGATGCGAGGCTATTATTGAACATGGTGCTTAAGTGGGGAGCCAGTTCATTCTGAAGTTCATGTAAAACGCAGCCTGGGTTGTTGTCCGGTTCCATGGATGCTGTATTTTTAGCTTTAGAGAGTGCAGCTTTCACCTGTGTAGTTGTGATTACAGGGACTCTGCATTCTTCCTGTATAGATATGGGCCCTTTAGGGGGTGAGGGAGTGTAAAGTTAGCACTGAACCTATCTGCCAGGATATTGGCAATATCAGTTGGTTCTGTAATTTTCATGCCTTTGTGCTGTAACTCAGAGCAGATCTGGGTGTTGCCATTGAGATTCTTGACATAGCTATAGAATGCTTTGTGGTTGTCCTTGGAATTAGTGGAAATTTTATTTTCATAGCTAGCTTTGGAGGATCTTATAAGGGATCTCAGCTTCTTACTGAGGCTGACCAGGAGCTCCTCCACTCATGGGATTTTACTCTCTTTTGCAACAGTTTCTTCCTTCTGTTGTACAGTTTGTTTATGGCAGGGGACCACCAGATTGGCATCCTTTTTTTGGAGGATAGCGTCTTGGCTCCGTTTGGGATAGCACGATCCATGCACTCATGTAGGTGCTTATAGAGCACATTTGTGTAGGATTCAGCAGTTGTAACTGTATTGTCCATCTGCATGCGTGTCATGAAGTTCACTACTTCTGTCTTAAGAAGCATGAAGTTGGCTTTCGAGAATTTTTTTACTGTGGTTTCCTTAATGGTGGTGGGGGTAGGATGTGGATATCAAGGGTGATTAGCTTATGGTCGGATCGGACCAATGAGGAGTTGACTTCAGGTGTGGAACACCGGTCACTCATGTTGGTAATGACTAGGTCTAGGATATTGTTGACCCTGGTGGGGGTGTGGATAAGTTGATCTAGGGCATTGGAGTTTATGAATTCCAGAAAGCGTTGTGCTAAGGAGTTAGTACAGGAGTAGTTTTCCCAGTTAATGGTGGGGTAGTTGAAGTCGCCAATTATTAGGGTGCTTGGTTGAACCCTAATATTTTCCAGTACATCAAGAAAAGAGGAGTGAGAATCCTGGGGCATGGTGGGGGATCTGTAGCAAGCTACAATTTGGATTGCAGTTTTGCCAAGAGTTAGTTGCACTTGGATAACCTCGGATGCATGATGCTGAGCAACTAGCCTGGAGGTGCGGATATCCTTAATGAATATGGACACACCCCCACCTTTGGTGTTTTGGTCCAGGTTAAATGGCCGAAAGGTGTGGTATGAGTTATAGCCTGGTAGTGCAGGGGTGCTCTCTGGAGCCTTGAACCAGGTCTCAGTCACTGCACAGATATCGATGTTCTCCATTTTAAGGAGTGCCTCGAGTGAGTGCATTTTAAAATTTAGACTTCTAGCATTGAGTAGCATTACCCTCAGTTTTTGCTTACTTGTTCCTGTTATGGTGGTGAATTTGTTACTTGAACCCTGCCTAAAAAAGGCACTATAGGGGCAGCAAGAGCCTTAGCCAGTATCCGGAATCCTAGTGGCGACAGGTGCAAGCCATCTGTGGCAAAGCATCGTGGTCTGTCAACCATGTCATCCCAAGCAGACAGATACTGGATCCCCTTTGAATGACACCAGAAGCTTAGCCAATTGTTGAAATTAATATTTTTTTCCTTGTATTGCGGTATCATTCTGGGCGATGGCAGAATGCTACTCAGGGCTAGGGTCATACTTGCCTGGGCTACAAGATCGCAGAGCTCTTCCATGTCTCTCTTCATGTAGTCCAGGGAGGTATGTCTCGGGTCATTCACACCAACATGGACAATGACAGAGTCATATTTGTACTTGTTGTGGAGTGACCTGAAGATGCCCAGATTCATCAGATAGACAGGGGAGAACACTGGGAGCTGACCCTTGGACATGCCTGAATAAAAAACTATTTTCCTCTAGATAAGTGAGGAAAGTGAGTACAAGAGCTGTTTTTCTCAACACCAGTGAGAAAAGTAAGTACAAAAACTGTTTTCCTTTAGGTAATGAGGAAGATTGAGTGCTATAGTAATTAATAGCTTATTTAGTGCTTACAAGTTCTGAACAAGTGCTGAGTATAAATAAGCAAATTTAAGTGCTAAAACTAAGAATCTGTATCTGCACTAGACGAGTTACAGGACAAAAACAAGTGCAAATGCAGGCTTTCAAATCAGAAAGTTGAGAGAGATGGAAGATTGCCCAAACAGCCAATAATTAGAAATTCTGGGCCAGAACCACACCTTATGTGGTAGACAGGTTACCTAATGCTTACCACTCCCCACTGATAAGCTAGAAGGCTTCCCTCCAACACAGAAAGGCTTGGGGGGCTCAGAAGCTTACAAACAGTCCTGGATACAGCCAATCTGTATCTGGAACACTAGTTACAGGAAAGTTAGGAAACAGGCTTACAGTTTTTTTTTTTACAGAAAAGTAGCAAAAACAGTAGTAAAAATAATTCACATGCAGTGCAAGCTAGCACATTTGAGTATGTAGCAATATTAGACCACACACAGTTTGAAAAATGCAATTAAATTAAAAAGGACTAAAAGCAAGCGCAGAAATGGTTTATTAGGTAGAATGTGGTAAAGAGATGGGACTGGGGGAGTGTCCTAGATCAAATCTACACTGGGGCAGGCACTGCAAAAGCCACCAAATTTAAACTACAAACCAAAAACAGGAAGGGGGGTGGGGAAGACAGTTTCAGCAGAGATTTGAGCAACCACTAATAGTATAAACTATAAAACCAAAAAAATACTCAGCTCTGTATATTTGCAGATCAGACTCTCAGAACAGTGAGACAACAGATATCTAAGCAACAATTAAACTCTATAATAAAGAAAACTATACTCAGCTCTGTATATTTGCAGAAAGTCTTGTAAGGCTGTCTCTCAGAACACAGGTACCAATTTAATTATATATTTGCTGGCATTGTTTTCTGATACCCTAAGTGCCTCCATCTTGATTTTTTTCCCAATTTACTGCCTTCTGCACATGTTCTTAGTAATTTTTTTAATTTAATTGCATTTATTTAAACTGTATTTGATTTGATATTGCTACACACTCAAGTGTGCTAGCTTGCACTGCAGTTGAATTGTTTTTACTACTGTTTTACCTGCTTATTCTGTATATAAAAAAAGTTCTAAGCTTGTTTCCTGCCTTTCCTGTAAGTAGTCTAGTCCAGATACATATTTGCTGTATCCAGGACTGTTTTTGTAAGCTTTTGAGCCCTCTCCAAGCGTTTATGTGTTGGAGGGAAGCCTTCTAGCTTATTAGTGGGAGTGGTAAGCACTAGGTAGCCTATCTACCACAAGAAGAGTGGTTTCTGGCCCAAATATTGCAGTTTATTGGCCGTTTAAGCAGTTTTTCCATCCCTTTCAACTTTCTGGTTTAAAAGCCCATGTTTGTGTGGGTTTGTACTTGTTTAAGCTCTGCACTGTGGTGCCAAGCTGAGGCAAACTATTACTGGTGCCAGGTTTTGTCCCTTAGATCTTCCTAGTTCTTTCTCTTGCACTTCAAATAGCCTAATCACTTTCCACTACAACAGGGTTTTGTAGCAATTATTGCAGCACACCTAAGTGCCATCAGCACTAGTCATTCTTCATGGAAATAGCTCCAGTACTTAGTAGTCTTGGCATGATTAAAGGGCAGTTCCCTGTGCTTTCTCCCATTAACCTGGTGCATGTGGGCATTCTGAGGCAGTGCAGCAACCCTCTCCTCTTACCTCCAGACACTCAGACTTGTGAGAGATGCACTTGTATCACCAAACTGGAAGCTCCACACCACATGGAACACATAGCCCTCCATAACACCCACTATTACAGCTCTCACATAAAAACACAAACCACACACCCACCTTCACGGAGGCTGTCAATAGAAATTTACCCAAACAGCAGAGACCTCCAAGACAGAAACGCACTCAACCACCACAACACAGCACAAACCACAGGACACACAGCTCACCTCCACAGTATGCCCCTCAACCTAAGCCCCTAAACCTAAACACCTTGCCCAATACACTAATCATAGGTAACTCAATAGTGAGGCACACAGATGTCCCATTCACTAGGTTGAATAAGGAGAAGGTAACAGTCAGCTATCAGGTGCCAGAATCAGACAACATACGCACTCAGGTCACTCCACAACAAGTACAAGTATGACTCTGTCATTGTCCATGTGGGTGTGGATGACCTGAGATGCACCTCCCTGGACTACATGAAGAGAGACATGGTGGAGCTCTCAGATTATGTGGCCCAGGCAGGTATAGCACTAGACCTGAACAATATCCTACCATCACCCAGAATGATACTGCAGTACAAACAAAAAATTATTGACTTCAACAATTAGCTAAGTTTCTGATGTCATTCTAAGGGAATCCAGTATCTGTCTGGTTGGGATGACATGATTGACAGACCTTGATGCTTTGCCAGAGGTGGCCTGCATCTCTCAACCCCTGGGTTTCTGGGTACTGGCCAAGGCTCTTGCTACCCCTATAGTGCGGTGTTCCAAGGAGCAAATTACCACTGTAACAGATATAAATAAATGCAATCTGATGGTCATGCTGCTCAACCTAGAAGTCTAAATCTCAAGATGCACTCGCTCGAAGCACTCCTCAAAATGGAGAACATCGACATTAGGCTGTAATGGACACCTGGTTTAAAGCAGCAGAAAGCACCCCTGCACTACCAGGCTATAACTTATTCCACACCTTTTGGCCCCGAAACATGGACTGAAGCTCCAAAAGTGGTGGTGTCTCCAATTTCATAAAGGATATGCACACCTCCAGACTAGTAGCCCAGCATAACGCAGCTGAGATGCTTCAGGTACAACTAACATTGGGTAAGATGGCGAGCCAGGTCATAGCCTGCTATAGGTCCCCAACCATGTCCCTAGACTTTCACTCCATGTTCCTAAGCACCATGGAATCTATCAAGGTCCAACCCAATACTCTCGTACTAGGAGACTTCAATTTACCCCTTCATCAACTGGGAAAACTACCGAAGCACCAATATACTGGCCCAGCGCTTCCTGGAATTCATCAGTTCCAATGTCCTGGACCAGCTCATTATGACCCCCACTAGAGGGAGCAACATCCTTGACCTTGTTATTACTAACATGGACGACCATTGCTCTACACCAATAGTCAATCCCTCCCTGGTCAGATCAGATCATAAACTAATCACCATGGAAATATACATCTCACCCACATCCCCTGCAAAGGTAGCCACCTTGAAAAAATTCTCCAAACTGACTTTGGACTCCTAAAAGCAGAGGTGGCTAACATCATGGCACCCATACCAATGGAAAATAGCTGCATGACTGCCAAATCATACACCAATGCACTGTACGAACATGTACACAAATGCATGGAACTAGCCATACCCAACAGAACCAAGACACTCTCCTCCAAAAAAAAAAGGAAGCCAATCTGGTGGTCCCCTGCCATTAAACTCTACAATAGAAGGAAGAAACTGTTGCAGAAAAAGGTGAAGTCCCAAGAATGGAAAAACACCTTTATTAGCCTCAGCAAAAAGTTGAGATCCCTCATCAAATCCTCTAAAGCCAGCTATGAAGGCAGAATTGTGGCAGACACTAAAAACGATCACAAAGCCTTCCATAGCTATATCAAGAACGTCCATGGCAATACCCAGATTTGCTCTGAAATACTGCACAATGGTACCTCCTATACTCAGCCAACAGATATTACCAACATACTGGCTGACAGATTCAGTGCCAACTTTACCCCCCTCTCTCCTCCCGCTAAAGGACCAATCACAATACTGGAAGAATGCCAGGCACCCAGCATTACTGCAGCACAGGTTAAAGCTGCATTGTCCAAGGTCAAGAATACAGCTTCCATGGGACCCGATAATATCTCTGTGTTCTACATGAACTACAAAGTGAACTGGCACCACATTTGTGTGCCATGTTCAGTCACAGCCTCACCTCAGGCTTTGTTCCTACTGAATGGCACACTACTACAATCATCCCTCTCCATAAAGGGGGAGCGACTACAGACTCTGAGAATTATTGCCCCATTAGCCTGACAAGTCTGATATGTAAAGCTATGGGGTGGATCATCACGGATCTGATTAACAAAGATGAGGGAAATCTCCAAACTCTAGACCTCACACAATTTGGCTTTGTGAAAGGGAGATCATGTCTGTTCAACTTGTATGACTTCTTTTAGTCAGTCACCAGGGCTGTTGATGAAGGTAAAGCAGTGCATACAGCCTACCTCGATCTGGCCAAGGCCTCTGATACCATTCCTCACTTGAAAATTATTAATAAACTCACCAAATTAGGCCTCAATCCCTATCTCACTAGGTGGGTTGCAAATTGGTTCACAGATAGAACACACACAGTGGGAAAGTAGCAGACTCCAAGTCAGACTGCCGACCAGTCACAAGTGGAGTCCCACAGGTATTGGTCCAGGGTCCTCTCTTGTTCGGCATCTACTTTTCAGATGTCCAGGCCAACACAAAGGGACTCTGGCTGACCAAGATCGCAGATAACTGCAAGCTGGGAAACATTATTATTAATTCCCCAAGTGATGCAGACATCCTATAGAAAGGCCTCACTGAGACCAATGACTGGTGTCGAAACCATGACCTTAAGCTTAATGCCAAAAAATATGTCCTCATTCTCTTTGGTAAAAACTCCGTTCCCACTAATTACCACATCAATGGGAGCCCACTGAACACTGAAAGCGTTATATGAGATCTGGGGATGCAGGTTGACAGCAACCTCTCCTTCGACCACCACATTGCCACTGTAGTCAGAAAGTCCTATGTGGCACATCTAATTACCAAGGGTTTTGCATCCAGGAAGAAAGAGGTCATAATTTCTCTCTACTCTTCTCTCATTAGACCAATTATCAAGTATATTGCCCCATTTGGCATGTACGTCATTAGACACATGCAACAGCTGGAAAGGCCACAAAAGTACTTCACGAAAAGGATCATAGCCATTAAACACATGTCCTACATGGACAGACTCAAAAGACTCCTGCTATTCTCTGTCTCATATCGCCTACTTAGAGGTGATCTCTGCTTGACTTACAAAGCCATGTCTGACCCAGCTTTGTTAGAAATGCTCATCTAAAGAAATCCCAAACCCTCCGCACCACATGCTCCAGAGACCTCAACCTCATTACCACAATCACCAGAACATGCTGGAGGGACAGGTTCCTCACCCAGAGACTGCCCATACTCTGGAACAGACTTCCCATACATGTCAAGCAGAGCACCTTGCTGACCCCTCCAAGAGAAATCTTGATGAGTGGATGGGTAATAGAAAGTTCACCCTGGGGATCACTCCAGTGGCTGTACTTGATACAGGCACTGGGAACTAATGTCGAGCGGCATGATGCCAGGCACTTCTATGGGCTAGACGTCTAAAGGCTCCAGGGCCATTAGCCTAGTACACACATATGAAACAGACATTTGGTCCCATTGACTCTGTCTGGATTGATTGTAGCAGCCCATCTGGCTATGGAAAGAATCCAACTTTTATTCAAGAGAACTGTTAACAATGCCATATTTATGGTGAGCCTCCTGGGTCTGTGAATAGGTCAAGGGGGAGCACTCTGAACTGATGAAAATTGGCTTCCAGCCAGAAGTGGAAGTTCCCCCAAGATCATCTTCTCTGTCTCTCTGTGACAGCACATATCCTGAAGAACCATGGATTACACCCAATACTCCTTGCTTGGAAGCAACAAGACCAAGTGAATTGTGAGCATACAGAAAACAGTGCAACAAACTGACTTGTTCAAAATGCACAGAGGTCCAAAATTAGTCTCTGGTGCAGTGTACTCCCAGGAGCCCAAGTTCCTAATTAGAAATGGTCCAGTGGGACCTTTAGGATGAATTCCTTTCCTAGCAGCTTTTACACTTTTCAGTGACACTTTTCCCATTTGACCTGGTAGACCATCTAAGAGCTTTGCTAAAGATGGTGGAGGTAATTCTCTGAACTCAACTGCCTTTTCTAATATTTAGCTGTTCTGTCATATACAAGGATAACTGAACACTAAATTGTCTTAAGAGTTAGACAATTGGGCCTCTTGTTGAAAGCACTGGAAAGGTCCGTTGAGGAGAAAATCTCTAGACGCCCAGTTTGTGGGCTAGGGCATCATCTACCATTATTGTTTCCCTCTGTCCCAGGAAAAACTACCTCTATACGTGTCCTAGAATAAATAACTTAAGATTTCCTGAATCACACAAGTTCACTAAGGGGTAGGATGTTTTCTTCTCTCTCATCATGTGTGTCTTATTTTGTGAAGGTAACAAGACCAACCCCTAAAAGAGATCCTTGCCATGAAGAGTTAAAGGGCTTGAAGAAACACACACATACACATGCATCCAGGCATGCTTCCTGGTGGAGATATCTGAAAACACAATCCTCGAGGCGCCTTCTGGAGTGTGTGAGACAAGCCTCAGAGATGAAGTTGATACATCGTCAAGGGTAGCCAGATGAAAAGACGATCAAAGGCTGAGCCTCAGTGGGATCAAACACCTGGACAGCTCCCCAATCAGATCACCTTCTGTAGCCCTGCAAGTGTGTCAGACAATTTAGAGATCCGAGAGCAAAATTCGCCAAACCATAAACAAACCCTCTAAATCTGTCCGCTATCCCAGACTCTTCACCCAAAGGATAGACAGTGGAAGTGTGTTCTACTAGTTCCCCCTCTCCTTTTTGTAGCTGCCAGCACTCATGGTATGCAATGTTCCTTCCCACCGGCACAAGCAGCAAGATTGCCATCTGGATCCCAGTCCTGCTCAGCGTGCATATCCCCCCCATGCACATACTTCCGAGGGGGTTGAGTGAGAAGGCAAGGAGAGAGGTCTCAGAATATGTCATACACTGCAATTCAAGTTCATCAGATCCAAAGATTCAGTATCCAAGCAAGACCCAGAAGGCTAGGGACAAATCACGATGTGGTGCAAGCTGTCAGACACAAGGAAAAAAACCCTGGATCTGAAGGCAGCAGCAAAGGGTTTTGGATTTTCAGCAGTCAAAATCAAAAAGCTTGCAATTCTCTTTTTTTTTGTCTGCCTGTTGGATCCTAAGGCCCAAATACAAAAGACAAGGCAACAGTCGGATCCTAAGGCCCAAGTATAGAAGATGGGGCAACAGTCAAATTCCTCAGATCTGGTAGTATCAATTCCCCTCAGATCCAAGAGGAACCCAGCATTCAAAGGATGCTATAAATTGTGGCCCCAAGGTGGCAGGATGAAGTGTTTGTAACCCTATCTGGAGCAAGGACTCCATCCATTAATTGGAAGGTCCAGGATCCAACTAAAGGACAACAGCCGAACCCCTTTGATCTGGCAACAGTCGTCCACCTGATTCAAGGGGACCAGAATCCAAAAGGCAGCTCCAAAACCCCAATCTGAAGTGACCAGATCTGAAATCTTTGCAGCATAGCTGTTAACCTCTTCACACAAGAAATTTGGACAAAGGTCCAAACATAGGGACACATTTCAAATGTTGTACTATACAATAAAAGGGTTTGAATTAAAATGTATTTGCTGAAGAATATGAGGTCTAAACTCAAATGACTTTCATTTAATGATGTCAATCCTCAATGATTTGCCAAAGAAAACAAATTTTATGAAGAACTGAAAAAAATATATGGCAAATACCTGGACATTCTGCGCAAAACTGGGCAGTTGAGATGTAGCTTTCCAGTCTTCTCTTGAACCAAAAATGTATCTATCGGATCCGAGGTCCAGGATCAAATAAGAAGCAACAAGATAATGAATACACAGGATCCCAAATGACTGGACCCTAAAAGGATACAAACGCATCAGATCAGGGGAAGAGAAGCAAGAGGAAAGGAGAAGGAGAAGGAAACCCAAAGAAGAGCTGTGAGAAACTTTATTTTGAATTTACTCTGCAACAATGTGCGAGTCTAAGCAGTCAGACTAAAGTTCGAATCGGAGGACAAAGCTGACTGTGGATGAGAACTAGATGACCGTGAATGCTTGCATCCACCAGGATGGACCAGAAAAGGGAGCCACAATGTCTGTGTCTTTGGCAAAGAACCTGTGCACATTTGAGATCCAACCTAATTCTCCTTGGTGAAGCTACAGTAACGGAGTCTGTTGTAAAATACATTTTCTGAAGGGGTTGAAGTATGAAGCTCAAATGCATGTCATTGCACAGTGCTTCAATTGTTAGATCATCTAAAGGATTTGCCAGATGAACAACAGAGTAAATAAAATATGAACCAGAAAAATTTAGACAGTTGATAGGTATGAACGGAAGAGGGTCAGATGGCAACACACCTTGAATCTGACAATCTCCATAACCAGACTCAGATTAAGGCTGAAAACATTCTCTCTCTCTCTCTCTCTCTCCATCTCCTCAGACACTGAAAAGATTGACTTTTTAAGGGTCTTAGTATTTGGGGGATTAAAAAGTACAGTTTTGTACCTACCATAAATGTAGATGTTCGAGGATTCCATTGCTGCAGTCCTTACTATTGGGTATAGTCCGCATCCAGTCGGCCCGAATACCAGAGTATAAGGCTGACGTCGGTCAGGGCGCATTAGACTGACGTCAGTACGTCAGGGTACTAATGCGCATGACCGGCGTCATATCCTCAGTCTTTTCTTGCCCCAGATGTCAGAAGACCCTAAAAAGACAAGGCCCAAAATACCTGCACCTAAACATGAACAATATATACAAAAATATAAGCAGGGAAATCACCTACACAACCACCCCTAAACACAGAGGGGAAGGAGGGAGGGTAAATTGGACTGCAGCAATGGAATCCTCGAACATCCACATTTATGGTAGGTACAAAACTGTACTATGTTCTTCGTCTTCCATTGCTGCAGTCCTTACTATTGGGTAGAATCCCAAAGCAGAGGTAAGGGAGGCTGGCAAATCATAAAGAAGCAGGAGCTGACAACATGCCTTGCAAAACAGCTGTGGCAAAACCAGCCCTAGACTTAGAGTAGATAGGAAGGTGATAATGCTTAGAGAAAGTATGCACTGAACTCCAAGTAGCTGCTTCCAAAATATCCTTAGTTGCCACCCCGTAGAAATGCTGTTGAAGTGGCAGTAGCCCTAGTGGAATGAGGCCTAATCCCAGCTGGAACCTCCTTGCCATGATGGGAATAACAAAATGCAATGCAAAAGCCAATCCACCTAGAAATAGTTTGTTTTGACACAGGCTTGCCCTGAACTCAAAGCAAAAGAAACAAACAACTGCTGAGACTGCCTAAAATCCTTAGTCCTGCTTAAGTAATAACGCAATTGCCTGTGTACATCTAAAGTATGCAAAATCTTTTCCCCTTTATTTTGGGGGTCTGCATAAAAGGTAGGCAAATGAATAGTTTGGTTTAAAGCCACACTAGAAACCACCTTAGGCATAAAGGAAGGATTAGTACGTAATGATACCCTATCCTTATGGAAAATCAAAAGGGCTCGACTGCCATAAGGGCCTGCAACTCAGACACCCTTCTTGCAGAAGTAATAGCCAACAAAAAAGCAGTCTTCCATGACAAATATTTCAATTCAGCAGTAGCCGTAGGCTCAAAAGGTTGTAGAGTAAGTTTTTCCAACACAAAATTGAGATCCCAAGCAGGAGTAGGAGCTCTTGGGGTCTTATATTCTTAGCCCCTCTAAGAAACTGCTTGAACAAAGGATGCGAAAACAATGGTGGGTCACAATCATAGTGAGCTGAGATTGCTGCAGCATGAATCTTGATGGAAGAAAAGGACAGACCCTTGTCCAGTAACTCAGTAAGATATTGAAGAGCCATACTCAAATTAGGCTCAGAAATCTCCAAATTCTTTGCTTTACTCCAAAATAAAAATCTCTTCCATTTTGCTGCGTACACTTTCCTTGTACTAGGTCTTCTAGCTTCCATAATCACATTTAAAACTTGTTGAGGAAGTTGAGACCTGCTGTGTTTCAACACAGAATATGCCAGGCTGTCAGATGAAGAGAGTGAAGCTTGACATTGAGCAGATGACCGTCCTGCTGGGATAACAGATGTGGAATCAAAGGTTAAGGCCATGGAGGCTTCTTTACCAGACTCCGTAGTAGAGGGTACCAGTGTTGCCGAGGCCAATCTGGAGCTATCAAAATCATCCTTGGCCTGTCCTGTCTGACCTTTAACAGTACCTTTGGAAGAAGAGGCAGAGGTGGAAAGGCATACAGATGAAGGTTTGTCCAACTGAAAGACAGAGCATCCACTTCCCAAGCTGTGTGATGAAACCCCTTTGTGCAAAACTGTGGCAGCTGGTGGTTTAGTGGAGAAGCGAACAGATCTATGTCTGGAGTTCCCCATGACACTGTCAATTTCTGAAATACATGAAGATCCAGTTTCCACTTGTGGGGATCCATGATTTGTCTGCTTAACACATCTGCTAAGGAGTTCTGTGCTCCTGGCAGAAACCTTGCCTGAAGAGTCAGGTGCAAGCGTAGCGCAGTCTCCCATAAAATCATTGCATGCCTGCATAGAGGATAAGAATGTGTTCCCCCTTGTTTGTTGAAGTACCACATGACAGTTGTGTTGTCTGTTAGAATCAACACCTGCCCTGGAAGAAGTAACTCCTTGAAAGCCAGCAATGCGAACTGGACTGCTAACATCTCCTTTATGTTGATATGTAGATGCTGTAGTCTGGCAGGCCACTTGTCTTGTATCCACTTTACATTTAGATGAGCTCCCCAAGCAATGTCTGAGGCATCTGTCGGTAAAATCTGACTCGCCTCTGGCCGGGTCACAGAGAGTCCCTTGTTTAGGTGACATTCCTGAGCCCACCACAAAAATACTCTTTGAAGGCAAGGTATTATTTGGATGACAGTGTCTAAAACCTGGCAGTGCTGAGTCCATACATTTTTGAGATACCATTGTAACTTCCTCATATGCAGTTTGGCATTGGGAAGCACCAGAATACAAGATGCCATGAACCCTAATGCTTGAAGGACTGTCTCTGCAGTCAGCACGGACTGATGAGATAGTTGATGGAAGTAAAGTGACAGACTCTTTTGTTTGTCCGGGGTTAAAAAGGCCATCTGGGCTGCTGTATTCAGTCTCACACCCAGAAAGCACATGTCTTGAGAGGGTACTAGACTGGACTTTATTTCGTTCACAGAATACCCTAGGCATCTTAGCACTGCTATAAGATATTCCAGATGCTGTAGAAGGTCTTCCTTTTCTTGAGCCAGAATCAGGCAGTCGTCTAAATAAGGATAGATTTGAAGTCCTTGTAGCCTGAAGTAAGCTATCACTGGAGCCAGAACCTTTGTGAACACTCTGGGCAGTAGATAAGCCAAAGGGCAATGCAGAGAACTGATAATGAGAATCTCCAGCTTGAAACGCAGATACTTCCTGTAACTTAGCCTGATATGCACATGAAGGTAAGCTTCCTTGAGATCTAAAGTTACCATCCAGTGATCTTTGCCCAGCAGGGGTAAAAGCTGTTGTAACGTCAACATCTTGAACTTGGGAATGTCCAGATAAGTGTTGAGGAGAGATAAATCCAAAAGCAGTCTCCACGTGTTCCCCTTCTCTGGTACTAGGAACAAGTGAGAATAAAATCCTAGGCCCCTTTCTGACACAGGGACTGGTAGAATGATGTCCAACACCCATCTGTCTTGAGTAATTAAATCCCAATTTCCTTTGAAAAGAGACAGTCGTCCTTCCAAAGGAGCTGCCAGACGAGAATCTACTGGCAGTTGAAAGGGCAGGTCATTGGGTCTGTTTACGAAAGGACTGACCCCTGCCCTCACCAGAAGTCTGAGGAGGTGAACTCCATGTACTAGGCCTAAAAGATCCTTGAGCCCTGCCCCTACCACGTCTAGACCTACCCCTAGACTGGGAATCATAAGCAGGATATGTCCACCCCTTAGCAGGCCAATTTCTACTAAACTTCGGTGGCTGTACCTGCAAAAATCTTTAACAGTTTGCATAGACTTAGCTTTGTCCTCCATTTTCTTTAAAACTGCTTCCACAGGTGAACCAAACAACACATCAGACTGCAAAGGAGCATCCAAAATCCTTGTCTTAACATGCTCAGCCAAATTTTGATCCCTCAACCAGGCATGCCTCGAAGAACAGAACTAGTGGCAGCCACCCTCGAGGAGGCCTGCACAGCATCAAAACCACATTGCAAAGAATGCTTGCCCACTTGTTCAGACACATAAACTAAATCCAGCAAGTCTTTACAATCAATACCTTCCGCCAAAGCATCCACCTTAGATTTCAATTGTGAAAGGAGATAATTTTGATATTTCAGCATGTGAAACTGACAATTCAACGCTCTCATGGCTAGAGTGGAAGAAGTATACACTTTCTTACCCCACCTATCTAACGCCCTTGCCTCTTTGTCAGTGGGAACAGGATTTTTAACCACAGAGGCCTTAACACCTTTAGGCCCCTGAGAAACAGTTTCTGGGTCCGCCCTAGGACTCTTAAACAAATACTTATGAGCTTCGGGCACCCTATAGTACCTATCAGGTTTAACAGGAGCAGGAGGCAAAGAATCAGGGTTCAGGGAAGCCTCTGCAAAACATCTTCCACCACATTCAACACAGGAGGTATAGCTAAGGGCCTATGCTGGGGTAAAACAAGAATTCCCTAAGCCTCTTCCTGGAATCAGAGTAATCCTGGCCTTCCCATTTAAAGTGCTCCCTCATGGAATGCAGAGTCTCTGAAAATGAAAAATCCTCAGGAGGAGAAGCAAGGAGTGGCATCATCCACATCAGAATCAGAATAATGAGGATACTCCTGCAAATCTTCCGTAGAAGATTCAGAAGCCCCTGAACCCTGTTCAAAACTGTCAAACTCTGGTTCCACTCTAGGCCTCTTATCAGGAGGGCCCATAGAACCTCTAATCATAGTAATCAAATCTTCTGCCATTTTAAGCATATGTTTCTTAGGTACAGAACCCGAAAGGCTAGGAGAAGCCCTACTGAAGCTGAAGTTGGCCTACCTCTAAAAGAAGTTTTGGCAACAGAAGGAGAGGCTCTAACTACTTTGGGAAGAGAGGGAAGAATAGTTAACTGAGAAGCCCCCTCAGCCTGGCCTGCCTCCTGAGAGGGTACATCCTGTAACAGTAAGGTTTCTGCCTGAGACTCTATAGAAACTCCTGGCAAAACCTCTGGCTCCACTGAGCCATCTAAAGAACCGACGTCCGGGACTGCCGGTTCATCAACCCTAGGCTTCGCTGTTTTGTCCTTGCGCTTCTTGGATGAAGCAGGCGTCGGAGCATCCGACGGCATTTTATAATTGCAACGCTTCCCAAACACTAATCTGGCACAGTCTAACCTCCTCTTAATAGTGCGTTTGTTAAACTTAGCACAAGAGCGGCAATCAACAACGTCGTGCTCAGGCCCTAAACAAGGTATACATAATGTATGGTAATCCCTATGAGGTATTTGTTTCCCACAAGAAATACAGTTATTCACTTTTTCTGACATCCGGTTAAATACTGAGGCAAGAAAAACCAAAATGTTCCCCAGCGGTACTTAGCCAACTCTGATTCGGTCTGAAACTCCGGTTTCGGAAATATTTCAGAACGCCAACCTGCACTCGCAAAACTGCTTCTGCATCGGATCACGCGGCAAAAAAGACTGAGGATATGACGCCGGTCATGCGCATTAGTACCCTGACGTACTGACGTCAGTCTAATGCGCCCTGACCGACGTCAGCCTTATACTCTGGTATTCGGGCCGACTGGATGCGGACTATACCCAATAGTAAGGACTGCAGCAATGGAAGACGAAGAACATCCCCAATAACGCTGCATACACAAAATAACTTTATTTTGAATGTATTTCTTGTTTTTCTGTGGTAGAGTGGGGAGGTAAAGCCTGCCACAGAAAAAGCAGCTTTACTGCAGAAACTTTGTAACTAGGTGTATGGCAGAAGAGTGTGGGTCTTTAAAAAAGGCATGTTAAAGCCACTCTTGTCATATGGAAAATGGAATAAAAATTACAGAAGGAAGTAGTTAATGACTGTTAAAGAAGGCTAAGGAAAAAGGGAGGGAAACAGGTATTAAGAAAAAACAGCTACAAGGGAGGTAAGGAGATGAGATTAAAAATTTTAAACAAGAATGAGATAAGGAAAAAATATAGAAAAAAATACTTATCTACCATGTGAAACTCAAGAGCTGAGGACAACCACATCCTGGCACTACAGAGGCAAACAAGATCAAGAGATGTTAGGGGCGGTGCATTATGTGTAGGAAAGGAGCTTGAGAGTTTGTTAAAAGCCATGAGCTAATGTAATGGCTGAGTCAGATCCGAGGATCAGCTCCGGACCCATTAGTTGAGGATGAATGAAAAAGTACAGTTTTGTACCTACCATAAATGTAGATGTTCGAGGATCCACATTGCTGCAGTCCTTACTATTGGGTAGTCCGCTGTCCAGTCGGCCCGAATACCAGAGTATATGGCTGACGTCGGTCAGGGCGCATTAGACTGACGTCAGTACGTCAGGGTACTAATGCGCATGACCGACGTCATATCCTCAGTCTTTTCTTGCCCCAGATGTCAGAAGACCCTAAAAAGACAAGGCCCAAAATACCTGCACCAAAAATATGTACAATATATACAAAAATATATACAAAAATATCAGCATATAACCTCACCTACACAACCACCCCTAAACACAGAGGGAAGGAGGGAGGATTGGACTGCAGCAATGTGGATCCTCGAACATCTACATTTATGGTAGGTACAAAACTGTACTATGTTCTTCGCTCCACATTGCTGCAGTCCTTACTATTGGGTAGAATCCCAAAGCAGAGGTAAGGGAGGCTGGCAAATCATAAAGAAGTAGGAGCTGACAACATGCCTTGCAAAACAGCTGTGGCAAAACCAGCCCTAGACTTAGAGTAGATAGGAAGGTGATAATGCTTAGAGAAAGTATGCACAGAACTCCAAGTAGCTGCCTCTAAAATATCCTTAGTTGCCACCCCCCTTAGAAATGCTGTTGAAGTGGCAGTAGCCCTAGTGGAATGAGGCCTAATCCCAGCTGGAATCTCCTTGCCATGATGGGAATAACAAAATGCAATGCAAAACCCAATCCACCTAGAAATAGTTTGTTTTGACACAGGCTTGCCCTGCGAACTCAAAGCAAAAGAAACAAACAACTGCTGAGACTGCCTAAAATCCTTAGTCCTGCTTAAATAATAACGCAATTGCCTGTGTACATCTAAAGTGTGCAAAATCTTTTCCCCTTTATTTTGGGGGTCTGCATAAAAAGTAGGCAAATGAATAGTTTGGTTTAAAGCCACACTAGAAACCACCTTAGGCATAAAGGAAGGATTAGTACGTAATGATACCCTATCCTTATGGAAAATCAAAAGGGCTCTACTGCCATAAGGGCCTGCAACTCAGACACCCTTCTTGCAGAAGTAATAGCCAACAGAAAAGCAGTCTTCCATGACAAGTATTTCAATTCAGCAGTAGCCGCAGGCTCAAAGGTTGTAGAGTAAGTTTTTCCAACACAAAATTGAGATCCCAAGCAGGAGTAGGAGCTCTACGTGGGGGTCTTATATTCTTTGCCCCTCTAAGAAACTGCTTGAACAAAGGATGCGAAAACAATGGTGGGTCACAATCATAGTGAGCTGAAATTGCTGCAGCATGAATCTTAATGGAAGAGAAGGACAAACCTTTGTCCAATAACTCAGTAAGATATTGAAGAGCCACACTCAAATTAGGCTCAGAAATCTCCAAATTCTTTGCTGTACTCCAAAATAAAAATCTCTTCCATTTTTCTGCGTACACTTTCCTTGTACTAGGTCTTCTAGCTTCCATAATCACATTTAAAACTTGTTGAGGAAGTTGAGACCTGCTGTGTTTCAACACAGAATATGCCAGGCTGTTAGATGAAGAGAGTGAAGCTTGACATTGAGCAGATGACCGTCCTTCTGAGATAACAGATGAGGAATCAAAGGTAAAGGCCATGGAGGCTTCCTTACCAGACTCCTTAGTAGTGGGTACCAGTGTTGCCGAGGCCAATCTGGAGCTATCAAAATCATCCTTGGCTTGTCTGGTCTGACTTTTAATAGCACCTTTGGAAGAAGAGGCAGAGGTGGAAAGGCATACACATGAAGGTTTTTCCAATTGAAAGACAGAGCATCCACTTTCCAAGCTGTGTGATGAAACCCCTTTGTGCAAAACTTTGGCAGCTGGTGGTTTAGTGGAGAAGTGAACAGATCTATGTCTGGAGTTCCCCATGACACTGTCAATTTCTGAAATACATGAAGATCCAGTTTCCACTCGTGGGGATCCATGATTTGTCTGCTTAACACATCTGCTAAGGAGTTCTGTGCTCCCGGCAGAAACCTTGCCTGAAGAGTTAGTTGCAAGCTTAGCGCAGTCTCCCATAAAATCATTGCTTGCCTGCATAGAGGATAAGAATGTGTTCCCCCTTGCTTGTTGATGTACCACATGACAGTTGTGTTGTCTGTTAGAATCAACACCTGCCCTGGAAGAAGTAACTCCTTGAAAGCCATTAATGCAAACTGGACTGCTAACATCTCCTTCATGTTGATATGTAGATGCTGTAGTCTGGCAGGCCACTTGTCTTGTATCCACTTTCCATTTAGATGAGCTCCCCAAGCAATGTCCGAGGCATCTGTCGTTAAAATCTGACTCGCCTCTGGCCGGGTCACAGAGAGTCCCTTGTTTAGGTGACATTCCTGAGCCCACCACAAAAATTCTTTTTGAAGGCAAGGTATTATTTGAATGACAGTGTCCAAATCCTGGCAGTGCTGTGTCCATACATTTTGAGATACCATTGTAGCTTCCTCATATGCAGTTTGGCATTGGGAAGCACCAGAATACAAGATGCCATGAACCCTAATGCTTGAAGGACTGTCCTTGCAGTCAGCACGGACTGATGAGATAGTTGATGGAAGTAAAGTGATAGACTCTTTTGTTTGTCCGGGGTTAAAAAGGCCATCTGGGCTGCTGTATTCAGTCTCACACCCAGAAAGCACATGTCTTGAGAGGGTACTAGACTGGACTTTATTTCGCTCACAGAATACCCTAGGCATCTTAGCACTGCTATAACATATTCCAGATGCTGTAGAAGGTCTTCCTTTTCTTGAGCCAGAATCAGGCAGTCGTCCAAGTAAGGATAGATTTGAATTCCTTTTAGCCTGAAGTAAGCTATCACTGGAGCCAGAACCTTTGTGAATACTCTGGGCAGTAGATAAGCCAAAGGGCAATGCAGAGAACTGATAATGAGAATTTCCAGCTCGAAAACGCAGATACTTCCTGCAACTTAGTCTTATAGGCACATGAAGGTAAGCTTCCTTGAGATCTAAAGTTACCATCCAGTGATCTTTGCCCAGCAGAGGTAAAAGCTGTTGTAACGTCAACATTTTGAATTTGGGAATGTCCAGATAAGTGTTGAGGATAGATAAATCCAAAATTGGTCTCCACGTGTTCCCCTTCTTTGGTACTAGGAACAGGCGAGAATAAAATCCTAGGCCCCTTTCTGATACAGGGACTGGCTGAATGGCCCCTATTTGGAGTAACAGAGAAATTTGCTTGTGAGCCTCTTTCCTTTGTGGAGGAGGAACATCTGGCATGCCTTTGAAAGGGGGCAATGTATGGAAATAAAACCTGTAACCGTGGTGAATGATATCCAACACCCATCTGTCTTGAGTAATTAAATCCCAATTTCCTTTGAAAAGAGACAGTCTTCCTCCCAAAGGAGCTGCCAGACGAGAATCTACTGGCAGCTGAAAAGGCAGGTCATTGGGTCTGTTTACGAAAGGACTGACCCCTGCCCTCACCAGAAGTCTGAGCAGGTGAACTCCCTGTTCTAGGCCTAAAAGAGCCTTGAGCTCTGCCCCTACCACATCTAGACCTACCCCTAGACTGGGAATCATAAGCAGGATATGTCCATCCCTTAGTAGGCCAATTTCTACTAAACTTGGTGGCTGCACCTGCAAAAATCTTTAACAGTTTGCATAGACTTAGCTTTGTCCTCCATTTTCTTTAAAACTGCTTCCACAGGCGAACCAAACAACACATCAGACTGTAAAGGAGCATCCAAAATCCTAGTCTTAACATGCTCAGCTAAATTCTGATCCCTCAACCAGGCATGCCTGCGAAGAACAGAACTAGTGGCAGCCACCCTCGAGGAGGCCTGTACAGCATCAAAACCACATTGCAAAGAATGCTTACCCACTTGTTCAGACACATGAACTAAATCCAGCAACTCTTTACACTCAATACCTTCCGCCAAAGCATCCACCTTAGATTTCAGTTGTGAAAGGAGATAATTTTGATATTTAAGCATGTGAAACTGACAATTCAACGCCCTCATGGCTAAAGTGGAAGAAGTATACACTTTCTTTCCCCATCTATCCAAAGCCCTTGCCTCTTTATCAGTGGGAACAGGGTTTTAACCACAGAGGCCTTAACACCTTTAGGTCCCTGAGAAACAGTTTCGGGTCTGCCCTAGGACTCTTAAAAGATACTTATGAGCTTCAGGCACCCTATAGTACCTATCAGGTTTAACAGGAGCAGGAGGCAAAGAATCAGGGTTCAGGGAAGCCTCTGCAAAAACATCTTCCACCACATTCAACACAGGAGGTATAGCTAAGGGCCTATGCTGGGGCAAAACAAGAATTCCCTAAGCCTTTTCCTGGAATCAGAGTAATCCTGGCCTTCCCATTTAAAGTGCTCCCTCATGGAATGCAGAGTCTCTGAAAAAGAGAAATCCTCAGGAGGAGAAGCTGTAGGAGTGGAATCATCCACATCAGAATCAGAATAAGGAGGATACTCCTGCAAATCTTCCGCAGAAGACTCAGAAGCCTCTGAACACTGTTCAAAACTATCAAACTCCGGTTCCACCCTAGGCCTCTTATCAGGAGGGGGCATAGAACCTGTAATCATAGTAATCAAATCTTCTGCCATTTTAAGCATATGTTTCTTAGGCACAGAACCTGAAATGCTAGGAGAAGCCCCCACTGAAGCTGAACTTGGCCTACCTCTCAAAGAAGTTTTGGCAACAGAAGGAGAGGCTCTAACTACCTTGGGAAGAGAGGGAAGAACAGTTACCTGAGAAGCCCCTCAGCCTGGCCTACCTCCTGAGAAGGCACATCCTGTAACAGTAAAGTCTCTGCCTGAGACTCCAAAGAAACTCCTGGCAAAACCTCTGGCTCCACTGAGCCTTCTAAAGAACCGACGTCCGGGACTGCCGGTTCATCAACCCTAGGCTTCGCTGTTTTGTCCTTGCGCTTCTTGACGAAGCGGCGCCGGAGCATCCGACGGCATTTTATAATTGCAACGCTTCCCAAACACTAACCTGGCACAGTCTAACCGCCTCTTAATAGTGCGTTTGTTAAACCTAGCACAAGAGCGGCATCCAACAACGTCGTGCTCAGGCCCTAAACAAGGTATACACAAGGTATGGTAATCCCTATGAGGTATCTGTTTCCCACAAGAAATACAGTTATTCACTTTTTCTGACATCCGGTTAAATACTGAGGCAAGAAAAAACCAAAATGTTCCCCAACGGGGTACTTAGCCAACTCTGATTCGGTCTGAAACTCCGGCTTCAGAAATATTTCAGAACGCCAACCTGCACTCGCAAAACTGCTTCTGCATCGGACCATGCAGCAAAAAAGACTGAGGATATGACGTCGGTCATGCGCATTAGTACCCTGACGTACTGACGTCAGTCTAATGCGCCCTGACCGACGTCAGCCATATACTCTGGTATTCGGGCCGACTGGACAGCGGACTACCCAATAGTAAGGACTGCAGCAATGTGGAACGAAGAACATCTGAGATCATCAGATCTTATGTTTTGTACTTCATGGGAGCCAGGAATAATCTGGAATAGAAGACTTGCTCTATGAAAAATGCCCCCTCCACTGTATTGCTTCTAAAACATTTGTGAATAAACCCTACTGCATAACTTTGATTTATTGTCTCTATTTGTCAGTGGTTATTTCCTGACAACATGCTAGAGAACTTTGAAAGCTTCTTCTGGGGGTACTGAGGAAATGAAGGACAAAGAAGAAGCATGCAGTTATTTGGAGATCTGATTTTGTTTCTGCCCTTCCCTCCTGAATTTGAGATGCTTCTTCTCTGCACACATTGTGTGGGGGGGGGGGGGAGCTTTTCCTGTAAAGGGGCTTTTCATCTGAAAAGAAAAATCCTCTGGGGTAGGTGAATTATAAATTTCATTAAAGCAAGGAACTGTTTATCTTTTTCAAAGGCACGCAATGCCATGGTTGATCAAACAGCATATCTTGGGCAGCTGATGATTTAAAATCCTAGGCTTAAAATATTCAACAAGACTCTGTTCTGAGCAATGAAGGTCTTCTAATGACTACTACTGAATTAGAGGATCTAAAATATCTATAGCTTCATAGGTACATTTCAGCATATGACCCTAACTAACCATATGCAGTGTGGCAACAAATTCCTCTAGTTTTCTTAGGAGACCGTATTTGAAAACCTTTGAATGCATCTAGAGCTTGCTTTAAAATTGTATTATGGCACATTATCACATGGACTAAACAGTCTAAATCTCAGATAGCCAGATTTTTTTTGCCAAAAATTAAAGGTTCTGATGGAATAAAATTAGTAGCAAGAGATGATGCTGAAACAATACCAGCAACTGTACTACATAAAGTCTGTCTCCCTTATATATCCTGTGATGATTAGGCATATAATCTTGCCCAGTTCCACAAATTAAGTGATATGGGCTACAATCTGACATACTGCAATGCTGACAACCAAATATGTGAGCGGTGACCTAGCTTAACAGTACAGAGTAAATGTGCAACTTGTGTAACAGTCAACTACCACACCCAAATAAGCTTTACACTGACCAGCCACACAACATAGTTATAATCACTGGATTCCCAGGTTCACAACCACCTTGCTTCCCATCTCACAGCCTCCTTGTGCCATTACCAAGAGTAACTGAAAACTTATCTATAATTATTTCTACAAACAAGCACGTGTGCATGTATTATTTTATACATACATAAACGGACACAAATGAGTGCACATGCAATTTCGCCCAGAATGGGTTAATGATATCTTTCCAAAACAAACATCCCCTTTCCTCTGGTGTTTATATAATGTTGCCATCAGTCAAACCAGTCTAGCACACTAAACATACAATTACTGTTTATCCTTAAAGTGAGCCAACCATTATAGTTTGAAAAGGTAAATGTCAACAGCTGACTTAACACTAGTTCAATACGTATTATCCTTAAGCTAATAAGAAAGCCACCAGTAATAAACATTTAAACTGGATAATAAAACTCTTTACTTTAACTACATGAACAAAAAAAATAAGTGACACACTTTGCAAAATTAAATACAAACAGCAATAAACAAAGCACAAAGTAAAAAAAAAGCATTTAAACAAGCATGGTAATAAAAGTGCAATTGTGAAAACATCTGCCATATTGGTAGAGTAATCACTGTTGCAGCAAAGGTCAAAAAGCTGCTTCATGCAGACAATATGGTACTACATGCAAACACTGAACGGGAAGTTCATTAAATGAAAGAAAAATGGAATGCAACTCTTAAGGCATATGGGATTAAACTGAGTACATACAAAACATTGATTATGGCAGCAAACAGAGGCAAACAAAAGCTGAAAACTGAGATAGAAAGAAAGCAGTGGAACAGGTTAACAGCTTTCAAGTATGTTGGAATAGGTGATAACAGAAATCTGAATGAGAAGTTCAAAGGTGGAATCAAGAGCTGCTGCAGTCAAACAGTACAATGTCTCAGGGGTAGTGCATGACAGAATGCCAAACAAGCTGAAAATTAACTATGCAAAATAGTGCTGTGACCAGTTCATCTGTATGGCAGAGAAATGTGGACAGTAAAAGCCAAGCAAATGAAGAATCTTGAGAAGATGGAAATTAAGTCCCCAAAATGGGTGGTAGAATTTAGACTGTGGGACAGATGAAAAGAGGACATCAGAGCTAAAGCCAAAGTAACCCCAAAATGCAGGAAAAATTAAGAAGAGAATACAGTAGTTCTGTCATATGTGCATGAAAGCAAAAGATAACTTGGTAAAGCAGATTTGGGAAAGAAAGGAAGGCAAGAGGATGGCTAAGACATCCAACCAAGAAAGTGATGCAGCTTGACTGTCAAAGGTAGGAGAGTGTCACTGGATTGACAGAGGTGGCAACAGTTGATATCATAGCCTCGTGTAAAAATGACAAAAAAGGGGAATGATGATGATTTAACTGCAATATATCCACCTTTCTTGATCCCAAAGTTGTAAGGGTCTTAGCCACTCAGGAACATAAGTGCATTCTTTGAAAGACTTAAAGAAATAGGGTTCCCAAAGGCTGCACAGACCTAAGAAGGGACAAAAAAAGGACAGAGTAGCACTGTACAGGGATAATGTATGCCAGTCCAGTCCAGACCTGGTTAAAATAAACAAAACAGTGATTGAGTATATCAACACAAACAAAAGGCTGGACAAAATGAAAGAAGCTTTAAACAGATATTCAGATGAGATGATAAAGGTGCAAAAATCAGATGTCAAAATGAAGAAAAGGCTGGCTGAATATGAGACCGCTCAGGAAGAGATGTTTCAAAAAATAACACAATTAGAGGATAAAGCACTTAGGCAAAACTGAGATTTTCAGCTATACCACAGAAGTTGGAAGGAAAAGGCCATTAATTTTATGAATGCACAAATAAGCAACTCGACTTATTCCACAGCCAGAGTTGTTAGTTGAAAGGGGATATTGTGTGCATGTTCCAAACCTAGCTATAAGGAAGAAACCAAGACCTTTAATAGTAAAGATGCAATTCTACAGCAGAAAGAGATAATTCTGACAAAATTGTGGCAGAAGGACAAAATACTAAAAGTGGGAGACAGCAGAGTGTCTGTGGAGAATGATTACTCATTGTACACTAGGCAAGAGAAGTAAAGTCAATTCATTCCACTATTCAGAGAAAGTCAAGAGAAAGGTGTGAGATTCAAACTACTGAATCCACCTGTCTTTACAGCATTATTCCCCCTGGAGGGGCAAAATCATTTTTTGAAGAAGTTCATGCTAAGGAGGAAACACAGAAGTCTATCCAACAAAAAAATGAGCTGTAAAATGGGAGAGTCTGCCTCTTGTTCCTCTGGTAATAAAAACCACAGAGAGACTGTACCTGTGAAACCTATTCCAGTATTTCAAAGGAAAATATTGGAGCGAAGGAAGGGAGCATGAGATCTGACTAGAAGAATCGAGAGTAGATTGAAAATGAAGCAGAGACAGGATTTGGGCAATAGAGAATAACAGTAATAAAACCAGTAACTTAATGTGGGATCACAGTATAATAATTGTATTTGTGAAATATAACAGAACAAGAAATTTTGGCAATATTGGACTTTTTCAAAATGTGTTTGATTTGTGGGGGCCCCAAGTATATGCCCTACTTCATGTCATTAATGTTCGTAAAAATGCTTTGGGGCAGGGAAGACGGGAAAAAGCTAACTAAGTAAAGAAAACACTTTTTCTTAATAGTAATGTATTATTGGTACATGGCTTTCTTTGTTTGCTATTTGTAAGTGTAATGGGGATTATAAACAGATTTTCTTTCTCTCCCCTCTTCTCTTTCTTCTTGTACAGTTTTAAGAAATATAGGCAATGCAATGAAGAAAAAAAGGAGCCTGGTTAAAAAGGTATGCAAAGGGGATGATGAGACATTTTTTGGTACTGAGCTTAAGGCCATGGTTCTGACACCAGTTGTTGGTCTCAATGAGGCTATTTTGTAGGATGTCAACATCACTTGGGGAGTTAATAATAGCTCCCAACTTGCAATGGTCTGTGAACTTTTCATGACTAGTTGTCAGTCTGACTTGGAGTCAGCGACTTTCACAATGTGGGTTCTATCTGTGAACCAGTTTGCAACCCTAGTGATACAAGGGGGTTGATGCCTAGCTTAGTGAGTTTTTCTATGATTCCCAACTGGGGAATGGTATCAAAGGCCTTGGCCAGATCAAGGTAAGCTGTATGAACCACCTTGCCTTCATCCACAGCTCTGGTGACTCAAGGAAGTCGACCAAGTTGAGCAGGCATGATCTACCCCTCACAAACCCAAACTGTGTGGGATCCAGAGTTTGGAGAGTCCCTATATCCTTGTTTATTAGGTCCATGATGATGCGTTCCATAGCTTTGCATATCAGACTTGTCAGGCTAATGGGGTGATAGTTCCCAGGGTCTGTAGTCATTCCTCCTTTGTGGAGACAGATGACTGTAGCAGTGCGCCATTCTGTAGGGATAAAGTCTGAGGTGAGGCTGTGATTGAACAGGGCACACAGGTGAGGTGCCAGATTCCTCTGTAGTTCATGTAGAACACAGCCAGGGATATTGTCAGGTCCTGTAGAAGCTGTATTCTTGGCCTTGGACAGTGCGGTTTTAACCTGTGCAGCAGTAATACTGGGTGCCTGGTAATCTACTGGTATTATGATTGGTCCTTTGTTAGGGAGGGGCAAAGTTGGCACTGAATCTGTCGGCCAGTATATTGGCAATATCTGTTGGCTCACTACAGGAGGTACCATTGTGCAGTAGCTCAGAGCAAATCTGGGTATTGCCGTGGAGATTCTTTACATAATTGTAGAAGGCCTTGTGGTTGTCTTTACTATCTGCTGCAATTCTGTTTTCACAGCTAGCTTTAGAGGATTTGATGAGGGATCTGAACTTTTTGTCGAGGCTGACAATGGAGTTTTTCCAGTCTTGGGGCTTAAACTTATTCTGCATCAGTTTCCTCCTTCTGTTGTAGAGTTTATTTATGGCAGGGGACCACCAGATTGGCTTCATTTTATGGAGGAGAGCTTCTTGGTTCTATTGGGTATGATCCATGCATTTGTGTGTGTTTGTACAGTGCATTGGTGTATGATTCAGTAGTCATGCAACTATTCTCCAATTGCATGGGTGCTGTGAATTTAGCCACCTCTGTTTTTAGGAGTCCAAAGTTAGCTTTGGAGAAGTTTTTCATGGTGGTTACCTTTGTGGGGGGGGGGGGGGATTTCCAAGGTGATTAGGTTTGTGGTCGGATCTAACCAGGGAGAAGTTGACTACTGGTGTAGAGCAATGGCCAACCATGTTAGACATGATCAGATAAAGGATGTTGCTACCTCTAGTGTACATAGTTGTGTGTGTTAATACGTTTTAGGGGGATGTTTGTTCTGTTTGAGGGCTTTCAAAAAAACAAACTTATGTAAGATGTGGCATAGGCGTGAATGGATATGACAAGAAACTGTATAAAAGACCAACCTGCTGAACAGTACATGCATGTAACACAGAAGCTGGAACTAGACATTTAACAAAAAAGCAGTTATACATAAAAGGTGGTAATAACTATGCAAGAAAATGCTTTCTGCAATGTCTTTCAATCTGAATGGTCTTACAGATAAATATAAAAAAGAAAGAGTAGTGAACTATATTAAAAAGTGCAAATAGCTATGATACAGGAGACACCTGGAAAGAACTGAAGATCTGAATTTGATAAAGAAAGGCAAAGGAAAAGAGAGCTACTTATATTAATTGCAAGAAGAGCTCCAATAGTGATGGAAGACGAAAAAAAAAAAAAGAATAACGGAAGATGCATAGTACTGGCTAGGGAGAAGGATTACACTGGCATGCATTTATATTCTACCTAAAACTCCTATAATGGAGCTTAAGAAAATTCTGGAAGAAATTAATCAGCTTTCAGCAAAGGAATATTACTTATAGGTGGAGACTGAAATTTGGTTTGCAACAGTGAATGTGTGTCTGGGGGCCCTAGAAGGGAAAATATAACAAAGGAGGGCAGATTTTTTGAAGAAATTTATGAAAATGTTTAGCATGGAAGATGTGAATTCAGTACTAGGAATTTGGAGTGAATTTACATATTATTCACAGAGACACAATAAATGGGCTAGGCTAGATAGATTTTATATCTCACAGGAACATATGCATTTAACTGAAGGTCTTAAAATGCACCCAATAATTATCACAGATAATGTGCTGATAATAGCTAAAACAAAACTGCAAGGTAATGAAATAAAAATGAGAATGGCACTTTTCTACCTATCGGTTTAAAGAAAGAATTTAAGGAATGGGTTTTGGATTTAATTCAGGAGTTACTAGACAAGACGGAATTTTCTTCTGAAAATATACCTAGGGAGTGGGATACAATTAAAGTGGAGTTTAAAACTAGGGTGGAAATAAAGGAAAGGGAGATATGGATAAGAAGTCCCAAGAATTTAGAGGGACTGACAAATGTCAAAGTATTGTAAAATAGGGGGAATCTCTCAGAACAAGAAAAGAAGCAACTGCTGAATTCTAAATGAAAAATAAGTGATTACCTTGATAATATGCACAAGTTTAGAAAGACTGCTGTTAAGCAACTGTTTTTGATGATAATTCTAGAGCAAAAAAACTTTTAGCACAATGACTCGGGCAACAGAAAGTGGAAAGGGCTGCCGTCAAACTTAGGGAGCCTATAACAAAGTAAAACAAGAGATCCTGTGGAAGTATTAGAAATATTTCTGAAATTTTATAAAAGTTTGTATAAAGCAGAGAAATATGGAAATCAAGAAAAGGTACAAATGGAAATGTGTATGGAAGAATTAAATGTGTCAAGGTTAGAAGTAGAGGCTCAATTACTATCAGCTAGGATATGAAGAGATTAGATGAAATGGCTATGTATAACCAATGCACGGGAAAGTGCACAAGAACAAATGGCATATTCCTGTGGAAGTTTGGAAGTTAGGAGGGGAAAAAAACTGATAAAGATCTGGAAGGTTTTGTTTAACAGTATTTTAAGAGGAGGAGAAGTACCAACATCCTGGAAGAAGGTGGTGGCCAACCGTAATACCTAAAGAGGGTAAAGATCCATCAGATCCAGCTTCATACAGGCCTATTTCAATACTAAACCATGATTATAAAGTGTTTATGTCTACAGTGGCTAAAAGAATGGCAAAAGTGATACCAAAATTGATAGATATGGATCAGTTTGGTTTTGTGGAGGGGAGCAAACATTTGACAATATTAACAGAACACTGATGATCCAGAGAGGAAGCAGAATATAAGAAAATACCACTTTTATTGGTGGGTCTTCATGCAGAGAAAGCATTTGACAGAGTAGACTGGTAATTCATGAGCAGGGCAAGGGAAGCATTTGTTTTCCCTGTTACAATTATAAGTCTGATTAGGAGTATATATGTGGGATCCGAGGCAAAAATTAAAGTGGGTGGATTCCTCTCTATTTAGAACCATTGCCAAAGAAAATAAGGGACTCAAATTCAAGGATACAATTGGTATGGTAGTCAGAAAAGTTGGCTCTATTTGCAGATGGTATTTTATACATGACAAAACCAGGAAGGGACATTACAGTGTTGTGGAACATTTTAAAACAGTTTCAGAGCTTCCCTGGACACAAAATTAATTAAGCCAAAACAAAGGTAATAGCAGTAAAGTATATACCCACAAACAAATTGGTCCAACAATATCCATATTTATGGGGACTTCATAAAATGAAATATTTAGGAGTATGGATTAGAAATTACTGCTGTGGGAGCTAAGGACATGTGTGAAGAGTCTAAAACAGAAGATAACACAAAAATTGAGAAACTGGAAGCTTTGTTATATGGATACTAAGCTACAAGCAATTAAAATGTTTTTAGTCCCTTTAGTCTTATATACAGGTTAGGCATATTTGGGAGAAGCCGAGGATAGCAATTACAAAAAAAAGAGTTGAATGATTTTATCTGGAAAGGGAAGACAGCAAGGGTGAAGTAGGATAAGGTGATTCTTTCCAATAGAACAAGGCGGACGGACTAGGATTACCCAATTTGAGGGGGTATTTTAGAGCAACACAGTTAAGGCTCTTGTACATAGCACAAGCAGAAAACTATCATTCAAAGTGGAAAGGAATGATGATGATACAGGGGGGAATCTCAAGAAAAGGAGAGATTGGGATTTTGGATGCAAACTCTTGAGAACAAAAATCATAGAGAGTATTACATTTATAAAATAGCAGGTAGTATGCTAAGAACTAAACCAGCACGAGAATGGTAAAAAGAGATTCTGCCAATAGGGATGATTATGGTTAGGGATACAGATAATAGTCAATAGGGGGCTGGAACTTATTGAAGAAAACTGGCAAAGGAAGAAAGGTATTGGGAGCAAATAACTAGAAACAGAAAGGTAATATAATGGGAAGAGGCCAAGAATTTATTTAGATGGTAGGTTAGAGATTGCCTTCCCTATCAAGGATTGATATCAGAGTATAGGCAAAGACAAAGAAATAGGGGGGTCCTAAATGAAAGACCAGCACTGGTAGAGCTTTTAATAGACTCTAGAACAGAAGCTGCCATTAAAAAAGGAATAATTAGTAAAGACTATAAAATAATGCATGATAATTGTAAGAATCAATCAGAGGAGCTTAGAAAGGATTGGGAAGAGACTGGTAAGCAATTCACAAAGAGACAATGGTGGGATGCATGTATATCTCCCAAATATGCAACTAAGTCTACAATATTTAGGATATATGCCTGGAAGTGTTTACATAAATATTGTTATACCCCAAGTGTACTCCAAATATTTTTTCTTCAGGTGGTTACAAATGTTGGAGATGTGACAGGCAAGAAAGAGGTGACTGGAAACATTTTTTGGGAGTGTAATGAGTTTGGCAGACTTTATGGATTCCCTGCACACTGCTCTGTCGGAGATGGTGGGTGAGCGGATTGGGTTGACTTGGGAGATGATTTTCTTGAGCTATGATACAGAAGCAGAATTGCAGCAAAGCCTTGCTGAATCTAATTATGGTGGCTGCCAAAAAAGCAATTACTAGAAAATGGAAATCAAAGTCTAGACCAACTTTACCAGTAGTAGTAAATATAGTAACAGTGATAAAACCATTGGAAATGGGATTTTTAGAAAAGGGAAGGAGCAAACTCCACGGGAAAAAGTTTGGACTGTGGGAACAATATATGCAGAGAAGGAACGAGGTTTAAGAGGAAGAATATGAATGTGCCATATAATGCTTACCTGACAATGACTGGATAGATAAGTAGTGTATAATGTTTGCAACTACAGTTGTTTCAATTGTGTCTGTAATGTTTGCAACTAAAGTGGTGTCATTTTGTTTATTTTTCATTTATATAAATGCAAGACTTCTTATGTCATATGTCATAATTTAATAAAGATGTTTATATAAAAAAAATAAAAAAATGGATGTCCAATCTGAGCTCCAAAATGTTCCACAGCACAGTGGGAAATATCTTTATGCATGACAGCCTCCCAAGGATTCTGCATAATGCCTTATATACCAGAGATGCATGGACCATGACATGTGAAATCACCTTGCTAGGAACCACATCCTTGAGCTGAGCAAGGACATCAGAAGTTGACATTTTATTTCCATACTGTCTGACTTGCCACCTTCTTATTTCACTTTGCTAGCTTTTCCTTAGGTGAGGGGTGTCCAACGTGAAGAATAATCTGGAAAAATGCCATAGTGGTACAAATCAAGGCCTAGAGTCTCTTCTCAAACAGTTGTGAAGGGAGCATTCACTTATTCAGACAGTCTTTGGATTAAACTCCACAGCTCCTCCATGTTGTGCTCTACAACTAAACAGAAAACACAAAGGCTACAAATGCCTTTGTTTGGGAATTTGTCTACCACTACCACAAAAAGCAGCAGTTTTCTTTCTTAGGGTTGGATATACCCTAAACACACAGTTATCCAATTCTATTAAATGACACAATGCCAACTTCAGCTAAGCAAGCAATACACCAATAGTGACTGAAAAATTCCCCAGTGGGGAAGACAAGCCAATAATCCAACTTTAAATGCACAAAAATAGTATATATGCTGCAAACTGTTGCAGTAAAGGTCTAAAATGCCAAGGCTGGATATCAGCTTTATACAGTGTGTCCTGACATCTCCAGGGGATGGATGTCACCTAGCCTGGAGGGAGAAAGGGGCTAAACTCTTGGTAGTGAGGCCATATGATGGGATGTTTAGCCTTTGTGCAGCTGAAGTCCCAGTAGTAAGGACTACTCCAACAGTAACCTAAATGAAGTACAGTTGTGTAAAATCTTACCATAACAGTAGATGTCCTTCTCTTCACTGTTGCAGCATTCTTCACCTAAGGGATCTCCTGGCAAGAAATAGCCCAACTGCTGGCCAGTATACCAAAGCTCTTACAGGAGCCGCAGATCACACATTTGACCTGTGCAAAACGTAGGGCATAAAGTTGACATGCATGTGCAACACTCAGAACTTTAGAAACCCCAGGAGGGAAAAAAACTCAGTGACAAAGAGGAAAGTGTGCATTCAGAAGGAAAAATAAAGGAAGAAGGGAGAAGGGCCTCTTGACCAGGGGGGGGAACAGAACACAGAGAGAGTCAGGACAAAGGGGGTTGGAGGGGGTGACTGAAAACTGTAACAATGAAGAGAAGGACATCTACTGTTATGGTAAAACTTTACACAACTGTACTATGTCCTTTCACTATCACTGCTGCAGTATTCTTCACCTAAGGAAAAGTATAAGAGATCAGGAGGAAGGCTCAGAGGAACCCTCCACAAACCCATGCAGAATAGCTATATCAATTCCTGCCCTGGCCCTGGAAACAACATCCAAATTGTAATGTTTAGTGAAAGTATGAACATAGGACCAAGTAGCAGCCTCAAGAATAGAAATGGCATCCAAACCCTTAAAAATGGCACCAGAGGAAGCAACTGCCCTAGTTGAATGTGCCTTTACAGATGAAGAAACATTTCCCATGAAAAGAATAACAGAATGAAATGGCCTTAGAATTCCAGTAGGAGATGGTTCACCAAGGAACAGCCAAACCCAAAGGCATTGGATGAAAACAAAAAGCTGCTCAGATTTGTGAATAACTTTAGTTTTATTTAAAATATCCGAGTTGTCTATGCAAATCCAAGGTGTAAAAAAAAAACCTTCTCACTGGCAGACTGAGAAGGAAAAAAAGGAAGGAAGAGGAATAAACAGATTAAGGGCAACTCATTGATCACCTTGGTCATAAAAAAAGGATTAGTAGAGAGAGAGACACCCTTGTCTATGAAGGACTAAAAAAGGAGGAATAATCACAAGCCTGAGTTCTTGGTTGAAGCAAGAGCTAAAAGTACAGTCTTCGAAGTACAATGTTGTAAGGAAGCAGGCTCAAGAGGAGCCTGGGTCAGTATTACAAGCACAAAACTGAGGTCTCATGAAGGTAGACTAGGCTTTCTGGGAGTTCTGATATGCATGACATATTTAAGGAATTGTTTGACCTTGAACCTAGAGGCCAGAAGAGTATTCAAGGGCAAACAAGCAGAAATTGCTGACAGGACTGAAGAATATGTCAACCCAGTATGGAGCAGATCACACAAATAAGATAGAACCACAAGAACCTCTACAAAGAGGGGATCCTGATGGCAACAGACACCAGACAGAAAATCTCTTCCCTTTGGCATGTAGGATTTTCTAGTAGTGGGTTTCCTGGCCTCCTGCAAAACCTGAAACATGTCCTCAGAAAACAGTTACATAAAATGGATCAAAATATTATCACCCATAGTGTTAGTTGAAGAGTGAACAGGTGAGGATGGAAGCAAGATCCTTTGTCTTCTGTGAAAGATCCACCCAGTGACGCAACTTGTGGTAACTGCCCCTGGACAAGTGAGACAGAAGGGAGAACCAATGCTGTCTGGGCCAAAAGAGTGTCACCAGCAAGATTCTGATAAAGTCCTCCCAGATCTTGTGCAGAACCTGTGACAGCAGAGATAGGGTTGGGAAAGCATATAAAAACATCCCTTCAAAGGCAAAGACAGGTTTGCCCACTTTCCAAGTCAAAGGACTTGGGACTCTAAAACAGAATAGAGGAAGTTGTTTAAGAGGGGAGGTGAAGAAATCTACCTGAGGAATAAACCAGTGATGGACAATGTCCAGGAACACATTCCTGTGAAGCATCCATTTGTGAGCCTGTGTTCTGAACCTGCTCAAAGAACCTGCCACTAGATTGTGCTCTGAAGGAATAAACTGTCTGAAGAGTCAATTGATACTGGCTAGCTACATCCAGACTTGGAGACAAAGAGATAGGGCCTCTTGCCCCTATTTGTTGACATACCACATCACTGTGGTATTGTCAGTGAAGCCTTTGAGGGGCCTATCTGTCAAAGAACAAAGGCAGACATAGGATAGCTCCTCAATATATGGTTAAGTTCCTGCAAGGCCTTACCCTCATCCTGGAGAGACTAAGTCAGCAGCACCAGTCCCCAAAAGACTTGTGTTATCCAGGGAAGCATCCAAATGTTTGGCTTTGATATCATCAGGCAAAGCCTGAAGATGTAGCCAGGAATTGCGCCTCATCACTGAACCAAAGGCAGCGGTGGAAAAGGCATCATCTGCATCACAGCAGTATTTTGAGTGACGGGTAACTTGAGAACGGGACCCTAACAAGGAAAGGGCAGAAGCCTTTCCTACAGAATCAGGAAGGTGAGATACTACCTTAGAAACTTGGGAAAAGAGGGCCAAAACATAACTGGTCATACAAGTCTGGTACTTAATGGCTCTAGGACAAGGTGGCAGCAGTATAAACTTTCGCATTCAACCTTTCCGTAGCTCGACTAGCTTTATCAGAAGATCAGAAGGAAGGAGCTTAGTAGATGGCAACATCAGAGAGGATGTGTCAGAAGAAATGGATACCACTGAAGGATTAGCAGAAGGGCACTTATAAAAGAAACTTGCAGTCCTCAAGCACCTTGTAGAACATATTAGGCTTCTTTGGTGCAGGAGGTTGAGAGTCAGGAGCTACAGAGGCTGCAGAAAAAGCACCTAAAAGGGCAGTCAGAACAGGAGGGACAGGTGACGGTTTGGTAGACTCCATTTTTTAGGAGCTCATAATAGCTCTTTTGAATGTCTGAGACTTGGAAACAGTCTCACTTAAATATTGTATCATGTGGGCAACAGTATCCCCAAAGGACAACTCTTCCAAGGTGGATTCTGAACTCAAAGAATCCTATTTCTCTTAACTGTAGTCTGGGGGAAGAGTAAGTCAGAGATTCTTCCCCAGAATCCAGATCCTCATCCAAGGAATCCAATTTCCTAGTTTTCTTAACAGGAGTGCAATACCAAGGAGGAGCAAGGAGACACAACCCTTGACAAGGCTTCCAAGGCCATTAAAGCATTAAACAAATTCTGAGTGATCTCCTACCACTCCTGTTGGGGATCCTTAATGGGGGAAATATTAAATAAATACAAGAGGGAGTGTATAAATATTTGGGAATTGATGAAGGATCAACAATAAACCATGAACAAATAACAGTAAAGAATTTATTTATTGACATTTGTTAATTGGGTTTGCCCAGCTGGGCCAGAGGCCCATTTTCAGTGGAGACCAGAGGAGAAAAGGTCCAGCTACCGACAGTATACTATACATACAAGTTTGGTTTACAATACATAAAAAATTTCAGTTTATAATACATATATTTGCAGTTTACCATACAATAACATAGAAATTCACAGTGATAAGAAAATGACTAAAGTAAATTTGATCAGCAGATATATACACAATAGTTGTACAACACCCTCTTTTCTATGGTATCAATAACAGTTTTGAAGTGGTGGAGTACTGCGAATATTAAGTAGTAGTATTTTAGGACAGTACAAACTGTGAGGTCTGAGTGATGAAAATGCAAGTATACAGTGGAAGGGGCATCAGGAGGTAGAATAAGATGTTAAGGGAATATGAGGGAAAAGACTGCAGAAGATTAGGATAAAGGATGGTAGTAGAGATTTGGTAGGGTCATGACAAGTAAAAGTTTTGGTGTTTAGTAAGTGAAGTCAGAGTTCTTTCTTAAAGTGTATAGGGTGTGTAATGAAGCATATGTGTGATGGAAGTTTATTCCATGCTTGGGATACAGTGGATTTATATAGTAGTTTACCAATGGTTTTCTTTGTTTGGTAGATGTCTAGGAGTTGCTGGTTAGAGGTGCAGAGTGTGCATGTGGGAGTATAGGTGGATACTAGGGAGGAGAGAGCAGGGCAGGAGGAGGGTTTATATAGTATAGAGTGAGTAATTTGAAATTGAGACAGAAGTTGAAGCCATTGAAGAGAGTTTAGTGAGAGGCAATGGTGTGAGTTATAAGGGGTGTTTGTGACAAATCTTGCTATTTTGTGGTAAGTTTGTTGGAGTTTGGCCCGGGTAGTGGACTGAATGTTAGTTAGGACTGGGGTAGCATAGAGAAGGGAGGAGAGAAGAAGAGCCTGAGCTAGGGAGAGTCTAGCATTAGCGGTCAAGTATTTATGGTTTTGATAGAGCATGCCCAATTTTTTTATTTTTTTTATACTTTGAATGATATGCAGGTTAAATTCAAGTTCATCATCAATGATGGCACCCAGAAGCTTTGTGTGGGAGTCGGGTTGTATGGTGCTGTTACTGGAGGATGTGATGAGAAAGGTAGATTTAAGGGGATACAGTGAACGAGGGAGAAACAGCAAGAGTTTGTTTTTTGGGGGTTCAGGATGAATAAATTATCAGACAGCCACTTTTCAATGGAAAGAAGTGTCCTATGTAAGAGTATGAAGCTCAGAGATATTGCTGAAAGTGCAGATGAGAGTAGAGTTGTCAGCGTACTGAATTAGAGCAGATTGATTGCATGAAGTATGAAGTTCATTAGTAAAGATGTTGAACAGGAGGGGACCCAAGATGGAACCTTGGGGTACCCTGGTTGTCACTGGGAGTTAGGGTGAGCAGGAGGACAGCCATCGAACAGATTGTTGTCTATGAGACAAGTAGCTAGAGAAAAAGGCTAGGGTGGAAGCAGATAGACTGAGGTTAGTGAGTTTAGTTAGTAGTAATGGATGAGAGACAGTGTCAAAGGCTTTGGAGAGGTTGAGGAGAAGACAGGATATGAGGTGTTTTTTATTGCGGGCCTTAGCTATTGTATGCATGAATGATAGGAGGGCTGTAGTAGTGCTCTGGTTAGGGCAGAAGCCATGCTGAATGGGTGCGAGAAGGTTCTGCTGGAGGAGATAGTTTAGGAGTTGTGAGTGTACACATTTTTCAAGTATTTTAGAGAGAGGAGACAGGATGGCAACTGGTCGAAAGTTAGATGGGTCAGTTGTTAACCCCTTTATGCAGGTGGATAGTGAAGAAGGATTTCCAAATCTGTGGCACTGTCGATTCCTGAATAGATCTATTGATTAGTAGGGATACTGGATAGGCTATACCTTTATTTTAGGTGACTTAAATTAATCCTGAAAACAGCGTTAACATCTAGGAACAAAATCCAAGCTATAAACCAATTTATTCTTCATGTTCTAACTCACAGTTTTGAAGTGACTGACTGGCCCCAAAACGTTTTGATGGTCGCGTGGTTTTCCTCTGGGTGCTCCGGTTTCCTCCCACATCCCAAAGACATGCTGTAGGTGGATTGGACACTCTAAATTGGCCCTAGGTGTGAGTGTGTGCATATGTGTGCCTTCCATGGAAGGTTGGGCACCGGGCTGGCAACTCGACACTGTAAAACTCCACTGCCAATCATGAGCGGACATGTGATCCGCTGTGGTGACCCCTAACCGGGAAAAAGCTGAAAGAAGAAGAAGATAGGAAAACAAGAAGGATGCTTCATGCTCACCAAATGATTTATAAAATTCATGGCATACCAAGATTATATATTTCTCATTCTGAAAGACAGATGGGCCTCCTTGAAATTGATTACATGTATACATCTGCAGTCGTGGGACTCCACACACCTTTGCTGACCTCACAAGACTCAAATGTAGTCAAAAGTTTTGAAACACGAGGAGAATAAATCTAAGATGACTTCCCTACTTAGTCTAGCAGAAGTACATCAGCTTCAAGCAGGAATGGAAATCAAACCACAAGCAGATAAAAATCAGGCAGCAACTGAATGTGCCAGAAAACAAAAGAAAGAATATAAGGTTTACTATGACTTACGCAAATGACAGTAAGTCAAATGGCCAACGTCCGAAATCATGGTTACCCAAGGGACAGGAAATCGAACCAAAAGTGGTCAATCATGGTTAGTCGAGTTGTATAGTGCACTCGACCTTTCAGCCAAGCGACGTGCCGAGACTGTGGAGGGAGGTCGTGCTTCAGTGAGGAACAGGGAAGTAGCCCATTTCCTCACTGTAGTGCGATCTCAGAGTTGGTATATTTAATGTGTGTGTGTGTGTGTGGGGGGGGGGGGTCGCAGCCCTCACATGGGGGCTGCAGGGGCCCCCCCTGCTACATAGTAGAGGGTCAGCTGAGTAGGCCAGGTGGAAGACGGGAATGTCAAAAATGTCGAATACACATTTCGTGTTTCCTATTTTCGACATTCCGGTCTTCTGCTGTTTTCAAATTAAGCATTATATTCCGGTGTTGTAACTGTTCGACCCAACCCCTTTTGAATATACCATAGTAAACTAAATATAAGGTGAAGGACCAGATGAGAAGGCAAGAAATGTGGAAAATGCATAAATATAGTTGCAAGTATAGAAAACCTGTGGAAGAACCTCATGTTGATCAGGAACAAACACAGGAATGGTTAAGGAGAGGCAAATTCAAACCAAGATGAAAGGTTAATATTGGCGGCACAAGACATTGGGCTATGTACACTGTACACGTTGGTTTACATATTCCATTGAACATGTGAGAGAAACAGACAAATATAGGTTTTGTAAAACAGAATTGGACACAGTTGCACACCTTGTTGCTGGTTGTGACATACTAATGGCAGAAAGACTGTATACTGAAAGACATAATGTAGCAAGACTGCTGCACCGAGGATTGTGCAAACATTATGTATTGAAGTGGCTGAAAAACACTGGAAACATGAGCAACAAAGCATCATAGAAAATGATGAAGTCTACATTACATGGGATTACCCATTATCAACAGCTCAAAAGATAGATGCTAGAAAACTGGATATAGTGGTCCATGAAAAGAAGACAAATGTAGCACTGATCATTGAAATTGACACACCCAGTGAATACAGTGTCTTGCGTAGAGAGAGAGAGAGTGTCATAAAATATCAGGATTTGCAGGCAGAAACAAGAGCAATGTGGAAAAAAGATATCAGACAGTTCATATAGTAGTAGGAGCAATGGGTCTTATAAAAAATAATCTACAATCGCATTTAGATACATTACCAATACATGTAACTCCATGCGAATTGCAGGAGTCATTACTGAGCACATTGTGGGTGCTGTGAAGAGCACTTCTGGCTGACATCAAAGATTGAAATACTAATTTCATGAACTGTAATCGTACTTTGGACTTGGGAATGGGGTCCATTCCAGTCATGGTATTAAAAACCCAAAAGACTTGGAGAAATTAAAAAAGGGAAGTATGCTCAGCCTTCTGTTTCTTTTTCTGCATGGTGCCCACCTGAAAACCCCTCTGAGGTTAGAATTAAAAAGTGACATAATGGTGGCAGGAATTTCCTCCTTCACTAAAATCTGAGGAATCCCCCCTTGGTCCCTCACATATTATCAACCAAGATTCCCCCTCAACATCATGTGCAGACATTTGAAAAGCCTCAGAGGACATGTGAGAATTCGTATCTATGCCAGCCTCCAATGGGGCTGCAACAAAGAAATCCAAAGCAAACACCAGATGATCTTCAGAGCTTCCACTAGCCTCTATAGAGACATCCAGTAGAGGCTGGACAACAACCAAATCAGGCCTTTCTTCATCTTCTTAGCAGCTAGCTGGCCCTCAGGATGACAGGATTCTGCCACAAACCCCTGATCCAACAGCTCAAGCCATTGGTTCTCACAATATATGGACAAATGTAGGGTATCAGGCACAAATGCCTGGCAGATGGATCATTGCGTATGATCATGGGAAGCACCCAAGCAAAAAGGACACTGGTTGTGACGATCTTTGTGAGGAATCTGCCTCCCACACTGACATTTTTTCTTTCTGGATAACACGAATGCAATACTAGACAACAGTAAAAGAGAAGAAACCCTAATGAGACATTTCTGATAAATAGCTTGGTTAGCAGTGCAGCCAAGAAGTTCTAACTGTTGCATCTGTACGTCACCCTTATGCCCTACATTTTGCATGGGGGACTATGGCACCTATAAGAGCTGAAGGCTTTGGTATACTAGCTGGACACTGGGCTATCTTTGGCAGGAGATCCCTTAAGTGAAGAGTACTGCAACAGGGATATGGAAGGAAATCATCTCTAGCAGCTTGTCTGGTCCCATCTATAGAAGTGGCTCAAAATGTATGCAATTTCTGTCTGATTTCCAAGTCCAAACTTTTGCAGAATTTCGCAGGCAGTGGAGCTTCCAAGCTTGAGCATTGTCCAGGAATGTAGTCTTTTGTTTGCATTCCAGAAGTAATGCAGAAATTAAAATGACCAACATTAATCTCTTTCTTACTACTAAAAGCCTTCATTAAATTTGTACAATTTTTATACTGGCTAGATACCCGGTGGTGTCAAGCTTACCATTGTTGATGTGACACATCGACTCCATGTGCAAAAATGGGAAAGGGTGTGGATGAACTCACACAGTTATGGAAAATAAACACACTGTAAAGATTTTTCAACAGTTTCCTGCATTGAACATGCAAGTCTCTTAAAAAAATCACTCACTCCTACATTACATAAATTGCTCAAGTCCTGCCTTCCTTTAATGTTCACTCCTCTTCTTGAACATTATTCTACTTTCTTCCCACAAATTCCAATTTTTATGTAATTTACTCCTTCCCTGTTCTGAAGAACCCACCTACAATTTTGTTTCATCTTCTTTGCAATCTTCAGTACGTCAAGTTACAGTTGGTTTATTTCTTAATATTTTTGGCAATTGCTTTTTTAGCGGCTAAGGCCTTAAGTTCATTATGTCCAGGCAATTCACATCATACATCACATCCAGCTTAAAAGATTAATTTCCTTAGTTACAATCATTTGCTCCCCCAACATTTCTAACTACTCTGTACAAAATTTTTAAAATTTGTCAGCTCATTACATTGCCAAATATGTACCCAGTTACCTCTCTTTTTCTTATCATACCTCTACCAATTACCTGAGAAAAAATTTCTCTGAAGAAGCTGGCCAGGTGCTATATCCTTGGCAGGATATAACCTATATAAGTTAAGGCTACTGCAGCAGTGCTCATTTGAACATCTATTGTTATGGTAAGTTTTATTTGAACAACTGTCCTTTCCCTCCATTGATCTGTAATGTACAAAAGTTATGTACTGACTGTTGTCCATTTTCATTCTTCATCAACAAATGGGTTCATATCTGATCCTTGGACCTGACTTGGCCACTTTCTTTAGATTCTAGGATCCAACTCTCAAGCTCCTCCTTTACCCACAATGTCCCTGATCACTGCACTACCTCAGATCAATTTTGCAGCTATTATACAATATCACAGGGAAAAAAAAAAAACTCAAAATAGCTAAGACAGAACAGTGCTCAAACAGGAACAATAATTCCTAATAAGAATTCTATTAGATCATTCCCCAAGACATGGATAGGGGGAAGGTGGGAGGGAAGTTGGGGAAGAATGAAAATGGAAAACACAGGTGAAACGTTATAGTGGGTACAGAACTTTTATATCTGATGTTGTCATTTTCATTTGTTCTTCAACAAATGGGACAGAATCCCTAGCTACAATTACTTTGAGTGGCCCTCATGGAAGGATATTCCAGAGCACTACAGAACTGAATGATGCTCTCTTTCTGGAGAAGATGTCCAATTTGTAATGAGAAACAAAGGTATGAGCATTAGACCAAGTGGTAGCTTCACAAATATCAGTGGAAGCTCTAGCCCAAAAAGCAGCTGACTTAGCCATTGACCTGGTTGATTGTGCCTTCAGTTGTTGTGGTAAGATTAGGTCTTTCATGGAATAAACACGACAAATACAATCTGTTATTCATTTTGCTAGAGTAATCTTTGAAAATGGTTTTCCCATCCTGGTGTTAGAAAAGGAGACAAACAACTGACTTGTTTTACTAAATTCCTTGGTTCTAAGTAGGTAAAAACGAAGTTGTCTATGTATAGCTAACAGATGAAGGGTATAGTCTTTATTTTCAAAATTTGGAAAGAAAACTGGTAGGTTAATGACTTGATTGATTCAGAGGCCACTTTAGGTAGAAAGGAAGGATTAGTGTGTGGATTACCACTATCCTTGTGAGAAATTAGATATGGTGGTTTTGCAGAGTGTGCTTGGAGTTCTGAAACTTGTCTAGATGAAGTAATTGCCACCAAAAAGACAGTTTTTCCAAGACAGGGCTCAAATGGAGGGTGTACTAAAGACTGTAATACCAAAGTCAGAACCCAAGGTGGAGCAGGATCTCGAATTGGAGGTCTAAGCAAAAAAAAGAAGTTATGTACCTACCATAATGTTCCATGTGAGTTGTCCATCTCGCCTTCATTCTGTACTGATGGCCTCAGTTCCGACTCGGCCATTTACTAAAGCTCGAGGTCGTCAACTAGCCACTCCCTATCCCATGATGCTGTAGGGCATTCCCCAGATCTTGTTTGCTAATATAGTAACCTAATATGTAATAAATATACATTTATAAAGAATATATATATATATATATATATATATATGCTGAGGAAAAGGTTTCCTGTAAGCTGGTAAGCTAAGAAGAGGGTCAAAAACTATTAGGTGCCAGTTTGTAATCTCTCATTCCTCCAGGAGCCAAAAGGAAAGGGGTGGGAGGGTGGGATGTAAGAATGAAGGTGAGATGGACAACTCACATGGAATGTTATGGTAGGTACATAACTTCTTTATGTGAAGTTGTCATATCTCGCCTTCATTCTGTACTGAAGGGACAGTGTCCCTAACACCAATCTTCTTGGGTGGCTCACAGGAGTAAATTCTTCAGGACAATGGACCCAAAGAAGGCCCTGTCCCTGGAGGCCAATTCTACTTTGTAATGAATGATAAAGGTATGAGGCCTTGCCCACGTGGCTGCCGCACAAATGGTATCTATTGGTAATTTAGCACGAAATGCAGAAGTGGAGACAGCCCTAGCAGAGTGAGTTTTTATTTTGTCTGGAAGCTGTTTATTTACAAACTTATAAGTGAATGAAATGCAGTCTGAAAGCCACCTTGACAGAGTAGTTTTCGCTATAGGCAGTCACTTTTTTGCACTCTGAAAATGACACAAATAGTTAATCCGTCTTTCTGAAGTCTTTTATTCTGTGTAAATAGAAACACAACTGTCTATGAACATCAAGCTGGTGAAGCATATATTCTGCCATACTTGGGGAAAAAAACTGGCAAGTCTATGGAATGATTCAAGTTGGAATCTGAACACACTTTTGGTAAAAAGGTTGGGTTTGTTCCGAGTGACACCATGTCATTGTGGAACAACATATATGAGGGTTTTTGTAGATAATGCTTGTAACTCCGAAACCCTCCTAGCTGAGATGATGGCCACTAGGAAAATGGTCTTCCACGTTAAGAACTTTAAGTTACATGATGATGCGGGTTCAAAAGGGGGGGGGAAGAATTATTCTGTACAGTACAAAATTCAGGTTCTAAGGTGGTAGTTGGGGCTTAATGGGTGGTCTCAAAAGATAAGTACCTCTCAGAAAAGCCTTTGATAGTCTGTGGGACATAATATTTGGTCCTTCATTCCAAAATGAAAATTTGAGATTGCTGCTAGTTGTACTCGAATAGTAGCTGCAACTGCTCCCTCATTAAAAAGCTTCATCAAGAACTCTAGGATGGAAGATACAGGTGCTGAATAAGGATCAATATTATTCTCTAATGCCCAGATTGAAAATCTTTTCTATTTGCTGGGATATAATCTTCTGGTAGATATCTTGTAAGAAGAAATCAGGATATGTTGTGCTGCAGATGAAAGGTTATGTAGCCTGGCTATACTTGGAATTGGAGCAGCCAAGCTGTCAACTTGAAGGTCTGAAGGGACGGATGGAGAGCTCCCGATGAATGGATCAGATCATCTGGTACTGGGTCCAGAATCAAGGCTCTTCCTGAAGATGAGGCTGCTGGAAGGGGAACCAAATCTGGCAAGGCCAGTAAGGGGCTATCAGAATTAAGTTCCTTCCTAAAACACTGGCTTTCTGAAGAACTTTGGGTATCAATGGAAATGGGGGGAAGTGTAGAGGAGACCCAGGGGCCAATCGTGTACAAGTGCATCCCTTGGGGATTCCCCTGGAGGGGGGCAGTAGGGCAAAGTAGCTGCTACATTTTGTGTTCATGGAGCTGGCAAAAAGATTGTTGCAAGGCTGGCCCCATTTTCAGAAAATCATTTCCGCCACTTCTTGTTTCAGAGACCCCTCATGAGGGATTAGAATTGCTCTGCTGAGTTTGTCTGCTATCATGTTGGATTTCCCTAGTATGTGCATTACTATCAGAAAACATTGGGAGGAAGTTGCCCACTGCCATACTCTCACAGCTTCTCGACAAAGGGGGTAAGATATGGTTCCTCCTTGTTTGTTTATATACCAAACAACTGACATGTCTGTCTGGATTGTAATTGTTCCTAATGGAAGAGAGTGCTGGAATGCCTGCAACGCCAGAAGCACCACTCTCATCTCTAGGGCATTGATTTGCAAATGGGCCTTGTGATCCTGCCACGTGCCCTGGTCTGTCCTTCCCTGATAATGCCTCCCCCCACCCTATCTGGGAGGCATCCATGGTCACTGTAACTAGAGGGGACGGGAGAATGAAGGGATGACCTAAGGTCATTTGATCTGAGTGTAGCCACCAATGTAGGTTTCTCCTGCAAGATTCTGTTAGCATTATCTGATGCGACATTGGAAGTTCCTGCATGGACCACTGGGTGAATAGAAGCCACTGTAAGAGTCTCATGTGCATCCAAGCTAGGGGATTACACTGATTACTGCTGCCATCCAACCTAATACTTTGGGAATTGTCCTTGCTCGAGTCTTTGTTGTTAAGAGAAGATCTTGAACCTGGTCACAAAGGGTCTGTATCCAATCTGGTGGAAGTTTTACATCATTGTAATAGTGTCTAATTCTGCACCTATAAAAATGATATGTTGAGATGGCAATAAGACAGATTTTTCATAGTTTATTGTAATTCCTAAATAAGCACAGAGATTCAAAGTGGTGTCTCTTGCTTGTGTAAGTAAATGATTGGTGGTAGAGGTTAGGAGCCAGTCATCTAAATATGGAAACACTCGAAATCCTGAATGCCTCAGGTGAACCGTAACCACTGCCATACATTTAGTGAACACACTGGGGGGCTGTAGTGAGACCAAAGGGCAGAGCTCGGAATTTGTAATGACTGGCTCCCTGCCAAAAGCGCAGGTGACTCCTGGATACCCTGTCCATTTTTGTGTGTTAGTATGCATCCTGGAGGTCTATAAAGCACATCTAATTGTTTTTTTTCCCAAAAAAGGGAGTATCGACTGCAGTGTAACAATCCAGAACTTTGTCTTTTTTACAGATTTGTTCAGTCTGCTGAGATCCAGTATGGGTCTCCAGTCCCCTGTTTTTTTCGAGCTAAAAGGAACCTTGAGTAAGTTTCAGATCCTATCTGGTCTGCGGAGACCAGTTGGATGACTCTTTTCTAGCAACTTCTATGGTTGTTTTCTGTGATGGGGTGGAATGTCTGGAATCCTTTTCATTAGTAGAGGTGGCATGGAAAAGGGGATAGAGTAACCTCTGGATATGGTACTTTGCACCCACTTGTCTTTTATTTTTAGCCAGGCATCTTGGTACAAAGATAAGCGACCCCCAGAGGGGGACTGATGGGCCTCCTTTCAGGAGCACTGAAAGGGCTTACCAAAGAAAGATTCTCTATCACCCTGGTTTTGGGGATCCCCTCTGCCACGTGGCTGGCATCTTTCATTATTACCTCCTCCTCCTCTACCTCTGGAGGAAGGTTCACCACATGTGCCTTGAAAGGCTCTCTGGGATTTTCCCAACCACATTTTCCCCTCCCTTTTGACCATTGGGATAGGGTCTAGAAGGTGTAGAAAAACTGACTGACAGCAGAGAGAGTCTTTCCTTCCTGTTCACACCTGGCTAGTGTTTCTTTGACTTTAGGCCCAAACAGGGATGAGGCATCGAAAGGGGTGTTAATGAAGGATGACTTGAAGGGCTCCATAAAGTTATACAATGTCTCCTAAGGGCAATTCCTGAACCCACTGACCTACTTGTTCCATCAGCTGCATAATAGAGGAGTCGACTACTGAACTGAGGGTGGAGAGCTGGGAGGATACCTTATCTGCCACTCCCATAGCTACAGAACCCTGGAGAGCATCGAAAGGGGTGTTAATGAAGGATGACTTGAAGGGCTCCGGGCAATTCCTGAACCCACTGACCTACTTGTTCCATCAGCTGCATAATAGATGAGTCGACTACTGAACTGAGGGTGGAGAGCTGGGAGGATACCTTATCTGCCACTCCCATAGCTACAGAACCCTGGAGAGCATCTCCAAGCTACTTCAGGAGATATCTCTGTAACCTGGTGAAATGAGTGAGGTAATTCAGAGACCATAGTATAAAGGTTGCTGAAGAGAACATGCGCTTACCGTATCTGTCCATCATACGCAACTCTTTGCTCGGAGGATGGGCAGACATGGATGTTACTGTAACTCCTTTTTGGTGGCTGCCACCACCACCATAGTATCTATGGGTATACCTTTTGTGAGAAATGTTTCGTCTTCCAGGGATGTTATGAATTTATTTGACCTCCTAGGGACAAGTTCCAGTGTGTCCAGAGACTCCCACGCCTTTTGACAAACTAATTCCATGATCTCGTCGAAAGGTGGACACCCCTAAGTGGCAGAGGGTTGAGACCCAAAAGCCTTCAGGTAAATGTACTCTTTGTCAGAAGGGGTGGTGGACTTCAGCTGCCTCTCTGCTTAAGGATCTCTAGGATGTCTGCAAAGGAGACATCATGGACGAGTTGGAAATTGACTCTAGGGTGGCAAGTTGGGAAGCAACTTTATCATGTGCCCAGTCTGAAACTTGACCCGCGAGGGTTCCAGAGAGTTCGGTGATGAGATCTCTCTGGAGCCTCGTAAAATGTGCCAAAAAGTTCAAAGACCTGACAGCAAAGGTCGCTGAAGCAAACACTTGCTTCCCTAACCTATTCACAGCCCAGGACTCTCTGTTGGGCGGGTGGACAGCAGGACTTTCCTCCACAAGGTCCTCTTTCGTGGCCGCCGCCACCACCATTGCATCTACTGGCAAACCTCTAGACCCATAGGGTTGATCCTCTGGAGGGGAGAGTATCTTATCTGATCTCCTGGGAATGGCCTCAACGGTGTCTGGATTCTTCCATGCCCGCTGCACGATGAGCCTGACTAACTCATCGGCAGGGTGGGGTCACCCAAGAAGTAGAGGGCCGAAAGTGGAAGGCCTGCAGGAATATGGATTCCTCCGAGGAAAGGGTTGGCGGGCTTCCAGTCACCCCTCTGCTTCAAAATTTCCTGGATGTCTCCAAATGAGACATCATCATGGCGTGACAGTGGGGGCCCTTCCCATTCATCGTAGTCCATATTGTCCGTGAAGGACTCCTCTGGGGAGTCCATGTGTTGCCTCTTACACACCCATTTCCGAGGGGGTTCTTTGGTGGGAGCATATGAAGAAGACTCAGAAAGGGAAATACCCTGTACAGGGGTTTCCTGGGTCTTGGGCTCACAATTTCGGAACTGAGGTCACACCCTGCTCCACGCAGTCTGCTCCTGGGGATAGAGCCTCAAGCAAAACCACGGCGGGAGTCATCCTCAGACACAAAGACAGAACCGGTGGCCAGAACTGAGGGTTCCACCCCCCAAGCATGAGATTGAGGAAGGGTGGGTTCTGACGGAACCAACATCCAAAGGGGCCTCAGACATGGTTGTTGTCAGCGCAGAGGCAAGGGGTCCTCTCGTAGATGTCGGAAATAGCCTTGGAACTGAGGGGTCCAACGGAGGAGAATAAGTGGGGGTCACCGGGGCAATGGACCCAAAATCCTGAGTGGGATGGGCTCTAGGAAAATTTGTAAGTCCCCTGACGGTCAGCAACTGATCAAAGAGGTGCACCACATCCATTTCAGATAAGCTCATGGTGGACCTTACCGATACCCCTGAGAGGGCACAAGTGTCACAGGGAGGTTTCGCCAATTAGTGCGGAACCCCCAAACAATGCACATATTCCTCATGCAGATCACTATTAGGGAGTTTACCACTGCAAGAAGAGTAGTGTTTAAACCCCGTACTCCCTTTCTTTTCAGGCATAATAAAAAAACACACAACGCTAAACTAGAAAGGAAAGTTAGACAGAGAGGGAAATACCAACAATGGTATTGGGAATACCACAAGGGTAAAGAGGACAAATACCAACAATGGTACGAGAAAAGAGATACCTGTGTTTAGAGCTGAGTGAGTAATTCGAGAAAAATAATAATTTGAAAGGAAAGAACTCACAAATACTTATAAAAATTTGAAAAATATAACACTTGGCTGGAGAACTCAGTGAAACGTTGCTAAATGGCTGCATGGCAAACGAGATCTGAGGTAACTGAGTGAAGGGCATTGTGGGTAGCAGCTTAGCTTGAGTGTTTTTGGTGCATGCAAGCTTGGTATAAGGCCGACTCCGTTCCGAGGGTTTGGAACCGAACCCATCAGTGATGAATAGGAAGAAGATTAATAACTTCAGATTAATAGTTATATACTCACCATAACTTGGTATCTGTGGTATCCATAGTCACTATTCATCATGTATGGGTCTAGTATCAGACATCGGATTCGAGCCAGCACACTAAGCAGCTTAGCTCAAGCTCTTCCCCTCCCATAATGCTCTGCTGCTCTCTAACCCCTCAGATCAAGTTTGCCCTGGAGACAGAAGACAGACAGAAAGGACCCACCACCAGACAAGGTCCACTGAATTCCTGCCAATCCCTCGGGAAGGGGGGGCAGCTAGCCTCAAAATCCATTTAAGTTCCAGCATCTCAGTTCGATTAGTAATGTCAACCATCCTACAGTTCTCTTGCATTACTTGAAGCACAAGTGTGCTCATCCCCTGCATGCTTGATGTGTTTGACCAATGCAGTATATTCTAGGCCTCTTCGTGTATAACAACTGTAGTCCCAGATTATTTCCCTGTCACCTATTATTCTTCCCCACGTAGAAGTCTGGGCATGTTTTACAGTGTGCCAGGTAAACCAGGTGTTTCGTATTGCAGTTGACATGGGCTTTAAGATACCATACATAACCTGTGTCTGGATGTCTAAAAGTTATATTCTCATCAATAAGTGAGCAAAATGCACAATTCTGACATTTCCTAGTTCCTGGGGAATTTAAAGGGGCTGCTATCTGGGGCTTGGGGTAACATAGTCGCTGTTTAAGTGTCTTTTTGTTTCTATATACAAACCTCGGCTGTGACCCCACAATACTGCCTACCTTCTCATCTACCTGTAGGATGCACCAATTATGTTGAATAATATTTTGTATTTCTTGAACATCTTGACTAAAAGATAAAGTCATAGGCAAAGTGTTAACTCTCTGCTGCTTATGAAAAAGTAACTCACATCTATTAGAAAAAAAGTTATGTATTCACCATAATGCTCCATCTGTGTAGGTAATCTTCATTTGTCAGCAACCTGTGGGTATCAGATCCATATCGGATCCAAGCTGGCAGCTTCAAACAGGTAAGATCTGAGCTCCAAGCTCCTCCCCCCTTACCCATAATACCCTGCTAACCCTTCCTGTTCTCAGATCGAGTTTGCGTAGCAATACAGAGTATTATAACACAGGAGCCACCTGCAAATCCTAATCTAATTTATCTGGAAAACAAGAGCTAGGAATCCTTCTAGTATGCACTATAGGTTAGGGGGATGGAGGGAGGGTCGGTTGCTGACAAATGAAGATTACCTACTCAGATGGAACGTTATGGTGAGTACATAACTTCTTTATCTGAAGTAGTTAACTTAATTTGTCCATCAACCTGTGGGACAGAGTCCCCAGCTACACAAACCTTGGGAGGTCCTCATGGAAGGATATTCCTGAGCACTGCGGAGCCGAAGGATGCTCTCCTTCTGGAAATTATGTCCAACTTGTAATGGTTAATGAACGTATGAGATGAAGCCCAAGTGGCTGCTAAGCAAATGTCATCCAAGAGCAGCAGAGGTGGAAATTGATAAAGTAGAATGAGCGTGGATTCCTTCAGGTTCGGGTCGACCAGAACTTTGATATGCTAGTAGGATACATTGGGAAATCTATATGGACAATGTAACTTTCGATACTGGTTTTCCCAAAGAGGGTTTCGTAAAGGATACAAAGAGCTGGTCTGATTTCCTGTGACCAGCGGTCCTGTGCAGATAAAATCTTAATTGCCTATGTATGTCCAGGGAATGTAATAAGAAGTTATGTACCTACCATAACGTTCCATGTTAGTTGTGTTCTTCTCGCCTTCTTTCTTGCTGGTTGGGTTCTGAGCTGATCCTCGGCTCTGACTCTGCCATCTACTAAAGCTCGAGAGCTATTTACTGGCTCGAGGCCTCCCCATATCCCACAATGCCGCTAGATACCCAGATCTTGTTTGGCAGAGCTAACACCATAGAAAAATTTCAAGGACACCCATCCAAACTACAAGGTTTACCTACAGTAGTAAAAAGAGGAAGGACGTAACCCAGATAAGAATTAGCCAGAGGAAGGCGGCCTCAAAAAAGGGACTCTTCTCAGTCTGTCTAGGCTAGGGGGATGGAGGGTGGGACGCAAGAAAGAAGGCGAGAAGACACCTAACATGGAACGTTATGGTAGGTACATAACTTCTTAATGTTAAGTTGTCTATCTCGCCTTCATTCTTGCTGGTTGGGACAGCGTCCCTAGCACCTTAGTCCTGGGTGGCTCATCGGAACAGACTCTTGAGCACAGTGGAACCAAAATCAGCTCTACTCCTTGAGGCCATATCCAACTTAAATGAAAGTATGAGGAGTGGCCCATGTGGCTGCAGCACAAATAGATTCCATTGGTAGTCTTGCTTGAAAGGCTACCGAAGTAGCTAACGCTCTGGTGGAATGACCTTTAGGTTTAGTAGGGAGTTCTTTAGGTCTCAGGTGATAAATCAAAGTAATAATAGAGGACAACCACCTGGATAAGGTTACTTTAAAAACTGGCAGTCCCTGTTTGCCCTCAGCATTGGACAGGAAAAGGTCTGATTTTCTTGTTTGCTTAGTCCTATCCAAATAAAAACGTAATTGCCTATGAACGTCCAATTGGTGCAACTTTTGTTCAGCTTTGTTCGAATAGTTAGGAAAAAAGACAGGTAGATCAATAGCCTGATTCAGGTTTGTTTCAGAAGGTATCTTGGGCAGAAACGAAGGATTAGTCCTGAGTGAAACTCTATCCTTATGAAACACAAGGTAAGGAGGACGAATACAGAGGGCTTGAAGTTCCGAAACTCTCCTAGCTGAGGTGATGGCTACTAAAAAGAAAGTCTTCCAGGAGAGTAATTTCAAGGAACAGGAAGCTGCAGGTTCAAAGGGGAGAAGAATCAAGGAAGCTAATATCAAGTTTAAATCCCACGGAGATGGGGATCTCTGACCGGGGGCCTAAGCAAAAAAGTCCCTTTAAGAAAGGCCTTGCAAAGTCTGTGGGACATGATGCTGGTTTATAGACAGGCCAGCGTGGAAATTTGCAATAGCAGCTAATTGGACCCTAATGGTGGCAGACGAGGAGCCAGCTTGAAAAAGTTCTGCTAAAAAATCTAGAACGTGATGGACAGGGGCTGAAAAGGGATCTATATTCCTAGCCTCTGCCCAGAAAGAGAAAAGTTTCCACATACTAGCATAAGTCTTCCTGGTAGTAGATTTGTGTGAAGAAAGGATGATTTCATGTACCGGCTGAGAAATATGTGGAAGCCTGGCTAAGGTTGGAAGTGGAGCAACCAAGCCGTGAGGTTGAGAGACTGAAGGGATCGGTGCAACCCGCCCGACTGATGGACCAAGAGGTCTGGCACTGGGTCTAGATTCCAAGGCTGCTCCAGCAGGTGACGCTGCAGGAATGGGAACCAAATTTGTCGAGGCCAGTAAGGGGCAATGAGGATCATCCTGGATCCCAATGCGGTCGCCTTCTGAATTAGTTTGGGAATTGGGGGAAAAGGTGGGAATGCATACAGAAGACCCCGGGGCCAATCGTGAACTAGAGCGTCTCTGGGGAGTGGCCGGGAAGGGGGAAGAGTGAAGAAATCATTGCACTTGCTGTTAAGAAGAGTTGCGAAAAGGTCGCAACAAGGTTGAACCCCATCTCCGGAAAATTTTGCCCGCTACTGACTGATTGAGAGACCACTCGTGAGGCATGAGAATAGCTCTGCTTAGCCTGTCCGCTATGACGGACTTCCCGGGGATGTGCGTTGCTATCAGAAACCGTTGAGAGGAGATCGCCCACTGCCAGAGTCTGAGTGCTTCTCGACATAAGGGATAGGACTTGGTTCCGCCCTGCTTGTTGATGTACCACACTACAGACATATCGTCTGTTTGAATTGCAATAGTCCCGGTGGGTAGAGAGTCCTGAAGAGCTTGCAACGTTAAAAGCACCGCTCTCATCTCCAAGACGTTTATGTGCAGGTGGTACTCTAGAGGTTGCCAAGTGCCCTGGACAGTCCTGCCCTGAAAATGCCCCCCCCCCCCCCACCTGATCAGGGAGGCATCCGTGGTCACTGTGGCAACAGGAGGAGGAAGAACAAATGGTCTGCCCTGGAGTAATGGAGGGGAGACCATCCACCAAGCCAGCTGGTCTTTGCATGACTGAGTGATTATTATCTTGTGAGACATCGGCAGTTGCTGAAAGGACCATTGGGTAAAAAGCATCCACTGAAGAATCCGCATTTGAAAACGAGCATATGATTGTTGCTGCCATGAGACCCAAAGTTTTTAGTACAAATCTGGCTCAAATCCTCTTGCACTGCAGTAAGACCTGCACATGCCGGCAAATGTCTGACACACTGTCTAGAGGAAGTTTTGCGGACAGATCTTTTGTATTTAATCTTGCGCCTATAAAGGTTATAGACTGACAAGGCGACAATGCAGATTTTTCGAAATTTATTGAGATACCTAGCTCGGAACAAGTGTGGATTTTATAATCCCTGGCCCACAGTAGCTGATGCCTGGTGGAAGCAGTAAGGAGCCAGTAGTCTAGATATGGAAACACCTGGAATCCTCGCTGTCTCAGGTGAGCCGTAACCATTGCCATGCATTTGGTGAACACCCTGGGGGCGGCTGTGGTGAGACCAAAGGACAGGGCTCTGAATTGATAGTGAATGGCTCCCAGCCGGAAGCGGAGAAACCTTCTGGAGCGCCTGTCCATTTTGATATGGTAGTACGCATCCTGAAGGTCTATGGAGCACATCCAATTGTCCTGACCCAAAAAGGGTAGAATGGACTGAAGCGTGACCATCCGGAACTTCGTTCTTTGAACAGATTTGTTTAACCTGCTGAGATCCAAAATGGGTCTCCAGTCCCCTGTCTTTTTTGGTACCAAAAAGAACGGAGTAAATTCCGGATCCTTGCTGGTCTGCTGGGACTGGCTGGATGGCCCTTTTTTTTTTTTAGCAGTTTTGAAATTTCTGGCACTGCTTGTTCCCTTAGACCGGGTGGAACGTCTGGAAGGGACTTGGTTGTTTGTACAGGGGTGTGGACAAAAGGGATTTTGTAACCTTCGGATATGATGGACTGTACCCATTTGTCTTGTGTGAGGAAGGTGGACAGTCGGGCAGCCCCTCAGGGGTGCTGAAAGGGTTTGTCAGATAAAGATTCTCGGCTACCCTGATTTTGCGGACCCCCTCTGCCCCTCGGGTGGCATCTATTATTGTTTCCTCCTCTGCCCCTGGAGGGAAAATCGCCACGTGTGTCAGGCGCGATTCCCTGGGGTTTCCCAAACCACATTTTCGCACTTCTGACCTTTAGGGTATGGTCTAGAGGGAGTAGAAAAACGGACTCCCATGACAGGGAGAGTCTTGACTTCCTGCTCACACCTGGTAAGGGTATCCTTCACCTGTGGTCCAAACAGAGCCGAACCATCGAAGTGGGTATTGGTGAAGGACGCCTTAAAGGGGTCAGCAAAGTTACATAACCGCATTCAGGCAGGTTTTCCCAAAGCCACGCCTGTACCTGCAGCCCTACTCACCCCATCGGCTGCATAAGAAATGAGCCGCATGGAGGAGTTGACGATTGAGTTAAGGGTCACCAGCTGGGAGTTAATCTTATCTTGAACCCCCGCAGCTGATGGATCCTGAAGTTCCTTGAGAAGATCCCTTTGAAGGCTGGTGAAGTGGCACAGATAATTCAGCGACTGCATGGAAAAAGTCGCTGAGGAAAATATCCGCTTCTCGTACCTGTCCACTGTCCTAGACTCTTTATTAGGTGGATGGACAGGCACTGAAGGGTCAGCCAACTCCTTCTTCATTGCTGCTGCCACCACCATGGCATCAACAGGGACACCTTTTTTTCAAAAATTGTTTGTTGGGTGGGGCTGTAATGAACTTAGTGGGCCTACGGGGAGTTGGTTCCACTGTGTCCGGGGCTGACCACGCCCTTCGAGCCACTACTTCCATGAGCGGGTCGAAGGATGGAGACACCCAGGAGGTGGAAGGGCGAGAACCAAACGGAAGGGTTAAGGGCAGTCCAGTTCCCCCTCTGCTTAAGGATCTCTAGGATGTCTGAAAAAGAGACTCTTCCGAATCCTCCAAGTCGGTATCAGACATGACCGACTCGGGGGAGTCGACATGTTTCCTCTTACATTTTCTCTTCTGAGGGGGCTCCTCTGAAAGATCAAGGGAGGCCTCGGAAGAGGAAGATATGCCCAATTGAGCGACCTGGAGTGTCTGTTCTCCACGCTTGGGGTCAGGCGGGTGGGCAGAGACCGATGCAGGCACCATGGGGGGAGGAGCTGAAGGGGCCAATCAAGGAGCCAACTCAGAAGTCAGCACGCTCCTCATGACCTCGAAGGCACCCCTATCAGGCAGAGCAGAAGGTCCCTGCTCCGAAGAGGCGTGAACCCCTGCCGGCACAGAGAGGGACGGCTACAAGGCCGATGTCAGGGCCGAGCTCACCTGCGCCGAAGCCCCGAGAGGGAGAACGGGGTTGGACAAGGGTCCGATGCCACTCGCCCCCCCCCCGTAGCCAACGAGGGAGTTCCGGCGCGCAAATCCCTCCAAGGACGGAACCAATGAAGAGATCGGAGACGACGAAGGAGCCGAAAGGTGTGGTATCGGCTCCGATGTTTCCAAGATTCGAGCCCCAACCAGCTCCGGCTCCGAACACAAAGAGGGAGTCTGAGGAGGAATTGCTGAAGACACTGGGACAGCCACAGTCTGATGAGAAGGGCTGGTTAACATTTGGTCCAGGGCCTGCGATTTAAGGAGTCTACTGACCACCCTCTCCAAGTCATAATCAGATAGCCTGGAGGGTCGAGAGGAGTGGGACCTATGGCTTCGTTCAGACTGAAGCAATGGTGACCTCAGAGCCGAACGAACCGATTCAAGGGAAGGGGACCTTGAACGTTTTCGGCCTAAAGATGGTTCTGACACAAAAGTCGGAGCCGATTGAAGTCTAGAGATGTTGGCTCCAGCCGGAACTGAAAAGGAGGAAGATGCTCCACCCGGCGACGGCTCCGAACTGGGAGCCGACAGTTTGGCGGGCTTTGAGGATTTCCCCGACTGAGGCTTCGCCGGGGATCCCTCTGGCTTAAGTAAGCCTCTCAAAATAAGCTTGTTCCTATGCTCCAGCAGGACTCTCGGGCTGAAGGCGTGACAGACTGAGCAGGAGTCCTGTAGGTGTAGGGAACCCAAGCAATACACACAAGAAGTGTGACCGTCTGTCAGAGACATCTTCTGACAGCACGAGTCACACTTCTTGAAGCCTGAAACTTTAGTATCCTTGGACATACTGGCAAGGGGATACTAAAGAGAGAAAAAAATTAAACTAGTGCTTAAACAAGGCACACAGAAATACTCACACACCCGCACTAGTTAAGCTAACCACACTTAACAACAACAAAAACTATCTTTAATAAAAATACACAAATACTATAAGGCTAAACACTACTCCTATGAAATACCAAACGGGTGGGGTTAGCCCTAAAGAGAAGAAACAAGGAGGGGGGAAGAAAACTCTAACAAAAAATGAGTTTCCTAGGTGGGATAAACTAGGGGATACACAGTCTAACTAGACTAAAAGGGAAGACTATCTAAATATACTAAAAATGCAAGGTAAGTTTTTAGCTAATAATACAAAAAAAGGAATAATACAACCTGAGCCAGTAAAATCACAACCTCGTAGCTGAAGCGGCAAACGAGATCTGGGTATCTAGCACCAAGCATTGTGGGATATGGGGAGGCCTCGAGCCAGTAAATAGCTCTGGAGCTTTAGTAGATGGCCGAGTCGGAGCAGAGCATTGGCTCTGAACCCAACCAGCAAGAATGAAGGCAAGATAGACAACTTAACATCTTATATTCACCTTTGTTCTGGTAATTTGGAAAGAATACTGGTAAATTAATGGATTGGTTGATGCTGGGTTCCGACGCGACCTTGGGCAAGAAGGAAGGATTGGTCCTGAGGGAAACTATCTTTATGAAAAACCAAGTATGGCGGTTTGGCGCAAAGGGCTTGAAGTTCCGAAACCCTTCTGGCCGAATTGATGGCAATAAGGAAGGCAGTCTTCCAGGATAAGAATTTTAGGTCCACCGTGGCTGCTGGCTCGAACGGAGGGGCTGTCAGAGATTGGAGAACAAGAGTTAAATCCCATGGAGGAACTGGATCTTTAACAGGAGGTCTCAAGAGGAAGGTGCCTTTTAAAAAGGTCTTACATAATTTGGAAGAGGCCAGGGGGCCGAGACCATTTCCCACATGATAGTAGGAGATTGCAGCTAACTGGACTTTGACCGTAGAGGAGCTAGCACCCTGGCCGAATAAGGTTGATAAGAATTCTAGCACTGCTGGTAATGGGGCTGTAAAGGGATCTAAGTTCCTGCGTTCCGCCCAGATTGAAAAATGTTTCTACTTGCCATTATAAACCTTCCTTGTGGAAGGCTTATGAGCGGCTACTAAAATAGCCTTAACAGATGAGATACCGGGATTCCTAGCTATCACTGGAACTGGATCAACCAAGCTGTGAGCTTGAGATTGCCCAGGTTCGGGGTTGTCAACCCTAGCGGATGGGAGATCAGATCCACGTGGGATTTACAACCCATGGGGTGTTCACTAGGTGAGACCACAGGCAAAGGAACCACGCTTGACGAGGCCAGAACGGGGCTATGAGGATCACTCTGCTCCCCAATCAACATGCTTTCTGCAAGAATTTCAGCATTAGGGGAAGAGGAGGATAAGCATAAAGTAGACCGGATGGCCAAACATGCACCAGAACGTCTCTGGGGGATTCCCCTGGTGGGGGAATTAGAGCAAAGTAGTTGCTGCACTTTGTGTTCGAAGGAGACGCGAAGAGATCGCAGCAAGGTTGACCCCATTTCAGGAAAATTGCTTTGCCACTCTCGGGTTCAGAGACCACTCGTATGGTGAAAGGATGGTTTGACTCAGCCTGTCTGCCAAGATGTTCGACCGGCCCAGAATGTGCATTGCTATGAGAAAGCGGTTAGTGGAGATCGCCCATTCCCAAACTCTCATAGCCTCTCGACAAAGTGGGTAGGACCTGGTTCCCCCTTGTTTGTTGATATACCAGAAGACGGACATGTTGTCTGTCTGAATTGCAATAGTTCCCAAGGGAAGAAGAGCTTGGAGTGCTTGCAACGCCAGAAGCACCACCCTCATCTCTAGGACATTTATGTGCAACAAGGTCTCTGATTGGGTCCACGTGCCTTGGATGGTTCTGCCCATACAGTGCCCCCCCCCCACCCAAGGCAAGAAGCGTCCGTGGTTACTGTGGCAAGAGGGGGAGATATAGAGAACGGACGCCCTTTCTGGAGGTCCGGAGACTGGAGCCACCAGAGTAGGGCTTTCTTGCAAACCCTGCTGAAGGGAATGGGTGAACTCAGTGGATGTTGCAGAATGGACCACTGAACCTGTAGGGTCCATTGCAGTACCCTCAATGTTCAGGCGCGCCAATTGTAGTAGATTGATAGTTGCCACCATAGAGCCTTGAGCCCTAAGGACCAATTCCACTGGAGGAGCCGGGTAGTTCAGAACGGCTAGCATGTGGAGCTTCAGGGTCCGAAGTCAAAAAGACCTGCAGAAGATTTGTGTCCAATCTGGCTCCAATGAAGTCTAAGACCTGGATTGGTTGGAGAGAAGATTTTTTGACGTTGATTGCGATTCCCAGTCGGGAAGCCAGGTGGAGGAAATAATCTCTGGCTGAGCACAGTAGATGCCTGGTGGGGGTGGACAGGAGCCAGTCTAGGTACGGAAAGACCTGTATTCCCAAGTCTCAGGTGGGCCGCTACCACTGCTAATGCTTTGGTGAACACCCTGGGGGTTGTGGTGAGACCAAAAGGAAGGACCCTGAACTGGTAATGGCTGGCTCCTAGCCGGAAGCGGAGAAACCTTCTGGATCACCTGTCCATCAGAATGTGGTAGTATGCGTCCTTGAGGTCTATGGAGCACATCCAGTCGTTCTCCTGCAGGAGTGGGAGAATGGATTGAATGGTGACCATCCTGAACTTTTCTTTGGCCACTGACAGGTTTAGGAAGGATAGATCGAGGATTGGTCTTAGGCCCCCATCTTTTTTGGCACCCAAAAGAACCTGGAGTAAAAGCCTGATCCGGACTGGTCTGGGGGGATGTGCTGGATTGCTCTTTTTTCTAACAGCTGAAGAATTTCTGCTGCTGCTGCCTCCCTTTGATTGGGTGGGACATCGGGGAGGGTCCGGGGTTTGGGAGGAAGGTTGAGAAAGGGAATCTTGTAACCTCTGAATATGAACAGAAGCACCCAGCGATCTGTTGTAATGGACTCCCACATAGCTAGGTGCCTCGAGAAATGCCCCCCCGACTGCCTCCAGAGTTAGAGCAGTCGGGTAACACTTCAGGGTTGCTGTGCGGGCTGCTCAGAAAAGGGTTCTCTCGACCCGAAATTCTTCGGTCCCCCTCTGCCTCTGGGCCGGCGTCCACCCTGTCCTCCTCTGCATCTGAAGGACGAGGGGTCCGGAGTGAAATGGGACTGTTGAGATTTCCAGAACCACATCTTCTTCTGTCCCTTTTGGTTCCTAGTGAAGGACCTCTGAGGAGCAGAGAAGCGGACTCCGACGGCAGACGTCTTCCCATCTTTCTCGCTCTGGACCAGCGTGTCGCGTATGGTCTTGCCAAAGAGGGAAGAACCGTCAAATGGGGCATTAGCGAAGGGTGCCTTGAAGGGTTACGCAAAATCACAATGGCGGAGCCAAGCATGCCTTCGTTAGACAATGCCTGCTCCACTAGCTCTAGCGGCTCCTTCCGTGGCATGAGAGAGGAGCCGCATACAGGTGTTAGAAATGGATTTGAGAGTGGCCATTCGGGTAGAGAATACTTTCTTATCCTCTGCCGACATGGACTCTAGGGGTGACCTGGCGTATTCTTTGATGAGATCCCGCTGGAGTCGTATCACATGTGCCATATAATTCAGCGGCCGAGAAGGTGGCTAAAGCGAACATCTGCTTCCCCAAATGGTCCATCGTCCGAGACTCCTTGTCTGGAGGATGGACTGAGGAACTCTTCTGGGCCAGTTCCTTTTTAGTGGCGGCCGCCACCAACATGGCATCTACAGGAGCACCCTTGCTCCAGCAAGTTCTATCGAAAGGAAGACTAAGAATTTTATTGGGCCTCTTGGGAATGGGCTCCACAGTGTCCAGCTCCTTCCATGCCCTGGTAGTAATCAGGTCCACCAGGGGGTTGGCAAGAGGGGACACCCAAGAGGTAGATGGGCCTGCGTCAAATGCCTCCAGAAATACAGACTCATCCGAGGAAGGTTTTTGGGCGGACCACCCCCCCTCTAATTCGAAGCATTTCCATGATGTCTCCAAAGGAGACGTCTTCGGGGGGTGACCTTGGGGAACCTACCCCTTCCTCTAAATCTGTATCTGCTGTCAAGGACTCAGGTGAGTCCAAGTGCCTCCTCTTGCACTTACGTTTGTGAGGGACCTCCTTGGGGGAGCTGTCCGAAGAGGCCTCACCAACCACATCCTGCTCCTCCAAGGGAACTATTTGGGATGTAGGCGCAGGCTGTCCCTGGGGCCGGATGATGGAAGGTAGGCCCGTCTGAGATGGAGTGCAGGGTGGAGTCGTAGCAGGAGCCTGTGGCCTCTAATCCCTCGATAGAACCCTCTCCACAACATCGAACGCTGAAGGGGAGCTGCTCTCCCTGGGATCAGAGAGCAGTCCCCTCGGATCCGATGCATGGATCAGAGCCGGCGCCGAAGCAGTCGGATCGAAAGGGAGAGTATGCTCCAACTGAGACAGAGATGAAGACACACTGACACCTCCAGATCTGAAGCTCAGCTCCTCTCTGCTCCGAGAGCTCGGATCCAAAAAGGGACCCGACAAACTTGAGGGTGCTGTCGGCGCCGAAGTACAAGGTACTATCGGAGTTGACACTCCCCCGGCTCCGACGCTACTCAGCTCTGAAGGCTCCGAACCCCAGACGTGGGTCGGAGAAGGAGCTATCTGGGCGAAAAAAGGGGTCGAGCTCCCCCCCCAAGGGGGGGGAGCACTCCCATCTGTAGCTGGGCCTGGAGGAACCTACACATCATCCGGTCCATGTCTGCATCGGATAAGCTTCTAGTCGACCTAGAGGAGGCCACCGAGGCGGGACAGGAGTGCCACCTTGATGACTTTGAAGGCGACTGGGTCTCGTCCTCCTCCGGCTCCGGAGAAAAACGGGGTGAATGGAGCCGGGAAGGAGAAGGCCCGGAGGCTCTAGGAGAAGCCGCTTGCTTGGCTGGCGGGGCAGAGGGGGAAGACTCGGCCCGCGGCTTGTGATGTTTATCCTTCTTGCGCTCCCTCCTAGCTTTCCTCTCCTCCTGGCCTGCGGTGGGAGGATGAGTTCCGGCCAGGGAAGCAGGGATGGGGGGTGGCACTGTCGCGGCAGATGCCACAGAGGGAGAGGAGGACAAAGTCGGATCCGTGGGCAACAGTCCCGCCAAGACCAACTTCGACCTCCTGTCCCTCAAAGCCCTGGGGTTGAAAGCTGCAGAAATAGTGCAGCCTGAGGAGAGGTGGTCAACCCCAAGGCAAATAACACACCGAGTGTGGCCATCCGCTGGGGACAGCTTATGGCCACACTCAGTGCATTTAGAAAAGAAGGCTTTAGGGGCCTCAGACATACTTAGAAAAAAATTCAAACACTAGGCCCAACACAAACACGCCTTCACAAACACACAGGGGGAGGACAAACTAACTAAATACAGTTAAGATTAACTACACAAGTTTACTAACAAAACCAAAAGACTAGGGGTAACACACACACAAATATTTTTAAACAGTTAGAATAAAAAGGAAAGATTTTTCTCACAAAAACTGTTCTACAACGCCTGGAAGCTCGATCAATCTGCTGACTGAAACGCAGCAAACGAGATCTGAGGACAGGAAGGGTTAGCAGGGGGTTATGGGTAAGGGGGAGGAGCTTGGAGCTCGGATCTTAGCTGTTTGAAGCTGCTGGCTCAGATCCGATATGGATCCGATACCCACAGGTTGATGGACAAATTAAGTTAACTACTTCAGATATATGGTTTAGCTCGTCCTGACATCTCTAGCCGCACAATTCTACAGGCTTCATCAAGTTCTACCCTGTGATAGCCTCTGACCATAAATTCAAGTTTGAGCCCGTGTAGACTTCGTTCAAAGTCAGGGGTTTCACCTGAAAAGTGAGAAATTCTCATTGCTGACCTTTAAAGACATTCTGAAATAGGTGTTGTGGATGCATACTATTCCTATACGGATAGGAAGGACAGTAACAGTCCTTTCTGTATAGATGTGTAGTGAGTTTGCCTTTAGAGTTTTTACAGATCTCAACATCAAGCAAATTAATCATAACATCTGAATAGCTCATGCTGAACTTTAAAAATGCACTACTAGTATTTATCCCTTCAAGGAAAATGGCCAAGTCCTTATCACCTTTGGTCCAAACCAAAAAAAGATAGACAAAACATTGGTAAAAGCAGACTGCATCCATTCCATATTTATTAACATTGTGGTATTCCCACTCTGCAATTACTAAATTGTCATAGCTGTTCACACAGCTTGTTCCCATAGCTACCTCCAATGTTTGCCAGTAGTATACATCATTAAAAACAAATACATTATTTTCCAGAACTAGTTCTAACAAGAGGCAGAGAAATCAACATGCTGCAAGCTATACTTTCCATTCCTAACCAGAAGGGACTTAACCATACTAATTCCCTCATTATTCAGAATACAAGTAAAGAGGGCGGTAACAAGTGTAACCAGCAAGATCGTTGCATAACTCTCTACCGCAGACTTAATTGAATACAAGTCTTTCAGGAAATGTTCTGTATCTTTCAAGACTACTGATCATGCATCTAATATGGGTTTCAACCGTTTATCTAAATAGAGATGGGCTCTGTGCAGGGGATGAACACACTTATTTTCAAGCTGAGCTATCTGCGCCTGATCAACTAAAGCCGGCAAATGAGACCTGAGGGGTTAGAGGGTAGCAGAGCATTATGGGAGGGGAGGAGTTTGAGCCAAGCTGTTGTCTAGTGTGCTGGCTCAGATCCAGTGCTGGATCCTAGACCCATATGTGATGAATGGTGACTAGGATAACATCAGATCTACTGGTAGCAAGCACTGGGCATGTTGTCCTTGTCTTAAGCATAATGTCACTATGTATATATCCCCCCCCAGCTAGGGAAATAGTGAGGAAACCAAATAGTTAATTTGTAGAGAACGGTCAACCCCAAGACAAATTATAGTTGTGTGTTGGTATTCACTATAACTGCAGACATCTTAATAGAATAACTGCTGCAGTTCATACATAAATGAGTCGGACTTTGCCACAAGTGGCTTAATCTCCCAGTAAGACCAACAACAGTCAGATGTACCCAGATTACTGACAGTTATGTCCCCCCACTGAAGATTTTAACTGTAAATTCGGCTGTAAAGGGGAATGTAACTTGTGAAATCTTCACCTTTTTGCCATGGGAGTATGGTTACCTGTCAAAGTCCATCAATCAACTTCCAGGCAAAAACTCAAGGACTTTTTGGGGAGTATCTTCCTGCTATATGCATGTTTACTGCTACTTAAAAAAATGTTTTTGGTAGTTAATTATGCCTCTGGAAAAAAGTCAGCGAGTCACAGTGTCTGTATGGGATGGATTCCCCTACAAATCATTTATAGTGTTTAGTTTGCATTGGCGCAGATTACCCTTTAGAAAAAAAGAAATGTGCACAGTGCAAGATGTTGAGAAAATTCTATGGAGAGTCAGGAATCTCAACACAGTTTTAAGCAGAGGTACTGGAATAACAGACATTAATCCCTCTGAGCAGAACCCTAGATCAGTTCAGGGACAAAATGCCAATTGAAAGAATCCTCTAAAATACCATAAACACTGTAAAATAGACAAAACAAGAAGTTATTGGTTAGGGGAATGCATGACTTGACTGAGCGAGGCCTTATAGACTCAGCCAACTCCACTTAAACTTGAAATTTCTGATACCAGTGAGGCTCCAGCACATCTTCTCCTGGCTCATACTATTCTATTAAAGGCATCTCTACCTGTAGTTTCCTTAGATACAACAGTAGAGAGGGCACTATTGCAGAAGACCTGGAGCTTAAGGAATTAGGGGTAAGAAACTGAAAAAAACATGAAGAAGCATCCTTTTATTAATCAGAATGTTAACAACCCTAAAGCAGAACTTAAAATGAGATGCAAGAATATAATTATCTTCAACATTTCCTGTGTGTTATTCAACTTATACAGCCTGAGATGAAATGTTTATAAAAGGTGATTTTTGTCTTCAAATAACTAGATAACTAACTGTAAAGAGGACAAATTTAGAAGGACAGTACTAGGTCTGTCAGGTACAGTTATAAATGATATTGCCCATGACTTTGATAACCTCAAGGAAGAGGTGCACTGCATGGAATGATTTAGGTTATAAAAAAAAAAAAAAAAAAAAAAAAAAAAGTTATGTACTCACCATAACGTTCCACCTGAGTAGTTATACTTCATTTTTCTGCAACCTGTGGGTATTCGGGATCCATATCGGATCCGAGCCGGCAACTTTACAAGCATGTGCTCCAAGCTCCTCCCCCTTACCCATAACCCATCACCATCTGCTGCCTTCCCTCAGACTGGGTTTGCCGCAACTCAAACCAATCAGCAACTCAACTTAGCAAAAACCATACCTGAAAATCTCATGAGCAGGTTCGGGGGGAAGGAGGGTGGGAAAGCTGCAGAAAAATGAAGTATAACCACTCAGATGGAATGTTATGGTGAGTACATAACTTATCTGAAGTAGTTAACTTAATTTTATCTGCAACCTGTGGGACAGAGTCTCCAGCTACTCAAACTCCTGGGAGGCCCTCATGGAAGAATATTCCTGAGCACAGAAGAGCCGAAGGATGCTCTCCCTCTGGAGATCAAATCCAACTTATAATGAGAAGTAAATGTACATGACTTTGCCCAAGTTGCTGCCGCACAAATGTCATCTAATGAGACCCTAGACCAAAAGGCAGCAGAAGTCACCATAGATCTGGTAGAATGAACTTTAACAGGACCAGTTGGAGACGAACCCTTGTCTTTGTAAATTTGCAAAATACATAGTGTAATCCCATCTAGCTAAGGAAACCTTTTAGAAAGCTTTACCCAAAAAGGGCTTAGAAAAAGACGACTTACAGAAGGGTTTTGTTCTGTGTAAATAAAAACAAAGTTGTCTATGAACATCTAGCAAATGCAGCTTATATTCACCCTTGTACTGAAAATTTGGAAAGAAAACAGGCAGGTTAATTGTTTGATTAATGTTTGATTCAGAAGCCACTTTTGGTAAGAAAGAAGGGTTTTGTACAGAGAGAACCCATTGTCCTTATGGAAGATCAAGTAAGGGGGCATGGCAGACAAAGCCTGAAGCTCAGAAACCCTCCTAGCCAACATAACGGCCACTAGGAAGGCTGTCTTCCAGGATAAGAACTTCAAATCTACTGATGCTGCAGGTTCAAAGGGGGAGCAACTACAGCCTAGAGAACAAAGGTAAGGTCCCAAGGAGGAACAGAGTCCTTAATTGGAGGATGCAAAAGAAAGGTGCCTTTAAGAAAAGCCTTACACGGTCTATTAGAGGCCAGGGCATTCATGTTTTCGCCAATGTGAAAATTCTAAATACCTGCCAGTTGCACTTTCACAGTGGAGGAACTACCCCTTGCTGAAAAATGCTGGCTAAGAAATCCAACACTGCAGAGACAGGGGCTGTAAAAGGATCCAGGTTTCTCTGAGAAGCCCAAACAGAGAACTGTTTCCATTTACTGTGGTAAATCTTCCTAGTGGAAGCCTTATGAGACGCCACCAGAATAGTTTTCACTGAAGACGAAAGACTGAGTCCTGGCAATCAAGGGAACTGAAGCAACCAAGCTGTCAGCTTGAGGCTGTCCAGGTTGGGCGGACAGATGCATGGGGGATGAGAAATGTGATCCAGGCAGGGATCCAGAATCCAAGGAGGAGCTAGAACAAGAGACCAGAAGAAGGGGGACCACACTTGACGAGGCCAGAACAGGACAATAAGGATCACTTTGCACCCCAGTCGGCAAGGTTTCTGAAGAAACTTCGGAATGAGTGGTAATGGGGGATAAGCGTACAGTAACCCGGGAGGCCAAGCATGGACTAGAGCGTCTCTGGGGGATCCCCTGGTGAGGGAATCAGAGCGATGAACTCGCTGCACTTCGCATTCGAAGGAGATGCGAAGAGATCGCAACAAGGCTGTCCCAACGCAAGGAAGATCTCCTCCGCTATCGACTGTTTGACTGTTTCAGAGACCACTATGGCTTTAGAATAGCCCGACTCAATCTGTCTGCTAAAATGTTGGAGCGTCCTGGGATGTGTGTTGCAATCAGAAATCAACTTGTGGAGATCACCCATTCCCACACTCATAGCCTCGCGACACAGAGGGTAAGATCTGGTTCCTCCTTGTTTGTTGATGTACCAGACAACGGACATGTCTGCCTGAATTGCAATAGTCCCCAGAGGAAGAACAGTGTGGAAGGCTTGCAATGCTAAAAGCACTACTCTCATCTCCAGAACATTGATGTGCAATCTGGCCTCGATCTGGGACCACATGCCTTGGACCATCCTCCCCAGATAATGCCCCCCCCCCACCTGAGCTGGGAGGCATCCGTGGTCACTGTGGCTTGGGCTGTGGGTGAAACAAATGGGCATCCCGCTGTGATCTCCGGGGATTGGAGCCACCAGAGGAGTGACGCCCTGCAGGCTTTGCTGATTTGAATCAGATATTCCATGGGGAGATTTAGCCAAGAACAATGTACGGCTAGAGTCCATTGAAGAACACGCATGTGAAGATGCGCACAGAGAAGGCTAGAGATTGCTGCAGCCATAGGGCCCAGGGCTCTGGGAATGTCACCCGCCTTCGGTAACCTGGGGCCAAGAACTATTGATACATGTGCCCGTAGACTCTGGACCCTGTCTGAAGTTAGAAAGACTTTCAGTCGAAGGGTGTCCAGCCGTGCCCCGATAAAGTCCAAGAGGGACTTGGAAACACTGATAGTAATCCCTAGCAGGTCTGCAAGATGAAGGAAGGAGTCTCTGGGTTGGCAAAGAAGATGCTTGGTGGAAGCAGCGAGGAGCCAATCGTCTAGGTAAGGGAATACCTGAATCCCCTGAAGCCTCAGGTGAGCCACTACGACTGCCATTACCTTGGTAAACACCCTAGGGGCTGTTGTGAGATCGAAGGGTAGGGCTCTGAACTGGAAATGACTGGCTCCCAGCTGGAAGCGAAGGAATCTCCTGGAGCTTCTGTGAATCTTGATATGATAGTAAGCATCCTGGAGGTCTATCGAGCACATCCAGTTACATTCTCGAAGATAAGGTAGAATGGACTGCAGGGTGACCATCTAGAATTTCTGTTTGGTGACAGACAGGTTTAAGGTTGACAGGTCCAAAATAGGTCCAAGGTCCCCTGTCTTTTTTGGCACTAAAAAGAACCTGGAGTAAACCCTTGACCTGGACTGATCGAGGGGGGAACCGGTTCAATGGCTCGTTTGTGAAGCAGCTTGGAAACCTCTAGTGCTGCCGTCTATCCCTTTGAGTGGGGAGGGACATCTGGGAGGCGCTTTGGTTGGATTGGCGGGGCAACAAACGGGATGGTGTACCCTCTGGATATTATATGAAGCACCCAACGATCTGCAGTTATGGACTCCCATGCCATTGGGTGCAATGATAATCTTCCCCCGATTGCCTCCAGAGTAGAACAGTCGGGCAACTCCTCAGGGCTGCTGTGCGGGCCAGTCCGAGAAGGGCTCCCCTAGACTCAAAGTTCCTCTGACCCCCTCTGCCTCTGGATAGCATCTGTCATGTCCCCCTCTGCCTCTAGGGGATGAGTTGTCTTAAGAGTCCCGGGAAAACTGATTTCTGGAATCACATTTTCTTTTGCCCTCTCCGATTCCTGGCAAAGGATCTTTGAGGACTAGAGAAGCAGATTCTGATGGCAGACAAGGTCTTCCCATCTTTTTCACTCTGGTCAATGGTGTCACATATGGTCTTCCCAAAAAGAGAAGAACCATTGAAGGGAGCATTCATAAAAGATGCCTTGAATGGGTCTGCAAACTGACACAGTCTGAGCCAAGCGTGTCGCCTCATAGCTATGCCGGTCCCAGCTGCCCTAGCTGCTCCTTCCATAGCATGGGAAAGGAGGTGCATGGACATGTTTGATACTGACTTCAGAGTCACCATTTTCGCGGAGAACAGATGCTTGTCCTCCTGCAACAAAGACTCTGGGGGGCGACTCAGCTGACTCCATGGCTAGGTCTCGATGCAGTTATACAACGTGTGTCAAGTAGTTCAGTGCTCGGATGGAAAACGTCACTGAAGAATAAACTTGCTTCCCAAATCAATCCCACCGTCCTGGACTCCTTATCCGGAGGGTGGACCGAGGAACTTTCCTGAGCCAGTTCCCTCTTGGTGGCCTGCTGCAACCACCATAGTGTTCACAGGGGATCCCTTATACCATGCCTGTCTGTCCGAGGGTGGAGAAAAAATCTTGTTTGGGCATTTAGGTATCGGCTCTATGGTGTCAGGCTCCTTCCATGCCCACGTGGTGATGAGATCCACTGAGGGATCCACCGGTGGGGACACCCAGGACGTAGATGGGCCTGTGCCAAAAGCCTCCAGGAACACCGATTAATCCGTAGGTTTTGGGGCTGACCAACCTCCCCTCTGGCGGAGGATCTCCATGATGTCTCCAAAGATGACATCCTCGGGAGGTGACCTGGGGGAACCTTCTCCTTCATCTAAATCAGTGTGTTCTGTAAGGGACTCAGGGGAGTCCAGGTGCCTCCTTTTGCATGTGTGCTTACGAGGGCCCTCATCAGTGGGAATCTCTGAAGAGGGCTCATGAGCCGCGGGGGGGGGGGGGTTCTTCGAGGGGAACTGCCTGGGGCTCTTCTAGCACGGGCTGTCCCTGAGACAAGCTGAAGGGAGTCATAACCGAATCAGAGAGAGTCTGGGTGGAATCCAAGGAAATAGGCTGGGGTCTCAATCCTTAGGAGAGATCCCTCTTCACCATGTCGAATGTCTATGGAGAGCGTAACTCCTTAGCACCCAAGGAGGTAGCTCTCCCTGGGTCCACCATGGGGATCGGGGCAGAGGCTAGGGTAGCCGGAGCTCTGAAGGAATGGCTCAGGTCTGACAAAGTCGTAGCCGAAGACACCTCCATCCCCTTGGGTCCGACTCCCCTTCCTCGGCCCAGAGAGCTGCTCGGATCCGAACTGCTCAGATCCAAGGAACTAAAGGTAATCGCCAGAGTCAAGGTTGGAGGAACCATTGGCACCGAATCCCCAGCTCTGAAGATCCTCAGATCCATAAACTCCAAAACCGCAGGTCAGATCGGGAAGGAGAAATCAGATGAAAGAAGGGCATGGAGGTCCCCCCTCCAGAGGGACAGGGGCCTGGTAAGACTCCCATCTGGATTTGGGTCCGAATAAATCTCATCATCCTGCCCATATCTATTTCAGAGAGACTCCGAGTAGAGTGCGAGAAAGTGACTGACTCGGATCTGGCTGGTCGCTGGGAGGATCTGGAGGAAGGAAAGGGAACTAACAAGAAAAACTCTCTCACACACACAAGAAAAAATTAACACAAAAGCACTTAGGAAAACCCTAAAGCTCAGAGCTACAGAGACCACGATGCTTATGCACAAAGTGGCAAATGAGATCCGGGGGAAGGCAGGAGATGGTGATGGGTTATGTGTAAGGGGGAGGAGCTTGGAGCTTGGATCAGATGCTTGTAAAGTTGCCAGCTCAGACCCGATATGGATTGGTTGCAGGTTGCAGATAAAATGAAGTTAACTACTTCAGATCAAAGATTATGGAACACTATCGGCCACGGTGGTGCAGCGGGTAGCATTGTCACCTCACAGCAAGAGGTTCTCCGGTTCGATCCTCGGCTGGGGTGCCTTTTGTGCAGAGTCTGCATTGTCCTCCCTATGGTCACGTGGGTTTCCTCGTAGTGCTCCGGTTTCCTCCCACATCCCAAAAACATGCTGTAGGTGGACTGGACACACTAAACTGGCCCTAGGTGTGTGTGTGTGTGTGTGTGTGTGTGTGTGTGTGTGTGTGTGTGTGTGTGTGTGTGTGTGTCTTCCGTGGAAGATTGGGTGCCAGGCTGGCAACTCGACACTGTAAAACTCCACTGCCAATCATGAGCGGACAGGTGATCCACTGTGGCGACCCCTAACCGGAAAAAGCTGAAAAAAGAAGAATGGAACACTTTCAACAGGATTGTTAAAACTGAAGCAGTCTTCATTCTAACACCATTCTTCTAACACACTACCTTAATTTCAACCAGTAAGCCTTAAGATTAAATAGGGTTCTGAAATGCAGGTCTCATATAAGTTTTACTTCTCTTAACAGCTTGTTAAATATTGAGTAAAACTGTAGATTACTTGTTAGATGCCGGATACAGCTATGACAAGCAGACTTTGGACAAGGAAACAATACGCACAGGTATTCCATAAAATGTTTTTGTATCCATACACGGAGAAGGACCAATACAATGGAAAAAGTACAGTTGTGTACACTTACCATAAATGTAGATGTTTGAGTGTTGCAGTCATCACCTGTGGGTTATCCCTGCTGTGGTAGCCCTCGGCTGGCATGAATACCAGAGTCAATGTTTTTCTCCGTCGGCTGCTGTCGCCTGTAGTCTGACGTCAGGTCATCAGTGCTATAAAGTAAGGCAGACAACACCATTACATCAGTTTTTCTTGCCTTAACCCGTCAGAATCACAAAGAAATATGGTAAAGTGGTCCTGATGGCTAAAAGCCACCATGAGAAGTTTAGGGATCCTATACGCTTGAAATTTCGAATGGCATATCGTCAACACCATATGATCGAAATTTTAAGCATTCGAAGGTTAAACGTAACGGTGCTGTTCGGTGCAGAACGGGAGAATTTCCTGAGTCGGTATATTTAAGTGGGGGGGGGGCTTGCCCCCCTGCCTGCACCGTTAAGTTTTTTTGTTTGTTTGTTTTATTATATATTCAAACTTTTAAACTTTGATCATATGTTGTCGAACATATGGGATTCGAAGTTTAGAAAGCTTGAATGTATAATATAGACCCAGAAGTTTATGTCCCCCTAAGGAAAGAGGATATAAGGGGGAAGGAGGGAGGGAAACCAGGACTGCAACAGTGAATACACTCGAACATCTACATTTATGGTAAGTGTACACAACTGTACTATGTTCTTCATGTTTCGCTGTTGTAGTCATCACCTGTGGGAGGATTTCAAAAGCTGAGGAGAGGGGTGGAAGGATTAGTCAGAGACCTAAGCATGGAAGGATTAGTCAGAGACCTAGGCATGGATCAGCAGAACTGCAGAGGCAAACCCTGCCTTAGCCTTAGAGAAAAGAGGTAGGTGGTAATGCTTTGTAAAGGTATGGACAGAGGTCCAGGTGGCAGCTTCCAAGATTTCCCTGGTGGGAACTCCTCTGAGAAAAGCTGTGGAAGTGGAGGCTGCTCTAGTGGAATGGGTATCTGAGCTGCCTGCGCACATCTAGTGAGTGCAGATTTTTTTTCCCCTTGTATTGAGGGTTGGGAAAGAAGGTAAGTAGATGTATGGCCTGGTTGAGGGTCACATCAGATACCACCTTGGGCATAAAGGAGGGGTTAGTCCTCAGGGAGACTCTGTCTGCATAGAAAATGATGAAGGGCTCAACTGCCATGAGTGCCTGAAGCTCTGAAACCCTTCTGGCTGAGGTGATAGCTAGCAAGAAAGCAGTCTTCAGGGAGAGGTATCTCAATTCTGCTGAAGCAGCAGGTTCGAAGGGTGGTAGGGTTAGTTTTTCTAAAACATAATTCAGTTCCCAGGCTGGCATGGCTAGCCTTCTGGGAGGTCTGATATTAGATGCCCCTCTGAGGAATTGTTTAAGCAAAGGATGTGAGAAGAGGGGATGGTCTGTATCGAAATGAGCCAAAATGGCTGAGGAGTGGATTTTAACAGAAAAGACGGAGAAGGCCACTATTGAGTAACTCAGCTAGGTAGTCCAAGATAAGAGGGATGGAAGGTTGTACGGTACTGCCCCCTCTGGAGTGGCTCCAGGAGCAGAATCCTTTTACATTTCCCGGCGTAATATTATCTGGTGCTGGGCCTTTTGGCCCCTGTGATAATGTCTAGGACCTGTTTGCTTAAAGGGGCCCCTTGTTTGCTTTTAAGGTATTAGCCATGCTGACACTTTGAGAGTCTGCAAGATTGGGTGCAGCATTCCCGCCCCCTCCCCACCTGGGTCAAGAGGTCTGAGATCAGGGGAAGCTACCTGGGAGGCTGTAATGTCAGGCTGCGCAGCAAGGGTTACCAATGCTGTCTGGGCCAGTCTGGAGCAATGAGGGTGGCCTTTGATCTTTCCTCCCTTATCTTTATCAGTACCTTGGGAATAAGACGCAGAGGATGGAATGCGTACACAGAGAGAGAGTTCCAGGGGAAAGTCAAGGCATCCACCTTCCACGCTAGGGGGTGATGCTCCCTGGTACAGAATTTTTTCAGCTGGTGGTTGAGGTGCGAAGCAAAGAGATCCACCTCCGGAGTTCCCCACTCCTGAATGACTTGCAAAAAGAATTTTCTGTGGAGCTGCCATTTGTGGGGTCCAGTAAGTTTCTGCTTAGGTGGTCTGCCAGGGTGTTGTTGATCCCTGGTAGGTACTGGGCAATCAGGTGTAATCCCATGGAGGAGGCTGTCAGCCAGAGGGTCATGGCTAGCCTGCACAGGGGGTAAGACTGGGTTCCTCCCAGTTTGTTGATGTACCATATTACTGTGGTGTTGTCTGTTTTGATAAGGAGAACCCCTGGCCTGAGATGGGGTTTGAAGGATGTCAGAGCCATTTGTACTGCCATCAATTCCTTTTGATGTGTAAGGGAAGGTGATGGGCATCCCAGAGACCTTGGGTGCACCTGCCTGCTAGGTGAGCGACCCAAGCAATGTCTGAGGCATCGGTGGTGATGGTCTGCCCAGTAGGGCAGAGGATGAAGGGAGACCCTTGTTCTTGGCACAGGCCCCTGACCACCAGAGAAACTTGGCCCTTATACAGGGGATCAGAGGGAGAGAGGTCTCTAGAGGCGGAGAGTGCTGACACCAAAGATTCTTTAGATACCACTGAAATTTCCTCATGTGAAGCCTGGCCAGAGGAATTAGAAGGATGCAAGATGCTATGTACCCAAGGCTTGCAGGAACGTCCTTGCAGGAAAGTGACTTCTGGAAGCCAGCTGAGTAAAGTAGAGAGGCAGGAAGCTCTGCTTTTCTGGGGATAGGAAGGTCATTTGGGATGCTGTGTCCAGCAGTGCTCCCAAGAAAATGATGTTCCTGGATGGTGTTTGCTTTGATTTCTTCTTCTTGATGATGAACCCTAGGGAAGTTAGGAGGGTCTTGACAAAGAGAAGGTCCTGGGGCAGCTTTTCTTTGCACACTGCCTGAACGAGGCAGTCATCCAGATAAGGGTAAATTTGTGTATTTCTCTGTCTGCAAAATGCTATAGCCGGGGCTAAGCATTTGGTGAATACTCTGGGTGCAGCAGATAAGCCAAAGGGTAGCATAGAGAACAGAAAGTGTTGTGAGCCTGCTCTAAAGCACAGGAATTTCCTGCAAGATTCCCTTATGGGGATGTAGAGGTAGGCATCTTTTAGGTCTAGGGTCACTAGCCAGGCATTTTTTTGTCAGCACAGGCAGCAGCTGCTGCAAAATTAGCATTTTGAACTTGGGGACCACCATGGAGGTGTTCAGAATGGATAGATCTAGGATGGGGTGCCAAGTGCCCTCTTTTCTGGGAACAAAGAATAGTCTGGAATAAAAGCCTTTGCCTGTTAGATCTGAGGGGGCAGGTTCTACTGTCCCCTGGGATATGAGAGTTTGGACCTGTTTCAATGCCTCTGCCCACTGATTTGGAGGCAAGTCTGGGTATCCTCTTTCAACGAACTCCCAATTCCAAGAGAGAATTTGTATCCCTGAAAAATTATCTTTAAGACCCATTGGTCCTTTGTTACAGAAAGCCAATTATCTTTGCAGAGGGAGAGCCTTCCTCCTAGCTTTTGGTGAGTGAAAGGAGGGCAGAATGGGGAGGGAGTCATTGAGAGGTTTTGCCACAGAAGGATGGCTTAGAACTCCCTGCCTTTGGGGCAGAAGTGGTCCACTGTTTGGTTCTCTGCTGCCCCTGGGATGAGGCCTGGGTGATCTCTCCCTGTGGGGCTTACCTTGCTCCTGTCTGCTAGGTGCAGGGAAGGACCAGTGCTTAGAGGGGAAGTTCCTGCTGAACCTGGGAGGTTGAACATGAAACAAATCTTTTACTGCTTGCGTAGATTTTGCTTTGTCTAACATCTTTTTATGCACATCTTCTGCTTTTACAGCTAACAAGCGGCCCTTATCCAGGGGTGCATCAATAAATTTAGACTTGACATGATCAGGGAGAGGTTGTTCCTTCAGCCATGCATGTCTCCTAATGACAGATCCTGACACTGCTGCCCTGCTTGAGGCTTCTAGGACATCATATCCACAGTGTAATGAGTGTTTGGCCACTTGACAAGTACAGTGCAATAAATCTACTAACTCTTTCAAACTGGCACAGTCAGGAAAGGTTGAAATATTTTGTTTTAATAGTTCTAAAGTGTGTTGTTGATATTTTAACATATGGAACTGACAGTTGAATGCTCTGATAGCTAAGATTGCAGAGGTGTATACTTTTTTACCCCATCTGTCTAAGGAGCTCTGGAATCCTTGTCAGAAGGAATAGGATTCTTGGCTGAACTAGTCTTAGCTCCTTTAGGTCCCTGTGTAATGACCTCTGGGTCTGCAGCAGGATTTCTGTACAGGTATTTGTAAGAATCTGGTACTCTAATACCGGTCAGGTTTACTGGGAGCAGGTGAGAGGGCATCAGGGGCCAAGCTGAATTAATGGAAAACATCTTCCACCACTTCTAAGATAGGGGGGATGGCCAGGGGTCTGTGCTGGGGCAGGTCCAGAAACTCTCAGACTTTTCTTAGACTGGGGGAAGTCCTGAGATTCCCATTGGAAATGTTCCCCGGGGGTGTGAAGGGTTTCTCCAAAGGAAAGGTCTTCTGGTGGGGAGACAGAAGGAATAGATTCCTCTGCATCTGAATCCTCATAAGCAGTCAGAGGTGGTTGTTCCTCTTCAAAATCTGAATAATCAGATTCCTCAGAATCCTGTTCTGCCATAATTTCAGGCGAAGGGTGTCTTTTCCTTTTAGAAGTTGTGGCCTGACTACCCCTGATAAGGGAGATAAGATCCTCCGCCATTTTAAGCATTTGTGCTTGGGGTGGTGGAGCAGGAGCAAGATGGTGGCTAGAGGTAGCTTTTCTAGGAGTGGCCTGGCTTCTAGGCCTAAGAGTATCCATCGGTCTGAGAGAAATGGTAGTCAGATGAGAAGACGTTGTTTTTTGTCTAGATTCGGTAGTGCAAGAGGCCTCCTCAGAAGCCGGTGCCTGCATCGCGACTCCAGACCCAACCGAGGCAGAGATAGCCAAAGGCTCAGAAGACAAAGATTTCTGGGCCATACCGGACTTAGAAAAGGTCTTGGTAGAGGGCTGCATAGATATCGTATCGGGCATCAGGGGCTGCGAAAGCACCTCACTGAATTCCAGAGTACTGACGACCTGCATAGCAGTAGAGTCATCGGAAGGCTTAGCTTTGTGTGGTCTGTCTCTATCTTTATCTCTGTATTTTTTTCGGAATGTCTGTGGATTGTTGGCTGACGGATGCCATTTCAGAATGCGAAGATGGAAGATGAAAATACCTGTCTACAATAAGAGCTCTACGGCAAATGGTTCTCGCATTAAAGAGGGCACAGAACCGGCAATGGGGTCGCCATGGTCTGGGCCTAAACAAGTGATGCAGTATGAATGGAAGTCTCGGTGTGGGATCTGCTTTCCACAGGCAAGGCAATTGTTAACTTTTTCAGATATCGGTTAGTGCAAGAAAAAAGGATACCCACTGGGGTTCTTAGCTTTAGACATTTTCAGCTGTAATTCAAACTCTGGTAGCGACTGGCCAGCACACTTGCTAACTGCTTCTGCTACGGGCTCCACGGCAAGAAAGACTGATGTAATGGCATCAGCTGCCTTGCTTTATAGCACTGATGACCTGATGTCAGACTACAGGCGACAGCAGCCAACGCAGAAAAACAATTACTCTGGTATTCGGGCCAGCCTAGGACTACCACAGCAGGGATAACCCACAAGTGTTGACTGCAACAGTGAAACACGAATAACATGCTTGTTTACACAATATCTAAAACAGCCACAGACACCATATTAATTACAACTTGCAGTGGGAAGTGTAAGTCTGTTTCCACTTTATCTCATTAACACAAAGGATAACAACAGAGGTGGCAGTGTGGCCATCTATATTGCAAAAGGAGTTCAAGCTAAACATTTAAATCAAAGCTTCTGCAAAAAAAACTATATTTAGGTTATGGCTTTCAATTTATCCTTCATATCCAAGACTACAATTCTGGCTACATTGCAAACTACATAAAAAAATTAAGAGTCAACAGGTTTTGAAAGTAGATAATGAGATCTTAACTACAAGAGGATAAAGTGGCCTTGAGGGTCAAAAAGGTGAGCTACTGAACCAGTTCAAGACAGATAAAATACTTAATCTGGATGTTCAATGTTATATAATGTCTTCTTTACTGGCCACGGTAATAATAAACTCAAATATATTGGGCATTTTAAGATTTGACACTGTCCCCCTTTAGCAGGGTCAAGGCTCAACTTCTTTGGTGGTTATTCAGTACTGAAGAGATCTGCTGATAGTTTTTCCAACAAGACCCAACTACATTCAAAGACACTCATTTTTCAGATTAACGGTCAATGGATCAGGGAAGAGGAAAAATGAGACTGACCTATTATTTCATGAAAAATAGGAAAAACATGGTACCGAAATCTAGTAACAGCACAAAATAATTCATACAGGAACAGAGGGAATGGTCTCAAATGTCAGAATAAGTGTAAAATTATATTTAGTCAAATAAAAAAGTGGGAGCAGTACAGAGATGGGAAAAAAAGCAGGGACCTATACAAGAACCCTAACAAAGTAATAGAAATCTTCGCAAGCTCCTTTTTTTGCAAGACTTTTGACTCTACTCACTGCCTACTGACCATCAGCCCTGCTCAGTCAGCCCACTTGCTCCTTTCAAGACAACACTAGGTTACCACATGCAGAGCTGGCTCCAACACTAGGCAACCTAGGCACCTGCCTAGGGCCCACTGAGGACTGGGAGTGGGGGCAGGCTGGCTACAACATTAAATAAAAATCTGGAACCACACTAAAAAAAGATTTCCTCTTCCAAACTTTCCTCTCATATGGCTCTTTAAAAAGATGATTTCTTGCTTGCTCAGCCTACAGTCTCTTTCAATGGCTCCGTGACCCTCTTCTCAATTTATTAAACTGAGTAGGGCTTCAGCAGCAGGATGAAGCAATAATGGGGGTATCATTTTTCCTTATGTTACAGAGTCTGGAATATGAACAGTTTTATTATCTTTATTTTACTGCAATCTGCAGATGGAACAACAAGATTTATTAAACTGAGTTGAGCATCATTTTTCTTTATTTTACTAAAGTCCCTAGAAACTGTTTTGTTTATTACAAACTGGAGATACACTATAGTAACAGGAAAATCAGTTCAGAGATGTAATGCAGAGTAAGTGTGTGTGTGTGTGTGTGTGTGTGTGTGTGTGTGTAATACCCCAGTCAGGATGCACTGTCACACAGAATCAAACCCTGATCCCCTGTACTGCAGAGGTGTGATAGGCTAAGAACCAGGGAAATTATTGTTGTAAAGAAAGGAGGTTCTTTGCAGTAAATAAGAGCACTATTATAGGAGTCATGTTTTTTTGATGTGATCATAGTTTCCTTGTTCTATTGAATATTGACACTGTTTATTATTTAGTTGTGAATAAACTGGACAGCATAACATCAGAAGTTGACTGTTAACATTTAAGCCCCGAACACGTTTAATTTAACTTGTTTTTTGCAGGCACAGAGGTATGAAATGCACAGTGTTTGGGCTAAAACAGTTTTTCTAGCACTTCGTGCAGATGAGTAAGGCTTTCAGCTGTTGAAGAGCTGTTTCCATTAGTATGTGGCTTGATTCCCTAAATCTTTCTTTTCTATGCGACTCAGCCAAGTTATTTCACCAGACACTACTCCTGGGCTCTCCCAGGCTGTTAGCTAATGCATTACACATTTGTCTTTTGAATTCCTGCACCCTTCACATGGAGTGCTAATTAGTACTTCAGTATATGCTGTTTGGGTATGAATGTCTCTTATTTTATGGGTTGCCAGATGCATTTCACTAAAAGTTAGTTTCACGAGAAGTTTACCGTTTTCACTGTGAGAGTGTTTTGTTTAGAAAATGGTTGTCGGTCTTTTTTTTAATTTGAAATAAAAGTTTTAAATGAAAACCAAATCTCTGTGACAATTGTAAAAGTAAAGAAAATATTATGCACACTGACAGGTTTGAACAGGGTTTATGGTAAATGGGGAGAGGCAGCAGAGTAATGGGATACTGGTGACTCTGGAGGTGATGCTGCAACAATACAGCATTATAAGCCATTCAAACAGGCAAGACCTTTAGTGAGTGCTGTCAGACAGGATAGCTATTCTTGATAAAAAAGATGATATAGGATGGTCAAAATGAGATTGTGGTATCCTACAAGCATTTAAGTGTGCCCCCACCATGAAAAACAAAACACGGAGTAATATTTCTGATTTTTTTTTTCTGATTTTTGGTTTGTTGAACAAAAGCTGCTGCAGCATCACCAATGTCTTTATGTATTAATGGCACTAAAGAATTAATTAATTCATTAATAGGCTTGGATTGTGTATAGTCTAAATAGGTTGTATTTTGGTAGTACAAACATGCTGCATTTTAGTAATGTATTTTACACTACCTCATTTACAGACCCCAGCAACTGCAAAGGTGTTGAAATTTGTCAGGTCATTTAGTCTGCATTATTTGGCTTGATTATCAGAATAGTCTGATCTTCAGCATCTGTTATGTAATCTTTGTTGCATAGTACTGTGTGATGCAAGTTTAGATTGTAAAGGATTTCTGCATTTAGTAGAAAAAAAACATGTTACTCTGGCAGTTAGCACAGAGGATTAAAGCTCAAATTTGTTAGTTAACTGCTTTCTGTGAGAAGGGTTTGTATCTTTCCACCTTAATTTACCTACTGTGTGACATTAAACATGTCACTTAACCAGACAGTGCTTTGGAGAAACTGGGAATTTAGGTTAGGTCTTTAAAAAGACTACATTGTCTAGTAGCTATGAACCTGTTGTCGTTGTTTGCCAGCCATACTCTATCACATAGCTGATCTAGTTAAGGCAATGTTATGGCAATGTCACTGGCATACCAATTTTTAATACAACAAAGGCAATTTATTCTTCATGGGCAGCAGGCACTGCATTTGTAGGTGAAGCAATGAAATGCAGTTTGCCTACAAGCATGCTCTTTAATGTGGAATGATGCAGATTACACTTCTGCAGCAATTGTGCATATTGACTTAGCACAATCATGTTGTCAAATACTCTATTTAAATGGAGTTACACATCGCTGGATCTTAAAATTATGATGCTAGTATGGGTAATTTTAATTGGTCATACCTCTCAACCTCTTAGCGCAAGAAATCTGGACAAAGCTTAACAAAATGGGGGGGACAAAGGCCCAAAAATAGGGACACATTTTAAATATTCCTCTTATAAACAAAGTTGCTAGAATAACAGGATTTGTGTTAACATACATTTTCTAAGGATATGAAGTCTGGAACTCAAATGCATGGCATTATTTAGTGACTTTAATCCTTATATCGTCCCAGTGATTTGTAAAAAAAAAAGTTTTTATGAGAAACAAGACAAAATTACGAGACAAAAATCTGGACATCCTGCAAAAATCTGTACAGTTGAGAGGCACATTATTGGTCCATACATTGTTTCACTGCTTACTGTAAAAATGTAAAACATACTCTTTAAGCATATGTTGCTGTACAATTTAAAACAATCAGAAAGATGAATCAAAGAACACATGCTTTTATACATGGTCCTATAAATGTGTGTACAGGACCCATGATTTGAAAACAGCACACACAATTCACCAAGGGACAGATGCATTTTCAATGAATGAGTTTCAAGAGAAGAATTTACTGTTGCACCTGCTAAGTCTGTTTTCAGTTTTGTTTTGTTTAGCCAATGTCCATTAGAGCTTGCACTCTAAAATTTTAAATAAAATTAAATCCATACATCTTTAATCATTGTAAAAATGAAGAAAAAATATGCACACTGACACGTTTAAACAATGTTTATGATAACTAAGAAACCATTAAGTAATGGAACACTGGTCCATTATCCTGCCTAAGGCTCATTTTACCATGATCCAGTTCTAAATACATGCCCCTATACATACGACAGCTACTATTTAGCCAGTTGTTTCCTGTGAAAAGACATGAAAAATTGTAGTGAGACCACTTCTTTACCTAGTGGGTAAACAAGCAGTCATCTTCATGTTCTGTTTTGTACAGCAAGAGAGAAAGACAGCATTGCATACATACATTACAGATAGCAGAAACAACTTCTATATTGTCTAACACACCTATGATTTTTTAACCTTAGCTTTGTCAAGACTAGCATTAAATTAGTTTTTATCCTGCATAAACAACCCTCCAACCCCCCCATATTTAAATCTTCCAGTTTAAAACTTGCACTGGCACTGGGTACTAGTATAGGTTCATAGGTTGGTACTAGGCTATCGGCCCTAGGGCCTATACAAGCCTAGCCATAACAATTCCCTGGATATTTCTTCCCACAATATTTACTTCTCTGGACCCCTGTCTAGCAGGGCAACTGACATGATCCCCGGGGTGAATTTCCCATCTCCCATCCAATCAAGGTTCCTTTTGAAGAGGGCCAAGGAGGCGCTCTGCTTGACATGTATGGGCAGTCTATTTCAGAGTATAGGGGAGTCTCTGGGTCAGGAACCTATCCCTCCAGCATGTTTTGTTCATTGTGATGACAAGGCTTAGACCCCTAGAGCGTGTGGCTCTGAGGGATTGGGATTTCTTTAAGTGGAGCATGTCCAACAGCTCAGGGTTTGACATGGCCTTGTATGTTAAGCAGAGATTGCCTCTGAATAGACGATATGCCACAGCGTATAGCTGGAGTTTTTTTAGATGGTCAGCATATGGAATCTGCTTTAGGCCTGTGATTCTTTTAGTAAGGTATTTCTGTGGCCTTTCCAGCTGTTGCAGATGTCTTGTGAGGTACATACCAAATGGGGCATTATACTCTATAATGGGTCTAATGAGGGATGAGTACAGTGGGACAATGAAATCCTTTTTTCTGGATGAAAAGCCCTTAGTGATGAGGTGTGCCACATACAAGGATTTCCTGACTGTTGTGGCGATGTGGTTATGGAAGGTGAGACCACTGTCCACCTGTGTCCCAAGTCTCTCATCACACTTTCGATGTTTAATGTACTGCCACCTATGTGGTAATTCATGGGTACATGCTTTTTCCAAACGGGATAACTATACATTTCTTGGCATTAAGCTTGAGCCTATGGCTCTGGCACCAGTCATCTGTTTCTATAAGGCCCTTTTGTAGAATATCCACATCATTTGGGGATTCAATAATGGCTCCCAGTTTGCAGTCATCTGCAAACTTTGTTAGCCAGAGTCCCTTAGTGTTGGCCTGTACTTCAGAGAATTAGATGCCAAACAAAAGCGGTCTCAGGACTGAACCCGGAGGTACTCTACTTGTCTCTTGTCTGGAGCTAGGTTTGGAGTCGGCTACTTTTACAGTCTGGGTTCGGTCAGTAAGCCAGTTGGCAACCCATTGAGTGACGTAGGGATTTATGCCCAGCTTAGTAAGTTTATCTATGATTCCAGAGTGGGGGATGGTGTCAAAGGCCTTGGCAAGGTCCAGATAGGCTGTGTTGACTGCCTTACCCTCGTCCACAGCTCTGGAGACTGATTTGAAGACATTAATCAGGTTCAGGAGACAAGATCGGCCCTTCACAAACCCAAACTGGGTGTGGTCCAGTGTTTGAAGGTTGCCAATGTCTTTGTTTATAAGTTCCATGATAATGCATTCCATGCCCTTGCAGATCAGGCTCGTCAGACTGATGGGATGGGTGGATCCCCCCTTGTGCAGTGAGATAACTGTAGCTGTGCGCCACTCAGTGGGCACGAAGCCTGAGGTGAGGCTATGATTAAACATGACACTTAGGTGAGGTGTCAGTTCATTTTGTAGTTCATGTAGTACACAGCCTGGGATGTCACCTGGTCCCATGGATGCTGTATTCTTAGCTTTGGAGAGTGCGGTTTCTACCTGTGTGGCCGTGATTACCAGAATTTGGCAATCTTTTGGTATTGAGATGGGTCTTTTAGGGGGTGAGCAGGGGGTGAAGTTGGCACTAAATCGATCTGCCAGGATATTGGCAATATCCTTGGGATCAGTATATTTAATGCCATTCTGTTAATCAGCTACCCCTCTTTACACAACTTTAACTGATGTAGTCACTTGCAAGTCGAAGCCAGCAAGTAAAACAGCCATAACTGGATATTTTGGCTTGGCTTACCAAGCCTGCAATGGCAACACTTGGCAGGATGAGCCTGGGAGCACTATGCCATCACTGGCTTAAGCCAAACCCAATTCTCTGGTTATGGCTGTTTTACTTGCTGAACCTGCAGAACAGGAAGATGACGGCTTGTTTTCCCACTAGGCAAATAAGTCAATTTCCAAGATGTTCCAGTGTCAGAAGACCATGGCCAAAAATGATTCTTCTTAAACACATACATTACAGACAGAAATCTCAATATTATATGGTTACTGTGGAAACCTCTAACCTAAGAGGGAATCCACTTTCACTAGACCAAACAATACAGAAAAAGGCTCCTACCTCCCCTAGCAAAACATGTATTATGAGAACCTATGATGAGTCTGCTGATGAAAGGGAAGACCCACACTGATGAGGAGAATCCTCAACTACTTATAGTGGCAAAGTTCTGACACAACAGTACATCTTTGATAATGGAGAGGCTCTGCAGTTGTTGGCAACTCACCATTCACTGTAAAATCTGTGTACTCTGGCATGGAAAGGGAAACATGAAGACTGTAGTAGCCATGATACCATCCTAAGCGTCCCATCTGGGACATCAAAGTCATGACATCCTGGACTCACTCTGTAAGGAAAGAGACATGATGCCCAGATCTGCCTTGATAAAGGCAATTTTTATAGTCAAAATGAATAAAGATTTCTCCAGTTTATGGAAACACCAGAACTTGCAACCAGTTAAAATGCGAGTCTCTTGAATGGGCCTATCGGGAGCCAGTTGCTTTAGAAGGGAATAAACATGTCTGATGCAAGTCTGAGGATCTCAAATGCAGTCCAATGAACAGAAAAAAAAAAAGTGTGACTGGATCCATACAACTCAAACTGAGGTATCTTCGAGTATTTCCCCTTTCTCCAAGGTATTAAGTGATCTTGCAGTTAAGTAAGCAGTTTGGGCAGGGGGTGCTGGGCTGCAGTGAGACATCCTTCTACCAAATGCTTTGAAGTTATACCAGCTATTTTTATGAAATTCAAATTAAAGGGGCAGTCCCTGAGATTTTTTGTTTTGATTTTGTTCACATTTCCAGTCTAGCTTTCTGAGAATGCCCCAGCTTTGGCTGCAGGGGGTTGGGGAGGAGTGCTTACAGGAAGTTTCAATTGTCTTAGTCAAATTCCATCTCAAACTGCAGCTGTACTAAACAGCTCTCACTGAATCATTCATTAGTTTCACATGTGATTTTTTTCCTCAAAGAAAAGTAGCCTTTCAGGAATTTTATTACCTTGCAGGAAAGCATTTGAGGAATGCAAAGCTAAAACGTTAGTTAACAGAGTTTTCTGTCCATTTCATTTTTTATTCTGTGTGGATTTCTAAATGCTAGCCAAGTGCTAGAATGTCGTGCATGACTGCCATTTGCTCTGTAAAAAGCATCAGAATGATGCAAGTTTTGAACAGTAATAGAAGCAGTCTTTTTTCTCATGTTTTCTTTTTTGATCTCTGAATATTAGCTAAGTGTAATGGTTTTCTGACCAGCTGTTAACAAAAAAAAGTCATACTTCTCAAATGTACCGAATTTCTCGGTATTTACAGTTTGAGATTAAAATAATAGGGTGCCACAAATTCCTAAGTGACCCCTTTAATTTCCGATTTTTCCTTATTTTCATTTTTGATTTATGCTCTGACATCATGCATCACCAGCATACCCCACTGTGCCGTTAATGTGCCAGTGTATGTGTGAGGACATCAATGCCAAGACTGTGCTGCGCGCAGGTGCAACTGTGAGCATTCTGGTGGGCTGGAAAAGATCTGAAGGTAAAAGTATGGTTACAATATTGCTTACTTAGCTGCATGCACATTGTCTTTGGTACGGTGTTAAGCATCTGTCAGTATGAGGAGTGAGCGAGTCGCTCGGAACAAACAAGTCGAGGAGAAAAGTCAAGAAAGTGGAATCTGCCATCCAGTATATATAACACTTAAGAGAAGTTGGGTGCTGAAGCTTCACTTGTGTTGTACACCTGTGTGGAGTGTCAGGGTGCAGACTGGAGCTTCAAATGACAGTCAGACTGACTCGTCATCTGGAGTGCCTCCTTTATTTACCTGCAGGCTTGCCTTGGCTAAGATAGTTTGGACAGTTCAACAGTTGGTTGGACTTGTGCTGTTTTCTGTCAGTCTGTCACTCACTCTGGAGCCGTGACCATCACACAGTTGCACTGTGACTGTGCACTCAAGAGAACTGGAATTAAAAGTTAAGGGTGATCACATTCTCATCATCTGCTAAATGCAAAGCAAACAGTCCACCACTCCACAAACTCAGTTTGGTGGCAGGATGAGGAAATGATCATTTAGTTCTACTTCACTGGTCCCTCAAGGTAGTGAAATTATATTGAAAAATAAATTGAAAACAAAAAAAATGTCAGCCATTGTGCTCACTGGTAGTGGCACTGCCCAGCCTCTATTAGATTATTGTTGACAAATGAAAGAAACTTAAGCAAATAATGCCATTGCCATATGGTATAGCTAAAGTAAAAAACTGGGAATATAGAGCCAGTGCTGAAGGAAGGTAAATCAAGGGGGGGACTTGTGTACGACTGTAGAGATTTCAGTGTGCTAATATCAATCCAGGGAGCCAGTGTTGCAAATTAGATGTACTCTAGGTCAATCAAGATAAAAAGAACAGAAATTAGTTTTGTATGGTGGGGTTGTGGTGAACAGCTGACCTATGGCATAGCTATATCTAAATAGGAGAAAAAAAGTCACACTCCATATATTTAATTTGCCATTGCCTTGCAATGTAACAGACTTTTTTGGACTGGTGTCTTTGCTTGCTCTCTCGCAACAAGTAGTGGACCATACCACATGCTTTGAGATCTTGCTAGTGTTACCAGTGTGTTATTCTAACAATGGAGGAGAATGACAAAGAGCACCTACATGTCTGAAAAACAGATGTTCCTATATATGGTTAAAACGTATGGTCTGAATATAAACAGATAAAACAATGATTTTTTTAAATGCTGAAACTGCATATTATTGTGAATGTGTAACAAAAATGGTCTGTGGAATATGCAAGGGAAGACAAAGGGTATGTTACTTGCATTCAGACCTCAGAATCCGTCTCTGATGAGGTCATATAAACTACAGTCATATTATAACTGCTTCAGGTTTTCTGTTTTAGGTCTTGTGTTTAAATTCCTCAGCAGTTCTTAGCTTTGTCTTCACTTGACTATGTCTGTTGCACACACTGGTGAGCAGTATTGTCAGTTACTTGCTAACGCTATCAGAAATTGGATTACCTTTTTTTTTTGCTTATATTTTGTGTTATTTTCTTTTTCAGTTTGTGTTTGAATGTTGGTATTCCACAGTTCCATTGGAGTGGCCAGGGATATGTCATTATGCATGTAAATTTTATGTTAAGTGCCCAGATTTTTGGCCAGTTGTACCTATTTTTCATCGGCCTTTGACCAGATTTTTGATGTTTTCAGGTTGAGAGGTATGACATGTGACAAGCAATAGATTCATTTTAAACAATGAAGTCCAAAATTTACTGTCACAGAGGGGGCTGTGCAGTATGGCAACCTGTGATAGTTACACATACTAATTCCGAGATAGCATTACTACAGAGTAAGGGGAATATATCAAGAGATTGCTAAGAATTAGTACTAATTCACTAAACTGTACTCTGACTATACTGCTCACGTGCAGGCTCTCTATATTGCTAAGAGCCTCTTTCTTCTTCTAGAAATAATCAACCAGTTCCTGGAAGGTCAGCCCAGAGACAGAGAGAGAATCTCTTTTCTAAAGATAAAGGATAGCTTGCCTGTGCTCATCCTTGTGCAAGTACATGACTGAATCTAATATGGTAACCAAAAATTCTGCACAGTCAAAGCTAAATGCAAGCCAAACTCCAGATTCAAAAAAGTTAGGCAGTGAATAACTTGGGCCCCAGCATTAGAGAAAACTTTTAGTTATGTACTCACCATAACTTCAGATGTTTGGGATCCATCTCGCCTACATTCTGACTGATGGGTTCGGAGCCGATCCCTCGGCTCCGACTCGGCACGCTTATGCCAAAGAGCGAAGTCTCTTATTGGCTGAGCTTACTATATCCCAGGATGCACCACTACCAGTCCCCCAGATCTAGTTTGTCCGCATACATGCACACATGCAAGCACTGCTTATATAACATCGTCAGAAGAAACAAGATAAAACAGTAGAACTCAAAACCGTTCAATCTCTTCTGATCTCCAAGGCCGGGGAAGGAGGGTGGGTATTAGAATGTAGTGAGATGGATCCCAAACATCTGAAGTTATGGTGAGTACATAACTAAAAGATGTTATGTGATCCTATCTCGCCTACATTCTGACTGATGGGACAGCGCCCTAGCACCTGAATCCTGGGTGGCTCACTGGAAAACACTCCTGAGTACCGTGGAACCAAATGATGCTCGCCTTTAGATGCCACATCCAATTTATAGTGGGAAATGAAAGTGTGCGGATTGGACCAAGTAGCCGCAGCACAAATCTCAGAAATAGCGAGCTTGGAATGAAAGGCTATAGAAGTAGCCATAGCTCTGGTAGAGTGAGCTTTGATAGATGTTGTAAGTTGCTTATTTGAAGAGGAATAAGCCTGAGTTATACAATCTCTAATCCATTTGGAGATAGTAGCTTTTGTGATGGTTTTACCCAATTTATTGTCTGAGAAGGACACAAACAACTGGTCTGATTTACGAATTTGCTGAGTCCTGTCTAGATAGAAGCGCAATTGCCTGTGAACATCCAATTTATGGAGAGTGTATTCTGCTTCATTGGAGAATTTTGGAAAGAAAACTGGTAGCTCTAGAGATTGTTGGAGACAGAGATTAGAACAGACCTTTGGGACAAAAGATGGGTTAGGCCTAAGTGATACTCTATCCTTGTGAAAAATCAAGTACGGTGGTTTGATAGATAGGGCTTGAAGCTCTGAAACTCTTCTTGCAGAGGTAATTGCAACTAAGAAGGCAGTTTTCCAAGACAGATATTTCAACTCACATGTAGCAGCCGGTTCGAAAGGGGAAGATGTTAATGCACGAAGCACCAAATCAAGATCCCAAGGAGGCGCAGGATGAAAAACTGGGGGTCTTAACAGCCCCGCACCTTTAATGAAAGTTTTGCATAATCTGCTGCTCATCAACGGTGGATCCATGGATTCGTGAAATTTAGAGATAGCTGCCAGTTGGACTTTAATAGTAGAGACTGAAGATCCTTGATTAAACAAGGATGTTAAAAATTTCAAAACCTCTGGGATCGGGGCAGTGATAGGGTCTAAGCCCGTGACTTGAGCCCAGATAGCCAACCTCTTCCACTTACTGAGGTACAATTTCTTAGTGGTGGGTTTGTGGGCCGAAGATAAAATGTGAATAACTTCCGGGTCTAAGGTGTGATTTCTGACTAAAGTCGGAAGTGGAGGAGCCAAGCTGTCAACTTCAAAGTGTGAAGGGACTGGTGTTGTCGTCCCGACTGATGAATTAGTAGATCCGGAGTTAGATCTAAAACCCAAGGATCGTCCACCGCATGTTTCTTCAGGTAGGGAAACCATACCTGACGAGTCCAGTGCGGAGCAATTAGTATCATTGTGGACCCCAATTGAGAAGCTTTCTGAATGACTTTGGGGAGAAGTGGAATCGGAGGAAAGGCATAAAGTAGCCCTGTTGGCCAAGGTTGTGCTAGAGCATCCATAGCTGCTTCCCCCTGATGTGGAGTCAAGGAGAAGAACCTTTTGCACTTTGTGTTTTGTGGTGTTGCAAACAGGTCGCAGCACGGCATCCCCCATCTTCTGAAAACCTGAGCTGCTACTGTTTCGCTCAGGGACCACTCGTGAGGAGAGAGAATTGTCCTGCTTAATCTGTCTGCCAATATATTGGATTTCCCCGGAATGTGGGTCGCTACCAAGAAACGGCTGGTAGCTACAGCCCATTCCCACACCCTCACGGCCTCTCTGCAAAGGGGGTAAGATCTGGTCCCTCCTTGTTTGTTTAGATACCAGACCACCGACATGTTGTCTGTGTGGATAGCGATAATGCCCTGAGGGAGAAACTTGTGGAGGGCCTGTAGGGACAGAAGTACAGCCCTCATCTCCAATACATTGATGTGGAGAAAGGTTTCGCCTGGAAGCCAGGAACCCTGAACTAACCTGCCCAGACAATGCCCCCCCCCACCCTGTCTGGGAGGCATCCGTCGTCAGGGTGACCACCGGAGGGGGGATAACAAAAGGTCTTCCCTGATTCAGATTGGACGGCTGAAGCCACCAGCGAAGGTCCCGTTTGCACGTTTCTGTAATCATAATGGGGTGATTGAGGGGAAGATCCTGAAAGGACCATTGAGTCGATAATAGCCACTGAAGAATCCTCATGTGCAATCTTGCCAGAGGAACTAGGAGAACCGTGGCAGACATCGAACCTAAAAGTTGCAGGACCATCCTGGCTGGGGCCTTGGATCTTGAATGGTGGCAGTCAGGAGCCAGTCGTCCAGATAGGGAAACACTTGGAATCCAAGACTCCTCAGGTGAGCAGTTACTACTGCCAAACACTTGGTGAACACCCTGGGGGCTGTGGTGAGACCAAAGGGCAGTGCACAAAATTGGAAATGACCGTCTCCCAGGCTGAAGCGCAGATACTTCCTGGACGCCCGATGTATCGGTATGTGATAATAGGCGTCCTTGAGATCTATGGAGCACATCCAAACATCCTTCTCCAACAATGGGAGAATGGATTGTAACGTGACCATTCGGAATTTGGATTTCGTGATGGATTGGTTTAGTCTGCTGAGATCCAATATTGGTCTCAGGTCCCCTGTCTTTTGGCACTAAAAGAACCTTGAGTAATTTCGGATCCGATCTGGTCTGTGGGGACCGGTTGGATGACTCCTTTTCTAGCAGCTTTAACGCTTCTGCGGCTGCAATTTCCCTTTGACTGGGTGGTGGGTCCGGATTTTTGGACGGTGGGGGTGAGTGTGTGAAGGGAATGGTGTAACCTCCGCAATAATCCGAAGCACCCATCTGTCCTGAGTGATAGACTCCCAGGCTTTTAGGTGCTTGGCAAAACGGCACCCGACTGGCTCCGGAGCAGCACAGCTGGGCAATCCCTCATGAAGTGTGGGAGGCTGAAGAGCCACGAAAGGACTCGCGGTCTCCAGAATTGCGGGGCCCTCTGCCGCCTCTGGGACGGCGTCTCCCAGAAAAATTTCCCCGTCCTCTGCCTCTGGAAGGGGAATCTTCCTGCTGTTGAGGGAAAAACTTAGGTGATTTATGAACCACATCTTCCCTCCTCCTTTAGCCTTGGGATAAGGCCGAAAGGGAGTGGAATAACGTGCACCTACGGCAGATAAAGTTTTTCCCTCTTGCTCACAGCGGTAAGAGTGTCTTTAACCTTAGGTCCAAACAAAGAGGACCCATCAAAGGGAGCGCCGGCGAAGGAAGACTTGAAGGCCTCCATAAAATGACACAACGGAGCCAGGCTTGTCTCCGTGAGAGCCACGCCTGTGCCTGCCGCTCTACCCCCTTCGGCCGCATATGAAATGAGCCTCATGGACGAGTTAGAAATTGAAGTAAGGATAGCCAACTGAGAGCTAACCGACTGGGCTAGCTGCTCAGGTAGGTTACCCGAGAGGAATCTGACAGCTCCTTGACCAGATCCCTCTGAAGCCTGGTAAAATGTGCCAAATAATTCAGGGACCTTAAAGTAAAGGCCGCTGAAGTCAGGGTGCGCTTCCTGCATCGGTCCATGCTCCTAGACTCCTTATTAGGAGGATGGACGGACGTTGAAGCCTCTGCCACGTCCTGTTGTGTAGCAGATGCCACCACCATGGCATCTACAGCCACGCCTTTAGTCAGGATCTCCTTCTCGGGTGGGGCAGACAAAAATTTGTTAGGACGAGAAGGCACTGGTTCCACGGTATCTGGATGTTCCCACGCCCTCCGACAAACCAAATCCAGGAGCTCGTCGAAGGGCGGAGACACCCAGGAGGTGGAGGGCTGAGCCCCAAAGGCCTTGAGAAGCACTGACTCATCAGCAGAGGGGGGTTTGGATATCCAGCCGCCTCGTTGTTTGAGGATCTCTAAAATGTCTGCAAATGAGACATCATCCGAGGACGACTTCGGAGACCCCTCCGCATCATCAAGATCAGTGTCCGATGTAATAGACTCGGGAGTCCACGTGCTTCCTCTTGCACGATCTCTTCCTTGGGGCTCCTCTGAAGACAACTCCAAGAACCCTCAGGAGGAGGGGAACCCCAGTGGGGGTAACCCCAGGCCCAGGGGCTCCGCTGCCTAAGGACAGGGGAACTGCCAAAGACCCAGTCTCCATGCCCAGGGAAGGTGCCGGTAAAGCCGGAGAGATGGCCGAAGAAGACTTGGCCAAGGCACTCCTCATAGCTCTGAAAGCCGGACCCCCAGAATCCTGGGAGTGTCCGTCCCCGAGCCATGATAGCAGACGGAAGTCCCGCAGCCGAAGCACCGAGAGGGAGGCTCGGAACCGACAGCATAGGTCCCGAAACGTCACCCCCGGGTCCAACCGAAGAAGTCCGTGTACCAAACTCGGACCCGAAGGCCGGGGTTGGAGTAAGGGTCGGAGCCGACCCTAAGACCTCCACCGGCTCCAACAGCACCTGCTCCAAAGGAGCCGAAGCGGTCGGAGGAGGAATGGCAATGACATGGGCATGGGCCGTCGGCTCCGAAGCCAACTGGGTCGGAGCCGAAACAAATTTTTGTAAGACTGGGGACTGGAACAGTCTTTGGAGCACCCTGTCTATGTCCGAATCTGACATCCTCGATGACCTAGAGGATACTGAACGGGTTCGAGATGGCCTCTCCAACGGCCCCAAGGGGCTAGGAGACCGGCTCCGAGGCGACTCGATGACTATCGGCGCCGAAGGAATACCCAAACTAGTTTCCATCGGTGCCGAGGAGGAAGTGTCTGAGCGGACAACCTTCATCGGCTCCGAGACCAGTGGAGCCGAACGGTGACCCGCCTCGATGCCCCAGCCATCGGCCCCGAAGCCAGAGGAGTCGAGACTGGTGGCATCGAGGCAGACCGTTCCGCCCTCGGCTCCGAAGTCCTTGGAGCCGAAGGAGAAACCTGCCTATGTCTTTTGGCGGTCGGATCAGACGGACTGGTCGGAGCCGACGCCCTTTTCTTTTTAGCAGGAGAAGGAGAGGATGCTAAGCTTCTTCAAAGGAGGGTTTTATAAGGCCTTTTAATATGAGCTTATTTTTCCTCTCTTGGAGGACCCTCGAGGAAAAAGCGTGACACACGCTGCAGGACTCCTGCAAATGTTTTGCACCCAAACAATAAACACAGAGAGAGTGGTCATCTGTTATAGACATTTTAAAGTTGCACTTGGTGCACTTTTTAAAGCCTGAAGGCCTAGGAACCTGAGACATTCCGGTAAATTATTCAGTGAACTAGCCAAACACAGTACAAACACTGTAATTATGACAGAAAAAAGAAATTTTCTCTGCTTTGTCCTTCTTTTTAAGAAAGAGAAACTATCAGCAGTATAAAGGATCCGAGATCCCTAACAGAACAGAAGTCACCTAACCACCAAAAAGACCGGGAAAGGCCTTTCCACACAAGAGGTACTTCTAGTCAAACAACACTCACAACACAAGAATTTACCAAGTAAATTTCTCCAAACGCACTCAAAACACAAGATAGCTGTTAAAACAGCTTTTAGTTGAAGTATAAAGAAATTCCTGACAGAAAGTTAGTGAAAATAATCACTACTTAGCTCAGCCAGCTCGAGACCACGTCTTCACTTGTTAGCGGCAAACGAGATCTGGGGGACTGGTAGTGGTGCATCCTGGGATATAGTAAGCTCAGCCAATAAGAGACTTCGCTCTTTGGCATAAGCGTGCCGAGTCGGAGCCGAGGGATCGGCTCCGAACCCATCAGTCAGAATGTAGGCGAGATAGGATCACATAACATCACCCTCTTCACCCTGGACAAAGTCTTGGTCTTATTAAATAAAATCTTGGCAAACTTAAAAGGTGCAGTGGTCTCTGATACCTGGGCTGGAGAAAAGAGACTACAAAAGTGTCTAGCCTAGGATGGATAGGAGTGCTTGGCACAAAATCCAAATGCTTCCAAGGCTACAGAAACTACATCCTTAATGTTGGGTCCTGCGGATACTGTAAAGTTAATCTTTTTTCCCCATACAGAAATTGGAACACTTTTGATGAAAAGGCAAAGTACAAGACAGTCTTTCCTAAAGTAAGGGTTACACAGAGAGCAAGAAATAGTGTCCTCATCTGCCTCTGAAATACATCAACCCCCATTTTCTACATGGGGTCAGGGTGTCGTGTTAACTGTTGCCATCTCTCGATTTAATACCATACTCCTACCTTATTCAACACGTATGTCTGACTGTCGCATATCTTCTCTCACACAATCCATCCACCTCTTTGCTGGGCATTCTCATTTTCTCTTGCTTTCTTCCTGTATGTCCCAAGTCTTCTTTACCAGATTGTTTTCTACTTTTATGCACATTTGTTTAAACCACTGTAATCTATTCTCGATGATCTTTTCCACAATTGGAGCTGCATTGGCTTCTGCTCTTATGTCCTTATTTCTTCTTCTGTCCCACACTGTGCATCCTACCAACCTTCTCAGGAACTTCATTTCTATCACCTCTAGCATCCTCATCTGCTCTGTCTTTATTGCCCAGGTTTCTGTACCATACAGTAGTACTGGTCAAGCCCCTGTCTTGTACAATTTACTTTTCAGCTTCTTTGGCATTATTCTGTCATTCACCACACTTGAGAGACTATGCTATTTGGCTGCAGCCCCTCTGATTTTGAAATAAAGGCCTCATGCTTTTCAGAGTCCTCCTTCCTATTCATTGTCTTGGGAAAGGGGACTCCCTTTCACACTAACTCTAGGAATGGTTAGCTGCCATCTGCTAGATGTTCAATAAAGTAATCACATGATTAACATGCACTGAGCCAAGTCCTCAGTGCCCAGGGAGGAGCTAATTACTGGAGGTTCTAGGATAGAACAAACTAGCACATGACCTAACAGTGGCATCAGCCCCTGATCCCCAAGTGTGCAAGTCCTACAAATACAAGATCAAGTCCAACCAGACTAAGAGACAGCAAATATATGATGCTTGGGGTGAATGCTGCAGGTGCAGAAAGTCCCACGAAGTTTTTGTGACCCTGAATGTTAAGTCCTGCAAGTGTAAGAGGGAGGTCTGGGAGAAGAATACTCCATCTTGAGTGCTATTGTTAAGCAAGAAATTGGATACCAGAGACTGTTTCACTTGAACAAACTTAGTACAAATATATTCTTGACACTCACCCTTAGGGACAGCAGTGAAGATAATGCCACGACTCACCCCATTAAAAAGACAGCTGTGGGGATGCATCTCTTACTGGTTTCTCAAAGCGTACAAAGCCAGAACTCCTGTTAGACAAGGGTTGGAGAGTGGACAGGACCATGAAGGCTACCTTTTTGGCAAACCTAGCAGAAGTATGTTGTATGACCCTCAGTCAACTCTTCCTTTCATCTTACCCCAGAAACCTATGGAAACAGTGGAATGGACCTTCCTGCTGGTTCTTGTAGTGGACACCTTCAAAATGCCACTATCTCAAAATATCTGAGGCATACCTTACAAGGCTAAAGTGAGATTATGGGAGTGCCTGCTGCTGCACTCTTCTCTCAAGCAGTAGAGACTGTGGTGACACAAATCACTGCTCACTGGTGGCAACTGAAGAGCACTTAAAGATTTCAGCTTTAAGTGTAAAAAGTGGAATCCTTTCTACAACAATGGCTAGGATTAAGATACAAATTGTACACACATCACAGAAAAACAGGAGTTGAACTGAGGGGTGTAGAGGCTGCACATACTCTCTTAGACCAGAGTAATGTCATGGAATGCACTGCTTAATCGGCACACTTACACAGAAACAAAAGAAAAACTTTGGTGAACTGGAAACACAGTAGTACACTGATAGTTTTAAAATGGAATGTGAACTTGGCTGGACTGTACAAATCCAGTTTGAGAATCCCACTCGGGCATTATAGATAAGCTCACCAGCTTAAATATAAACCCCTATGTCACTAGATGGGTTGCAAACTGGCTCAAGGACAGAACCCACATGGTTAGAACTGCTGGAGCCATGTAAGACTCCAAACCAATTACAAGTGGCGTCCCACAAGGCTCAGTCCTGGGACCTCTCTTGTTCGGTATATATATCTCGGAGCTACAGGCCAACACGGAAGGACTGTGGCTGACCAAGTTCGCAGATGACTGCAAACTGGGCGCCATAATCGACTCTCCAGCAGACACAAGCATCCTCCAAAAGGGCCTCATAGAAACAGACAACTGGTGCCAGAGCCATGGCCTCAAGCTAAATGCCAAAAAGTGTATAGTCATCCCCTTTGGCAAAAACAAAGTGCCCACAAATTACCACATAGGTGGTAATCCTTTAAGTACAGAATAAGTAATTAGGGACCTGGGGACCCAAGTTGATAGCAATCTCTCATTTGACAACCACGTGGCCAAAGTGGTTAGAAAAACATTTTATATAGCCCACCTAATCATGAAGGGATTCACATCTAGATCAGGGGAGGTCATCGTGCCTCTTTACTCATCCCTCATCAGGCCCATAATAGAGTACAATGCCCCTTTTGGGATGTACCTTACCAAACACCTGCAGCAACTGGAAAGATCCCAAAAGTACCTCACCAAGAGGATCAAAGGGCTCAAACAGATGCCATATGCTGCCCGGTTAAAGAAACTCCAGCTCTACTCAGTGGCATACCGCCTGCTCAGAGGCGATCTGTGCCTGACGTATAAAGCCATGTCCAACCCGGAATTAATGGACATGCTGCACCTCAGAAAATCCAAATCCCATAGAGCCACGCGCTCGAGAGACTTGAACCTCAGCAATGAAATAAATAGGACATGCTGGAGGGACAGATTCATAACCCAGAGGCTCCCTTCACTCTGGAATAAAATCCCAGTCCAGGTTAGGCAGAGTCCCTCATGGACTCTCTTCAAGAGGAATCTTGATGAGTGGATGGGAGATCGTAGGTTTACCTCGGGTATCACTTCTGTGTCACTGTTAGACAGAGGTACAGTATACTAACCTCAAAAAAGGGCATAGCAAAATTAATTTAAAATGGGTGGCGAAAGCCAAATACACTCTGGCTAGGCTTTTAAATGCCCTAGGGCAGATAGCCTAGTATGAACCTATGAACCAGATTTAGTCTCCCTTTTCTTCATAAACTAGAAAACTATTTTAGTGGCATTATATATTATAAAGCATTTCAGCATTATATGTACTGAAGGGCTCCACTTAACTGGGGTTTAATAAAGATAGGGTTCATAGATTAGTACTAGGCTAACTGCACTTGTGGACCATTTTAAGTCTAGCCAGCTACCCTATATAAGAATCAAACCCTGTAACTTGTGTCTGTAAGATAATAACCATTATACCAACCTCCCAGTTATTACTAATCCATTCCTAATATCTAAAATTACATCTGAGCTTGTATTTAAAAGATCCTGCTTCCCTTGCTATTATATCAGAATTTTAAAGACCAATGTCTGAATCCTTGAAAGAAACTGAAGTGTTACAGTGATGAGAGTAAAGCTAACAGAAAGTTCAGATTTGGTTTAGTTTGCCTCAAATGGGTTGGGAATTCCATGGGGAAGCAGACTATTCCCAAGTGCCTAATTACTGTCTTATGATGAGGCCAGGAATTTCTTGCAGCATGCTCTAAGTATTCATTCCATTAGAGCAGGTGAGGCTTTGGCAGCACTCTTCAGAGAGACTTCATCACAGGGCATCTGTGAGGAAGATACTTAGCTCTCTAGTAACACTTAAGAAGGTCCCTCCACCTAGCTGTAGATAAATGGCTTACTACTCTTTCCAATGTTTGTCTGCTACAGTTACAGGAATGGTGCAAGCCCAGCTAAATCACAGTTGTACAAGATGTTCACAGCTTTGATATTGGAGGGGTAACTGGCTTTAATCACACAGAGGTCAGTCAGAATTAGAACAAGTGATTAGTTTTCATCATTTCTTATTTTTGTCAAAGAATAAAGAATGAAATCACTGAGACTACAGAATGAGGGGTTAAGAACATTTTCTCTACCTTCCAAGGTTGTACAACCTCAGATTTAGTATGTTTAGAGATGTGAGGGTGTGGAGTGGTGTAGATATCCTCCTGCAAAAATACTTATATGTGCTTCTTGTAAAAGTCGAGTTTGTGTGTGTTAATTTAAAAGTCTTTTTTTTACCAAAAATCCAATATCTGAAACCATTTCTAATTCTCCAAAGTCCCCCCCCAAACACACACACACACACACACACACACACACACACACACACACACACACACACACACACACACACACACACACACACAAGACTGCACTTTAGATTATCTCTGGCATGTTCTTTCTGTTTTTGTTTTTTTTATAATGCTCAGCTTAACTGCCTCATGTTGGTTACAGATGCTGGTCTTGCCTTTCAGGTGCCCTGGAAAGCACAAACAATGAAGGCAAATGGCCAACACAAGATTTTTGTGTGAAACGTGTGTGGAGAATAAGGCATGTCAGTTTGTAGATGTGAAAGGGCTGGTTATTTTTACTTACTGACATTTGAGAGCGCGCTTCACTATAATCACTGGAAGGATGAGGAGTACCAGTGGAAGTTAACTTGAAAGGCAATTTGCTTTTGTTTGGCAATGTCAAGGTTTCTAAGGAGGTTTTGGTCTCTCCAGGTGTGGGTGACTGTAACCCCTCCTATCTGTCCTCAGCTGTCATGACAGCTGGAGATGAGATTAAACACTCACCCCAGAGTATGCAAGTGGCTGTTAAAAGCAGGAGTCAGACATGCCAGCACTGGGGCGTAGAGGGATAAAGCCTTAACTGCAACCAGGCAACCTAAGTTTGAATAGTAGCTCAGGCATATGAGGTGCTGGCAGGGAGGAATGACCATGCCCATCCCATGGAGGGGGGCACTCATCTGGGTATTCCATACAGGGAGGCATAGTCCACGTAGGAGAGTAGCCCAAACATAAATGCAAGGGAGGGGGAACCCCAATGGGTCAATCATAAACGAAAAAAAATCCTCCAGTGGAAGAAGTCAACAGCTCAACCTCCTTCCTGAATGCCATTAGGTTCTGCTCCGGCCCCAGCCTTAGAATGGAAACAGTCCAAGGGCAGTAGGAGAGGCAGGTAAACACGGTGACAGAAGGGGGCACACTAGGGTAGTTAGAAAGAATGAAGCAGAATAGGAAAAAAAAATGGGAGTCAAACAATGACACTTATTACTGACTGACCCAAAGGTCACGTGCCAGAGAGAAAGAGAGGGGAAATACGACAGTACTTCAAACTCCTTGGCTTGTAATGTCACTTATTTGAAATAAAGATGTGATTTTAACATAAAGTGCTCATACTGTTAAACAATCGACAGATTTAGCACTGCACACTCTGGGAAAGATGTGCTTCGTCTACAGCTATCCTTTAAGTAATATGAAGCAGAGGGCTCAAGTCCTTTGACCTCAGTCTTGTATATTTTTTGTTTGCTGGCCACCCAAGTTCACCAATGGCAAAACTAGTTTCACTACAATGTAGAAATTAAGGCATGACAATCAGAACAGAGTATAAAAGTAAACAGCGAGGAGAGTGTGGGGTTTTGGATGCAGATCCTTGGGGAGGGTGACAACAACCATGAATATTATAGTCATAAAGTAGCAGAAGGTATTCTACGAACTGGGTTGGCACAAGAATGGAGAAAGGAGATTTTGCCAATATGGATGACTGCAATTAGGTGTGTAGAGAAAGGGCAAGAGGGGGCTGGAATTTGCAGGAGACTGGCAGGGGAACCAAGGTATTGACAGTGAATGGCTGGTGGCAAGGGTGCAGAATGGAAAGAGGCCAAGAAAACATTTGGACTGCAGACTAAAGGACTGCCTTCCCTGTCAGGGATTGATATCTAAGCATAGGCAGGGACAGAGGGATGGGGAATCCTGAGTAAAGGGAATTGCTGTGGTGGAGTTTTTGGTTGAGTCTAGAGAACAGGCTGCTGTTAGGGGGGATAATTGGTAGGGCATATGGGGTATTGCACAACAGCTGTAGGAACCAATCAGAGGAGGCTGGAGAAGACTGGCAAGGGAATGGAATAGCAGTTCATGGGGAGACAATAGGAGAGCATACACATGGCCTCCAGGTGTGCAACAATGTCTAAAACACTTGGGATTTTTGCTTGGAAGTGTTTGCATAGGTATTTTTAAACCCAAAGCAGACTCAAGAATTTTTCCTTAGGTAGATGGCAAATGTTGGAGGTGTGATGGGGAAGAAAGAGGTCATTTGGAACCTATGCTTTGAGAGTGTAAGGCGTTGGCAAGACTTTGAAAATTCACTCCAGTGTACTCTGATAGAGATATTGGGTGAACAAATGGGAGTTAAGTAAGGAAATTATTTTTTGAGTTAGAATACAGGATCTGAATTGCTTAGACATAGCAAGGTCTTGTTATGTTTAATTCTGGTGGCTGCCAAAGAAGCAATTTCGAGAAAACGAAAATCGAAGTCTAAACCAACTGTATTTGAAACACTGAATATTGTAACAGAGATAAAAGAACTGGAAATGGATCTTTAGAAAAAAATGGAAATTCTGGGAATACATGCAGAATAATTTTTTAGAAAAGGAGTGAAGTTTAAAGGAAGGCAGGAATTGAGCAATTTATGTAATGTTGAATTGATAATTATTATACAAATTAATACATGTGATGTATGATGTTTTGTAAAAATGTTAATATATTTATTTATTTTGAGACTTGTTGACAGGGAATATCCAACTGAGCCCATTTTCAGCAGAGGTCCTGGGGAAAAAGTCACATACAAAATTCTATTACAAGTAAGCAGTGGACATTTGCCATTACAAGCTGGTAGAAAATACATGGCAGAGACGCATATAGTATAAAATAAAAAAACAAGACATTTGACATGCAGTACAACAGTATGTATATCAAAAAGGGAATGAGAAGACAGTAAAAAGAATCAATGGTTATTGCGTAAATTGCTAGTAGAGCATAGAGTATAAGTGCAGGTCAGTATGCAGAGTAATCAATTAATAATTAAAAAAATTAAAACTAGAGAGTATATGGTTTGTTTTCCATAATACAATTGTATGTTTTCTACGTCTTAAGTGATAATTCAATAAAGCTGTAAAGAGAGAGAGAGCACTTGGGTAAGGGGTGTCACTGCAGGAAGACTATGAAGGACAGCAGTTGATACAAAAGCATACAAAATAAAAATTCAATCTGTATAACCTGTATACTAGTTTTAAATAAGATTACTGAATTATAGCACAGAAAATGCCCTTTCAGAACAATATTCCATTTTCTACTAATTCTGGACAAGTACAGAACAGCAAATAAGACAAATGGGGATTCCGCATAAAGTTAATATGTAAAACCAAAGGGAAAAAAACAGATTGTTATACATTATCGATTTTAAAATGTCACAATGCCAACTCTCCCACTAGTACTAGATGATGGCCCAAAATATTTTACTCACCTGTTGAGACAAGTAGCCTAAATATTTTGTAGGTACTTCGAGATTTTGGGGAGTTTTCAGTAATCTAGAAACCGGATATCTCGAGTTCTGGCTTCTCTACAAAGAGCAGAAACAGAAAGCAACTCAAATATATTTCAGTTTTTTTGCATGTTAATCAGTCAAAGTAATAATGTAACTTCTAAGCAGTAAATAAGTGGAGTCCTGGATCTCAGTGGAGCACCAAGCTCTATGATTTCAAAGACTGCTTTGTTAGTAATTCATATGTTACTGGCTTCAAAACTAAATGACACCATCACACATAACCCTAAGCTTTTAAGCTCAGTTTTGTTCTATGTTCCATTTGTGGTAAATTAGAAATAAAGCTTCTATAGCCTACCTGAATAAAAGGATCCAAGAGAAATGGAAGACAGGACAACAGCACATGGTTAAGTGCCCAAGTATAACACACAGTGGTACAAGATACCTTAAAGGAAAACTATACCCTGAATAAAACTTTTCCTCAAAGTAGAGTGTTTATTCCTTTATGTGCAATGCTTCTTATAAGGTTACATATAAGTGAAGCATGACGGATTTTTCTTGCCTTGATTGGCAATTGGAGTGTTGTTCATCTTCTTCACTTCATGCTGTTGGATCTGCATGGAATCTCAGAATACATTTAAGAATCCATATCCCTGGCTGACATCATACCATCTATGAGATTTAAGATTTCTGGCTTGAGAATACAGACATATAAGTAGTTTGTAGTCCTGCCAGCTTTCCTTCCCACCAAGTCAATAAATCTATCCTGTCTCTGGAATGTCTTTTTTTCAGGCTTAATGCAAAGACAAAAAACAGCTCTGCTGTTGTACAGAACAGCAGAGGCCCAAATGTCATGAAGTGGGATACTCTGGATGAGTGAAGGAATGAAGGTAGAAGGAGTACCTACAAGAGGATCATAAAATGACAAAACATTACCACCTGAAATATACTAATTTCAGCACTTTCTGCAGATGAAAAAAAGGCTCATTGCAATGTATGCAAGAGAAGGCTAAGAACACAAACAGTACAGTTGTGTACATTTACCATAAATGTAGATGTTCTTACCAAAAATGTAGATGTTCGAGTGTATTTACTGTTGCAGCCATCACACTTGGGTCATGGAAGAGGCGACAGCATCCGATGCAGAATCCCAAGACTCTGGTATTCGGGCCGACTGAGGGCTACCTGCAGGCAGATAACCCAAGTGTGATGACTGTTAACAGTTAAACACGAAGAACATCTGTCAGTTACTGGAATGTCATTAATGCCATTCACCAGAGATTTTGAAAAATAAACAATAATTCTGAGAGATGCCAGTCTACATCAGTGGAAAAAGACATTGAAGGAGAATGTAGGGCAGCATAAACTCACATTCTGGGAACAGGGATTACACATCATGAGGAAAAAAAATAAGTGAGCCAAAAGACAAAATTAGGTTAGGCTCAAACTTTGTTTAGGTACATGAAAAATCTCTTCTCCCCTTATTTTTGGGATCAGGGAAGAAAACAAGGGGATGACTAGTCAAAGTAAACTTGGACACCACTTTAGGCATAAAGACAGGTTAGTTCTCAAAGACACCCAGTGAAAAGTAACGTAGGGTTGACTCACCATCAGTACTATATAACTCAGATACTCTTCCAAAGATAGTCACTGCAATGAGTAAAAACAGCCTCCATGTTAAGAACCTCAATTCAGTCAGATGGTTCAAATGGAGAAACAGGAAGCTTTTCAAGGACAAAGTTCAGATCCTAAGGAGGAGCCACTTGTTTCCTAGACTGAGAGATATGCAACACCCTTTTTAAAAGCTGTTTAACTTGAGTATAGTTAGAAATGGGGATCAAATGGCAGACAAGCAGAAATGGCTGAAAGATGCACCCTGACAGAGGAATAAGATCACACAAATCAAGAACCAGAGGTACCCTGGCCTGAAGAGGGAAATGGTTCATGTACTGGTACCAACCAGAAAACAAAATCTCCATTTGCAAATATAAGGTTTCCAAGAAGCAATTTCTTTTTTTGCCTCCTCTAGTACCTGTTGCACATCTTCCAATACAAAGGTGCCTAAAAAGTATCAACATTTTTAAATCGACATATTCCAAACTAAAAAACATATTAAACAGCCATGGTCTTGTGTGAGTAAATACAGTCTAAGGGGAAGCCAGTGGTAACTGCCCTTAGGCAGATTGTAAAGGGAGAACCACTGTCACCAGTGCCAAAAGGGAGTCAAACACCACAATTTTTCCAAGAGCCTTTTTAAAGCTTGAGAAGAATTCTGATTATTGGTTCATAGGTTTATACTATGCTAACCACCACCACGGTCTTTAGAAGCCTAGTTGTACAGCCTAACCCAGTTTTATCCCAGAGTCTCTTGCACATCTGTATGGCTGGGTATGTCAGTAAAGAGGTAGCTGAGAGTTATGTAGTGGCGAGGGAAAGTTAGCTGGGGATTAATTTGCTTACTGTTGACCTCTGTCCATCAGAGATATGGGGGCCAGACCAGAGGTGAATTTGCAATTTCCCATTTAATAAATCAGGGTTTCTTTTGAATAGGATCAGGGATGAGCATCACTTCACATAGACGGAGAGCTTATTTCATTGTGCCAGAATCGTTTGAGACACATACTGGTCTCGCCAGCATGTCCTATTTATACTGCAGACAAAGTTCAGTTCCTTGGATCTAGTGTTTTTGGTGCCATTTGTTTTGTGGATGTGCAACAGCTTCATCAGAGCTGGATCTAAGGATGCCTTATATGCTAGGCACAGGTAACCTCTCAGTAACCTGGAGGAGACAGAGTACAAAGACAGGGCCTTAAGGAAAACAGGGTATTCATACCCTGGATTCTCCTGGTGAGGAACATTTGAGGGCATTCAAACTGTTGCAAGTGCCTGGTTAGATATTTGTCAAAGGGGGAATTGTATTTACTGATGGGTCTGATAAGGGAGAGTAGAGTGATACTATAACTTCCTTGGACCTAGATGCCATACCCCTGCTTATGGGTTGGATGACATAGAATGATTTTTACTGTCTTGGCTATGTGCTGGTCGAAGGCATAGACATATGTTGCCAGATCACTAACTATCGAGTCAGCTCTTAGGGGTGCTTTATTGATGGAGTATTTATCTTTGGTAGACATTCCCAAAGGACACTAATGCAGTTTTTCACTGAGTTTTAAGCTGTGGCTTTGGCACCAGTTATTTGTTTGGGTTAGACCCGCTTGTAAAAGAATGCTGTCATGGGAGGGTCTAGGATAGCTCCCACTTTAGTCACCTGCAAACTTGGTGAGCTAGAGGCCTTTTACATTAGCCTTTACTTCAAAGAAGTAGATGTCAAAACAGGAGCAGGCCCATCATGAAGTCCTGGGGTACTCTGCTGGTGACTGGTCTCATGATGTAGGTTGTCTCACCAGTCCTAACTTCTGGGTCCTACCTGTCAGCCAGCAAGTTATGTAGGGATTTATGACTAGTTCTGAGAGTTTGTCAACAATACTTGAGTGGGGTATTGCATTGAATGCCTTGGCCAGGTCAAGGTAGGTGGTATGCACTGTTTTCCCCTCATAGGTAGCCTTGGTGGCCTTCTTGGATGTCTACTAGGTTGAGCAGGCAAGACCTCCCCCCTTAAAGCCAAACTGGGTTGGGTCAAGTGTCTGAAGATTGCCAAAATCCTTGTCAGTCATTTCTATAACTTGTACCATGGCTTTGCAAATCAGATTTTTTGGACTGATGGGTCTGTAGTTCCTGGAGTCAGGTGATGGTCCATCATTATGAAGTGGGATGACTGTTGTGGGGTTCTATTCACCTGGCACATAACCTGTTTTGAGGTTGTAGTTCAAAGTGCCTGAAGTGGTCCTGCTAGATCTTACTGTAAGTTATTTGGAGGCTAGAAGGGATATTGTTGGAATCCACTGAAGCAGTGTTTTTGGCCTTAGCGAATGCCGCCAGGACCTACTCCCTGTTGACAATTTGAGGGGAGGATACGCTAGAAGGGGTTGCACAGGGAGTAGTGGGGGAGTAAAGTTAGAGCTAAATTTATTGGCCAGTAGATTCACTATATCATCCTTGTCAGTGAAGGTTGTGTCATTTACCACCGGTTCTACACACTGCTAAGTGTTACCTTTAAGGTTCCTGACATAGCTGAAGGCCTTTTGATTGTCCTTAGCCTGGGAGACTATAATGACCTCATAAATGGTCTTGTTTGTCTTTATTAGACCTCAGTTTTGTGTTTAGTTGAATCAGAGAGCTGTTGTCTGCATGAGAGTTGCTCTTTCCAATTTTGTCCATGACTTTTTTTCTTCTGTTATATATCCTGTTAAGGTAAGGATTCCACTAGTGGGGTTTGATTATGGCGTTAGATCTGGGCTTGCTTCTTGTAGGTAATGCAGACTCAATGCAGCTCATTACATGTTTGTACAGGGTTACTGTAAATAATTTTTCATAGGTAGTTGTGTTCTTAAGGTTTGAGGAAGCCATGAATTTTAACAAACTGTCACTTAAGATGTAGTTTGCTTTAGAATAATTCCCAAGTGCTTCAGGTTTATTTGGGTTTTCCAGGTTGATTTTTATTTCAAGGGAGTTAGCTTTGTGGTCCGGCCTCACCAATGAGGTATGTGATATTGGGGGGGGGGGGGGGCAAGGGATGCAACATGCTCCCATATTGCTGAGTGCTAGGTCCAATATGTTTAATCCTCTGACTGGAGTGCAGACTATCTGATCCAGAGTGTTTGTCTTGATAAAGTCCAGGAAACATTGTGCCTGTGAGTCAGAGGCAGTGCATGTTTCCCAGTCTATAGAGGTTTAGTTAAAGTTTCCAATGAATGGGTATTTGGTTGGATGGTGAGCACCTCTAGTAGGTCTGGGTAAGAGTTATGAGCTTGGTGTGTCATACAGGGTGACCTGCAGCTGGCTAGGACATATCAAGGGACCTTGTCTATGAAGACTCGATGTGGATGAACTCCAGGGGAACATCCTGTTTAACCAACATGGAATTCTACTTGTTGCTAATGTAGATCAAGACACCTCCACCTTTAGCCCCCGGCTGTTGGTCTAATTGTGTGGAAGGCACTGTAGCCTTCCACTGCCAGAGTACTTTCTGCTACTTTAAGTCAAGTCTCAGTGACAGCACAGATGTCTACATTCTCCAGTGAGGACAACTTGTAGGGTGTAGATTTTCTTGTTTAGGCTCCTAACATTAAGCAGTAACGCCTTAAGATTGCTTTAATTTTTTTGTTTGTTTTGTTTGCAATTTTGGTAGTTTTGTTACTTTGGCATTGTATAAAAAAGGCTCTAAAGGGGTGAATAAAGTTTTAGCCAATATCCATAAACCCAAGGGAGGCAGGTGCAGACCATCCTTGGCAAAGCAACATGGTCTGTTAACCATGCACCCCCCCCCCCACCCCCGTGCTAATAGATATTGGATCCCCCTGGACTGAATCTGGAGTGGAGCCACTTTTCTCAGTACTGATCCAGAAGCAACAGCATCATAAGCACATTTTAAAATATGCTTAGTACTCAAGAAGTAGATGAAATAGAGGCATTCAATTATTTTTATTTACCTCAGAGGGAAAGTTAAGCAATAAGTTCTGCATGTTCTTAAAGGTTAAAAGGAAGCCCTTAGAATTTTGGCATTTGAGCTCGACAGTTTCAAATCCTGAATGATTAAGTACTATTGGATTACATTTTCTTCCTCAAATTATACAATGCTTTCCTATCCATGTCAGATAGAATGAGATTAGCAGCAGTGATCGGTTTAGCAGATTTTGAAAGAGAAATCACACTAGAGTCTGCAGTAGGATTCAAAAACAAATGCTTAGGAGTCTGAGGAACCTTGCCTAACCTACCAGACTTCCTAAAGGCAGAAGGTTGACTATCAGCTAAACTAAAAGCATTGAAAAAATATTCTGTAAAGGAGACACAGAAAGAATAGATGCATAATTTGGCATTTCTGTGTATAGAAATCTCATTCTGCTCACACCAAAAATCCTGTTTCATCTTCAATAAAATTTCAGAAAAGGATAAATCTTTAAGATGGAAATCTGAAACAATATTTTTCTCAAAATCAGTGTTCAGATTGTGACAAAATTCCTGAGGTACTCACCCTCCCCTCTAATACCCCAATTTTTGACTAAAAATCCACATCAGATAGAGGAACCCTTTCTTTTCTTACCTGAAGAAACAGAAAGCAAGTGAAAAACACTGAGCAAATCCCAGTAAATCTTCTCTGTCCACATAAATAGTAACAGGAGACTGGTAGGATCGCGCACTATGATCAGCCTTTGTCCCTTCCTCGGTAGTTCCCCTGGAAATAGACTCATATCAGGGATACTAGTCACAAATGCAAGTTCCCTATCCTGGCTAAGAGAAGAACCTTCACTTGCTCCTTCCCTCAGCACTGACAAGTGTGTCTCTCCCTTGTCCACCAAGTGCATCCCTACAGCTGCTGACAATTCAGCTATCCCCCATTTTTTTGTGGTAGCTGCATATACTACACCAACAGGACTGGGGGAAAAAGATTAGCTGTTTGAAGAACAACTTGCAGCCACAGCAAGTGGCAAAGGTAAAACAGGAGCTGGCCTGACATGCAGAGACTCCCGGGCAACTACTTCTTACAAACAGGAGAAAGCAAATCTACAGAAACCAAAGACTGTTCCATTGGTAAGAAGTAAAAAAATGTGAAAGTGGGCAGTGGAGTCTGGATGAGTCAGAAAATGGTAAAGCAAATAACAGTTAGCTCTAAGGTAAGTAAACCACTGACAGTCCTCCATAAGCAGAGGATTCTGTTCCATAAACAGAACACCCAAGTTCTGACTAAAATTCCAGTTAAAACAAACTTTTCACACAAAGTTCACAACATTTGCATGTCACCATACCCCTCAACCTCTTAGCAAGAAATCTGGACAAAGCCTGACATAATGGGGGGAGGAACAAAGGCCCAAAAATATGGGCAGATTTTAAATATTGTTCTAAAAAACTTTAAAAAAGTAACTAGATTAACAAGATTTGAGTTAACATGCATTTTCTGAAAGATATAAAGTCTGAAACTCAAATGTACATCATTTAGTGATGTCATTCCTCAGATTATTCCAATGATTTGCAAGAAAATCCACAAATTTAATGAGGAAAAGACCAAAAAACAGGAGTCAAAAATCTGGAGATTCTGCAAAAATTTGGACAGTTGAGAGCTATGATGTCAGCTCCATTGTAAATGAAATGACAGTCCTCACAATAAGTCAGAAAAAAAGTTTATCCACCATAATGTTCCAGCTGTGTTGCCTATTTTCATTCTTCCTCAACCACTGGGGTTGAGATCCAACCCTCAGCCATTATTTTAGCTCCTGGTCACTAAAAAGTGAGCTCGCCCCTTAACCATAATGCACCAACTCCTAACATACCTCAGATCTTATTTGCTGATTGACAATGTAGGAAATATCATAATTTTCCTGATAGAAGAAGGCATTATCTGGAGCTCAAAATAAGGAAACAGTAGTTGTGTAAAAACTTATCATAACGATAGATGTCCTTCTCTTCTCTGCTGCAGTATTCTTAACTTGAGGGAGATCTCAGCAGTAGGCGGCCCGACGTCAGCCTGTATACAAAAGTCTTCCACTACTGAGGATGCATGGTAAAGTTGCACATAGGCTGCTGTAGTATGTCGGCCATAAAAGTGATGTATGAATGCATCTACCTCAGAATTGAATGCCCAAAGTGGAAGCCAGCCCAAGGAAAATAGGGTATGATCATCCAGGGAAAATGAACCAAGCCACCAGGGGGAAGTAGAGAGGGACTGGAATACTGCAACAGTGAAAAGGACAGCTATCATTATAGTAAGTTTTTTGAACAGCTATACTATGTTCTTCTATTCATCTGTTGCAGTATTCTTAATATGAGGGAGAGTACAAAAGCTCAAGAGGAGAGGGTGGAGGAATGGGGCAATTGAGCTCTCCAGGAAGCCATGGAGTATAGCTCTGGTAAACCCTGTCCTAGACCTAGAAATGCCATCCAGTTTGTAATGTTTAGTGAAGGTATGTACAGATGTCCATGTGGCTGCTTCGAGAATACAGCTAGTGTCCAATCCCTTGAAGAAGGCACCTGACAAAACTACTGCCCTAGAGGAATGGGCCTTTACAGAAGAAGAAAGGGTCTTACCATGCTGCACATAACAGAATGAAATAGCCTTAGAAATCCAAGTAAAAACAGTCTGCTTGGAAACAAACAACCCCAGAGCCCTGGGATGATCGGAGACAAAAAGCTGGTCTGAGTTCCTAATAGATTTTACCTAGACAAGACCAAAGCTAAGTTGCCTGTGCACATCCAGGGTGTGCAACACCTCACTGGAATTTCTTGGAGAAGGAAAGAAGGTATGTAAATGAGTGTTTTGGTTGAGTGACAATTTGTTGACTACCTTGGACATAAAAGAAAGGTTGGTACACAAGGACACCCTGTCTTTATGGAAAACCAAAAAGGGGGAAGAGGCCATAAGGGCTCTGGCTGAAGTGATAGCTAGGAGAAGCACAGTTTTCCAGGAGCAATGTTGCAAGGATGCTGATGAAGCTGGCATGAATGGGGGGGGGGGGGTCAGCTTTTCGTAGCACAAAATTAAGATCCCAGAGATAAGGAATGGGTTTCCTGGGAGGTCTAATGTGAAGGACGCCTGTTTACAAATTGTTTAGATTCAAACCTGCTAAGCTAGAGGGGAGGATAGAGGCAGGCAGGCAGGCAGAAATAGCTGGCGTATGGGCCTTCACTGAAGAGTAGGCCAAGCCAGCATTGAGCAATTCACACAAATAGGGCAGAATAAGGGGGACTTCGACTCCTAGCATTTAGCAGCATGACCTTTAACTTGCATTTTGTTGAAATTTTTATGTTGTAAGTTTTAACCTCTTCACCTTTCCTAAAAAAAGGCACTATAGGGGAGGCAAGAGCCTTTGCCAGAAGCCTGAAGCCCAAGTGAGACAGATCCAGGCCATCTCTGGCAAAGCATCGTGGTTTGTCGATTGTATCTTCCCAGGCTGTCAGGTAATGGATCTCCTTGGAATGACACCAGAAACTAAGGCAACTGTTAAGGCCAATCATTTTCTGTTTGTACTGAGGAATCATTCTGGGTGATGGTAGAATGCTGCTTAAGGCTAGGGACATACCTGCCTGGGACACATTCAGCGAGCTGAATCGTGTCTCTCTTCATGTAGTCCATGGAGGTATGTCTCAAGTCATTCACACCAACATCGACTATGCCAGAGCCATAACAGTACCTGTTGTTGAGAGACTTGAGTGCATATGTGAAATGGTGGATTCTGGCCCCTGACAGACAACTAACCATGACTTTCTGGCCCCTGACAGACAACTAACCGTGACTTCCTCCTTATCCAGCTGGGTGACAGTCACATCTTTGTGGCTCACAATGGATTCTCTCCTATGACTAATATGTTGGGTTTATGGTTAAGCCTTAGTGGCTGTGAGACACAGGTGTGTGGACTATGTATGGTATGTGGTGTGGAGGGCTGTGGAGATCTCATGTGTTTTTGCCTCGGAGGTCTCCTTTCTTTGTGTATGTTTTTGTTGAGGACCTCCACATATGTGGGTGTGTTGTGTAGGTGTGGGTGGTATTTGAGGTGTAGTGGCTGTGGTGACAACCTTCTCAGTGCCAGATATAGTGGCTTGTGAGGGAGAGAGCATAGATTCTAGCTTCCTAATATAATTGCATATTTTGCAAATTGTGTTCCTAGGTGGTAGTAGTGTATGGTTGTTAGTGTACATGTGGCAGTTGCTACACTGTCACAGGATGCCCATATCAACCAGTCTGACAGGAGAAACTGTAGGAAATTGTCCATCCATATTTGCCAGAATCTGAGGGAGAAAGGCCAGGGAGAGCTAAGGGGTAGGCCTAAAGCCCAAGTCCTTAAACCAAAACTAAGAGGCTTAGAATAACAATAATACTTACAATTTAAACAGGCTATAAACAAGCAGTAATAAATGCAACAGAAAAGATGCAATTGAACACGTTAAAGAACAAGCAGCAAATAGCAGAAAAAAAAACAAGATGTAGTAATGGACAGTAAAAGCAGCTGAATTAAGTTTTTTTTTAGTGGAGAGGGAGAGAGGAGGAACAGAAGATAACTGCCTTCCCAAATGAGCTCTGTATTAGGTAGAATGAGCTAATGAGATGGGACTGGGAGGAGTGTCCCAGATCAAATTTACAGTGTGTGTGTGTGTGTGTGTGTGTGGGGGGGGGGGGCAACTGCAAAAGTCACCAACTTTAAGAACTCAACAGCAGTTGGGTGAGAGGGTGGGAGAAAACAAAAATTCAGCCACAGGTCAGCAAATATATAAATGCAGACACAGAAAAGTAAATAATTCAGTCAAGCAAATAAATAAAAACAGTGCAGCACTGAACAGTTAGATAAAGTCCAAAAATTATACTTATGTCAGCTCTGTTTTTTCAGATTGTTTAAGAAACACACTCAGTCAGGCACAATGGAGCTTCTAAGCAAGATAAGCAGAAATTCACACAAAGGTAATATTTTTATACCAGCAAGATAAAAGACCCTTCCGAAGTCCAAGGGGATACGCTCCATAAGACTAAATTTTTTTATGCAAGTAATTATATAGAAGAAATATGAGTAAGATATTTAGATGTTAAGTATATTAAGAAAAAAAATTGGTACTCTATAATGTATTGTGTAGCAGAATAATGCAAGTGAATTAACAAACCATAGAAAGAATAACTGTAGAGTAGCCCAGTACAGTACAATGGAGGTGAAGTTTACCTACCTTGGGTTTATAAATGAAATTACAATTTGGTGCCCAACAGTTGGACAAGTAATATGGCAATTCAATTAACCAGTTGTTGAACAGTAGTAAAAAAAATCAAGACTTTCAGGTGTAGCTATAGAAGAGATTGAAGTTATTCTAAAATTTCAGTGAGCAGCAGTATTAAGGGAATGAAGGAGTCTTAGCAGTGTTATTAGATATATTTGATAGTAGTAGGCGTGTGTCCTTGGAGCACAGAACTTTTTGGGTGAATATTCTTGTACACAATTTAGTAGTAATTAAGAGAGTTTGGAAGTTCCATCCAGTTAAGAGCTCCTCATGCTTCAAAGTGATTTGTTCTAGAGTGACGACTGACAACAAACTGGGCTATTTTGCTATACTATTGTTCCATTTTATTTATCTGTGAAGACTGGAGTTTTGTAAATATAGAAGTATAAACAAAACACCGGGAAATAACCACAACAAGAGAGTTTAATGACCAAAAAACATTAAACAGTAAACGCTAATGTCGGTCAAAGTTTTGATCTATTAAGAGACTAAAAAAGTTAAGTCTGCTTAACAGTGGTTTCGATATATTGGTCAAGCTTCAATTTATCAACACCACCTAAAAGTTTGGCATGTGATACAAGCTCAATTTTTATTCTGTTGACTGAAGTAACATGCAAGGGTGGTCATATCTGAATGCAGTTTAGGTGTGACTAGCATTAACTTAATTTTATGTGGATTCAGCAATTGTGCATCTGTTAGCCAAAACTCAACATTGGGAAAAGCAGTTTGTGTTAAATGTTCGAAGCTCTTGAATGGTAGAGAAACAGCAAATGATTGCGGAGTCATATTGAATAAAGTTGCTAGATTTAATGGCAGAATGTAGGTAAATTAATATAGTGAAGAGAGGTTCTAAAATGGATCCTTGAGGAACACCTACAGAAACAGGTAGCAAGGGGGGGGCGGGTCTGATCATTTTACTGATTAAGATCCGTTTGAGAAATTTAAAACCAGCCACTGGTGGGTAGTGATAGTCCTAGGTTGGTCACCATATTTAGGAGTATTTGGTGCACGATGCTATCAAAAGGTTTGGATAGGCCCAATAATGATTTAACTGAAATCATATTGTGCTCATTCATTTTGAGATTTGTTGTATTTAAAAAGTTGAGTAGAGCAGTGGTAGTACTGTGGTAGGGCCGAAGCCATGTTGTATAACGAATAAGAGGCTAGAGTCGAAAAGGTACTTAAAAAAATTCTAAGTGAATGCATTTTTCAAGCATTTTGGATGGGGAGGAATAGCAATTGAACAGTAGTTACATTGATGGAATTTCCCCCTTTATGAAGTTGCATGATGTAGGATTTTTTTTCCAAATGAGAGGAACATAGGATTCCTTAATGGACCTATGTATAAGATATAGAGACTGGGTAAACCAAAACGTGATCTATATATCAGCTAGAAAAATTAAATGGATGGCATAAAGGCAGAAAAAAAAAGATGGACTGTGTGCTGTACATGGATGAAATCCTAACAACCCAGTGAACCTAAGCTTGAAGTAGCTTGGGCACTGGAAGAGTCATTCAGGTAAGGGTGGGCTGTATGCAGCTTACATTGGTACGTTCTTCTTGGGGTGGGGAGATGGGGGGGTGACAGACAGCAGATTCTGGATGGCCAATTGCTCCCATGGAAGCAAAGGTTTGCAGATCAGCAATGGATGACGACCAGGGAAATCAGGCTTTGACATACAAACCCAGTGATGGTAGCCCCAACAAGCATGTCTGTCGAAGAAGGCATTTATGGAACAGGGCACAATGACATCTGTGAGGTGACACAGGTGCTCACTAGGCTGAGGTTAGAGCCATAACACACACCAGCACTGCCGGGATATAGATGAGGGCAGAAATCACCTAATGGCCATCTAGAAGACAGCACCTTGGGTCAGCTTTCACTTAAGATGGAAAACCCCACAGGTCTAATGGAGGACTAACAGAGGGGGATAAAGCACACAGGAAAAAAAATGGTCAGGGAACAGAAAAAAAGCTAGCAATTATATATTCATGCACATGCTTTTTTATCATAAGGACTGTGCAAGGTGTGCAATCCACCTGCTTACTTATATGATAAATAGATCCATGTCACTGTACTCTTTTGTGCAACTCTGTTGCCTTCCAGATTGGTCTCAGTATGGAGTTAATGCTCCACTGGGCTACACCTATCGGAGCAGAACTGAGGGCTCCATGGTCCACAGCTCCATTTGTATTTCTACTAAATGTCTTCACAGCTGAACATTACAGTGGAGTTGCACAAGCCCTGTGCAAAACATGCAGTGCTTCTCTGTGGATTTCATCTTATTTCTGTTCAGCAACAAGTCAATGGTAAGAAAATTAGTTAGCTTGTGTTATGTCTGAAACAGATTACCACACCTGCATGAATTAAACATTACCTTTCCACTATTATAATTATCAGAACGTTTGAAATGCATAATGTTCTCAATCTTTAACAATTCCTAGAATAACTAAGTTCAAGTAATAAAGATCATGTAACACAGTAACACTGAACATCTAAAGTTAATACACTGTTACAGTTCCTGAATGCATACTAACCATGCTGAGAGGCCGTGTATCAGGAACACGCTTTGCTTCACCAAAGACTGAAACTCGTCTCACTTCTTGTTCTGCTGGCATACTGTACTGAGGAACTCTGGCAGGAGAAGGCTCATAACCTAAGAATAGAAATATGGGTTTGAAATAGGATCAAAATATGGGACTGAAATAGAATGAAAAATAATTTTCTTCGTGGCAATTAAAGAAACTGCATTCCATGCTAGTTTCAGCACCTACACCTACCATTCAAAGTAACAAACAGATAATGGACATTTTAAAAGTAGTGGTTGTATGGCTCAAAGATATCCATATAATAACCACAATATAGAAAATTCCTTATCAAATATTTCAGTTCATTCAATAATTACTTACCTAATTCATTATTAATTTCAGCCACTGCAGTTAATCAGCTAGGAAATTCATTCCAATACTTGAAACCAGTTACTTTAGGTGTCTGATAAGATTGCTCTTATTTTTACTGAGACAGATTTGCTTTCAGTTAAAACACACATTATGCTGGATTCACAAGGCATTAAAACACAAATATACACTTTAAAGTATTCATCATATTAGAATTATCTTCAGGAGGGCTGTCTGCATTGAGTGGTACCTAGGTGTCTCATTGTGGTACCTTTCCTTCATGCTGCTCTTTCAAAAATCTCACTTCACTATATGAGGTGTATACTCCTGAGGACTTTGCATGATAGGTGTTGGGAGGTGCTCACACCATGGACTTTAGCTCTTGACACGTGGGAAAACTGCATTCCACTTTTAGGAATATGCCCAAATAAAAGCTAGACGCTCTAAAACTGTTTACTTGCAGGAATTCCTCCTGAAGTTAGGAAGAAGCTGGATGGGAGTAAGGCATCTGTGGAAAAAAAAAATCAACAATCCAGACTGCAACCACTTCCCTACACTTTGCTTATTACTTTTACACTGGACTTAACACGTGGGTAAAATCTATATCAATATCAAAAAGGGGAGTAGGAGCCTGAATGAGAAACAGGAAAGAATTAGGGCAAAATACCTTTGAGTACTGCCCATCAAAGAATGTTCGACTCCTGCAGTGAAGGTACAAACTATAGTGCTTGGTGAAAGTGCACTCTGTGAATCAACTGGCTGCAGAGTTTTTCCATAATTATTTCTGAAACAAACATGGGAAACTGTCTCTTACCTCAATGAAACACCACTGCACTGCATTATCTAACAGCATATTTAAAGGAAAACAGCATCCACATACTGAAAAAAACATTTATTTCATCATGGTTTGGCATTTCCTACATTTTAACACCACTCTAGGACTGTTTACAGGTTTTTTAAATATTTTTATACATAACTTCTGGGTCTGACCTCATGGGGTCTAGCATCTTGAACTGATCATGATTTTTTTAGTCTGCCTCTAGGTATCCCACAAAGCAGTGCTTGTCTGTAAAAAAATTACATCACGCAGGCCTCTTTCTTCAAAATGCCCCTGCCACTGCATTGATTTTACATGCATACACTGCTGTCTTTCAGTCAGTTTTAAGTAACATTTCATGCTGTTCAAAGATGCTTAAAACACAAAGAGTGCAAATGCCACAGAACAGACTTTCAATGTGCTTTTTATTTATTTATTTTACATTTGTTTACAGGGAAAGTCTGACTTGGAATAAAGTGAATTTTCAGCGAAGGTCAGGGGAGAAATGCTCCAGACACATGTTTTTGTGACGTGGGAGGAAACCAGAGCACCAGGAGAAAACTCACATGAATGCTGGGAGGACATCCAGACTCCGCACAGAAGGCACTCCAGCAGAGAATCGAACCAGAGAACCTCATGTTGTGAGGTGACAATACTACCACTGCAGCACTGTACCATCCGTTTTACTGCTGCTTTTTAGAATGGCTAAATGGCAGTCTTTTGTAAAGCCTGAATTGTACTACTTTCACTCATCTCCCATCCCCCTTCACATCTAACTTCCCTAGCTGTCCAAGTGCTAAGGGCATTTGAGCTGTTACCTACACCTCACAGCAGGAGACTTGACTTGTGTATCGTTTTCCTTGTTCTAGCCTTTACTTTCTGTATGGGCAGGGGAAGTATCAGAGAACTGTGATATCACAGCATGGGGGGGGGGGGGGGGTTAGGACGGTCATGGTGATATCAGTCTGGGAAGGGAACTGGCCACAAAACTATCTGTATTCATTGGCCTTGATGACATCAATGAATTGGAGACTGCAGCAAGCTTTTCCAGGACGGGATAAAAGTTTTTTGAAAGTGAAACCACCACAGTACGGTAAGGTACTGTTCTAGTAGAGAGAGAAAGTTGATTTAAAGTATTTTAAATGCTGTATTGTTGTTTATTCATAGCAAGGACTGTAAATAGGGAGAAAAAGGACAGAGAAGTTGAGCATTTAATAACAGATTCCCATTGTCTTTTAAATTCAGATTCACTTTTCATGCTTATCACTATGAAGCATGTTAGAATAATCATTAACACTTATCATAATCAATAGAATTACAGTAATATAGGTAATTTACAAGTAGGCAGAGCTATAATACAATAAAAAAAAGATTATGACTGAGCAGCTGAGAAAGTAAAGTTAAACAGATTCTGATAGACCTCGAAAGCAAGCTACAACCAAATTTATCCATCACTAATGGGGCACAATTAAATTCCACAGAACCAATGAGGCCTAATAACAATGGCAACACGTTTTCTAAAGAAATGCTGGGAATGACTGGCAGGTACAACCAAGTGAGAAAAGTACACAGACAAGTCTGTAAGGCTTCAGTTGCTCTTTTAAGGGGAGCATTGCAGATTCTACAGAACCAGTATTATGTGATCATATACAAAAACTTCACCCTTTAGTCTAACTGCAGAGCTCTGCACTAAAACTGCCTGAGGGTTCATATGAAGAATTTCCATGAAAAAAGACCACTGTAAATATCTAGCCAAGTAAATATAAGTACGTGGATAACTGTTGCAAAATCTTCTGATGGCAAAAGATGCATAGAATATCATTACTCAGATAGAAACATGTTTTCAACACAAATGGTGCTTAAATCTTTAGTCAAAGCACCCAAAAGACGACACAGGAAGGATAAAATGCAAAGTTTATGAAGCGCTTTTCGTCAGGTTCACTGACCCAACTTCCTCAGATAACAACGAAGTAATGCAAAGAAGCTTTTAAATACATTCAAGTTACATTCAAAAGTCATGTAATAAAATCATTTACATAATAAATTACTAACAATTAACTACAAAGAGTCTCAATGCATCACTTAAACTACCTTGCTTTTGTTGGTTTGGTTTAATATTTTATTAGCGAGGTTATCGCTTTAAAAGCAAGATAGTTACACATGATAGAAGTACACCAGCCTTAAAGAACATTATTAAAAAATACTGGTCTATTTTAACTGAGATTCCTGAGCTAAGGAACGCTGTATTTGATTCACCAAATTTTAGTTTTAGAAGAGCTAGTAACTTAAAGAACATTCTTTGTTATAAAGATTCAACCAAAAATACATCTAATTTTTACATTAGTAAGCAAGGAATGCACAAATCTAATGAATTCACTATCTGCAAATATATTAAATACTGACAAGTTTGTTAAGACATCCAATCAAAGTCACTGCTTTTGAACCATGAGCATTTGGTAACTGTAACACACAACACTTAATATACACAGCAAACTGCACCAAGTGCAAAGCATATCACGTAGGCAAGACAAATAGAAAACTAAAACAGAATAGGTCAACACATGTCAGACATCAGACGTGTTCAAACAAATGCCTTATACAAACATACTTTTAATACAGATCTAACCCGTTCCTTTAAATTTGCTATTTTGCAAGTTACAGCATATGTGGACCACTCAGAGAGGGTGACTTAAAATTGCATACAGACATGACGGAACTGCAACGGATTTTAGATTTAAGGCACGCATACCCAACCTGGCTTGAATGACATGGTTATCATCAAGCCCCATTTGAAGTATTTACATAATCAGATCCATTTAATTTCTTGTATTTGTTTCCGTATTACATGTTTAAAAAAAAATCTAAATTTCATAAGTATTATCACTTATTACTTTTTACCTTTTTATTTCTAGCTGTTCGTTGTTACTAATAAATATATTTTTCACACAATTTTATACACCTTTTATATTTTATTTTAATCTTATCATGTGACTACAGCTTTAACTTGTGATTTGATCATGTGTCTACACATTGATTACATAAGCTAACCACAATGAGTTAGATTTTTGCCGAAAGAAGCCTATCTAGGTCTTTGTACTTGTAACGTAACTCTAAATACGCTGTGGATTTTAAACTTGTGGAACAAACATCTCTTATTTTTTTTACAAAACACCTTCACAAGTTGTGGACTTTCTACTTTTTGAACAAACAACTGTTGTTTTAACCCTGCTTGTGATTCCAGTTCCTTTTTGTTTCGCCAGTTTTGCCCTATTAAGGATAAGTAAGAGAGGTAAAAGAACAAAGTGCCACCTGCATGATAAAAATGTCTGTCTTTAAACAATGGTGCATTAAAGTTCTTGTCTTCACATAACTGAACATTAATAGATTTCCCTCCTACTCTCCAGTACCTTTATAGTGATGCTAGGGACTGTATTTTGCCAATTACTTCAAAGAAAAAAAGGTAGAAATTAGCATCCTCAGCATAACTGTGTAGCTCAGTCTACTCCTTTTATGACATCTCCAAGTGGTAAGCACACACACTGCAAACTGTACCACCTGTAGCATTTTGTAATCCCACAATGCAGAAAGTAACAGAGAAAAAATGTAAATCAGAAATCACCCTCTGTGACCATACTGAAAGGCAAGAAACAAACCAGTTCAAAATAGCACATGATGCAAGAAAAATTTAAATGGCTCCAGAAGATGTGATGGTCTGCAGTGTCAAATAGTCTATTAGGACATGTACACAATTTACTAGCAATAATGAAATTTCTGAGCACTTCAATCAGATCGATTTCTCGCCTGTAAAAAAAAAAAAAAAAAAAAAAAGGTGGACAATCACAGGGAAGACTTCACAGTCACTGGACCTAGAACATGAGACAAGACTTAACCACTGGACCACAATCTAAGCTGTAGGTTGCATGCTTAACCACATAATCAAGTGCATGCCTATTCAAAATACTCAGTTGGATGAAACTGCTATCATTCACTCATTATCTGATAACATGCTTAATCCAGTACAGGGTCGCGTGGAAAATTGAGGCTGTCCCAGCACTCAGTGGGCAGAAGATACAGAAATATATCAAGAAAGAGGCAACAATACACTGGAGGATGCACATACATCTGTAAGCACTTTAGAGAATTGCAAAGCCACTTACTAGTTGATATGTACCAGGAAACTGGAGAACCCAAAAGCATTTGTTAATGCAGGGGAGATATGTGAGCATTCTACAGAGAAGGTACCCCAAACAATTGCCAAACTGAGAGCCAAGTGATTAGATGAAGCAGCAATACCCTTTGTACCACTCTGCAGTCCACAAAAGTCATTCTATCAATACTAATGTTCTAGTGACAGAACACTACACTGTGTAACAATCCACATGGATAGTGTACTTGGTCATTGTTCTACAGTTACATAATCTACCAGGAACAACCACCAGAGATCAGTTCCCTACTTGCTTGGTTCATGGACTCTCCAGAGAAACAGCCACAGCAGCTGATAACTGTTCAAGGTGTGAGAATGCAGTCACTGCTGTTCTGTCTCTCCACAAAATAACAGAAGTCATGTCTGAGCAAAACTGAAACATCACCATCACAAGGAAATCAGGATTATAGCAACAACACCCTCGATCCTTGAAGACTAAAAAAGACTTCATGTACACAAGAGCCCATAACGCTGAAAGTTGTTGATCCAAGGTGAAGGCTACTAGAATGTTTCAGCCTGGACAAAGATTTCAAGTTTGTTAAAGCCAGTTTGAACAACAAATATATCATGTTAAATAATGAAGTTCAACTCTCTCATGGGAAACTGGTTATTTACAGAAGGCTAGGGATGAAAAATCCTTAACCACTTTGCCAGTCTGTGCTGAGACAGGAGTTCCACTTTACATCAGAGTACTGAAGGCCAACAGGTATGAAAAGTAAACATTAATGGTTGAAAACAGAGATCCAGAGCACAAAAAAAGTTGCTTAGAATGAGTATATAGATATCTCTGGATCCAAACAGCAAATCTTTTCCACTTGGCCTTATAGAAGGATTCTTTTCCTGAATGTTTTGTGACTAAAATAAGTACCAGTGAAGAAACCCAGTCAACAGAATGAAATCAAGAAAATGGATACATTGTTATATCACCTGATCTCTGAAAAGTATCCTTCTGGATGGGTAACAACTGCATTTACTCATTTCACCAATCAAAAAAATGGCATCTTTTTCAGGAAGTTCTTTAGCCCTGAGACAAAAGTGTGCCACTGGTAAAATCCACCAACATCAAGAATCAACTTCTAAAGCCTGTGCTGTTGTGCAGAGAAATAAAGCCTTAACTACAGCTCAGGTGGCCTGGGTAGTAAGCTCTGGCATCTGAAGAGATGGCAAGGAGGGACATGCCCATCCAGAGGGTAGGGTGCTCAGCAAATTCCCCAAGGGGAAGAGTGGTCCACAGATGAAGTAGCCCTATGCCACTGCTGACAAACAGAGGCTCTAAATAAGCCCTTAGCAAAGCCAAGACAATCCTCCTTTTCTGCTTTAGGAGGAGAAGTCAACCTAGTTTTATATCTCCTTTTTCTAAGAGATCCCCCCCACCCCAAGAAAAAGAGCAGCATAAAGGACGGTCACTTCCTATGGAATCAAGCTACTTGGAGTAGCTCAGCAAAGGAACACCCTGCCCAGTCCCTTCCCCAATACAGACAAGGGCAGCTGAACATACACAGAAGATGTGCCTGCTACCCAGTCTTCAGTGGCTTCCTAAGCAACAGCACTAGCAGAACAAAGAGAAAGGTGAGCAGTACAGAAGAAGAGATCGTCACAGTGGGGTCACCCATCAGTGGCTGAGGTAAAACGGAAGCTAGAGTAAAGATCAAAGCCTCCCAGGAAAACTTCTTGTGGCATCACTTGAGCTACGGGAACTCAGGCCCATGAACTAACCATAAAAGGAGTCAGATAGCTGAATAGTAGAGTCAAGAAGAGTCAGTGTTACACCCAGGCTACTTTCTGAGGTAAAACTGTTTTAGTTACAACCAAATACACTAGCTCCAGCCTCTCACAACAACAGTACTGGAGAAACAGCATGCCTTTTCTCACAAAAAAAGATAAGGGAATCCCCACAGGGACCCAGGATAATCTGTCAGTTGAAAAATGTCTGGCAAGCTCTTAAGTAGGGCTTAGAGTCTGTAAAACAACTTTAATGACATCACGGAAAAATAATACCCCTAACTACAATACATGTTATAAATATTCACTTCTCATTCACAAAAAGTAGATATTTTCAAGGGACTCCTCTCAGGGAACCATGACAGAGAATGCAAAGTCTAAGGCAAAACTTTTAGTGACATCCACTAAAATGAACAGATCTTGCCCCAAACAAATTTCTGACAGAATGAAAGCACTTTTCTTCTCAAAAACTGATGCAGTGAAAAGTAATCCCCAATGAAATACCCATTTGCTCAGCCTTGTAGAAGTAATAGCTGATGACCCAAAGCTCACAGACTGCATACTTTGGCAGGAAGAAAGTTCTTAAGTTTTGGTGGCCTAGCCACGGATCATCCTGCTCGCCTCGAGCTGTGCAGTGTCTGGGGAGTGTGGCCCTAAAGCTTTGGAAGCTGGCCAGCTAGTCTAATCCTGGCAATATATGCTGATATAATTGCCAAATAATCATGAAGTGTAGAGAAAAAAAACCACAGACAAAAGTTGTGAACCCAGGGAAGGAACATCTAGAATAAACAAATGGAAACCCCTCAAAAGATTTCTGATCCACATACATATTGCAGTATTGATCAAAGAGGAAGAAGTAAACCCATATTTAAAAGGATCAAAAGAAACTGCCAAACCAAGAAAAAAGGCCTAAAATAGCTTGTGAAACGTGGGATTATTTTAATCTTGCCAGCTTCAAAAGCAGTAAACAAAAATCTGAAAAAAGATGTTGATATACAGTATACTTAGTAAAGTGAAATTGAACCCTGGGAAATGTTTTTTTTTTAATTGGTGCCAAGCAGACTCTAGTGGTTGAGTGGGATGAACAAAGTCATGTCAGATCCATATTTATGACAATTTTCCATGTCTGTGCTGTCGGAGTCCAATTGGACAATTTCTGTGCTTTGTCCTTGTTCTGTAGGGCATGCTTCTCAGTTTTTTTTCATAATTTCGCTCCCATACTTTGGGAAGTAGGTCTGACAATTAACGGCCTTAAAATTAAGTGTGACAAACACATGTACTTTTTTCTTAAACATACTTAATACCTTAATTCCACTACTGGATATTTTATCCTGGAAGTAATTTGAAGCCAGCCGAAATGGAAAGCACCACAAAATCTGCAATCAGATTCCTAGTAAAGTACAGTGAAGCATGATGAACCTTGTAGAATCTATTGGATTTCTTTAGAGCTGCTGGTTGTAAGTCAGGCTCCAATGAAATAAGCCATTAATATTGGTACTACAGCAGTGGATTTGGGCTTGGTCAGCCCAAACATGTCCAGACTCCACTTTTCAGTCTCCAAAACACTAAGGGTCACCCGTTTAAAATGCTCCCTTCATGAGGAGGAGTATCTGATAAAAGAGATGTTATCTGGTGATGAGCCTGATGAAATGGTCTCCATCTAAATCTCATCACTGGGGAGAGGACATCTGGGAATTATAAACATCTCCCTCACCTTCAATGGAACAATCTGATTCTCATGGGAGGGGGAGAAAGCCTTTATCCCCATCTTACTTCACTGGCATTTCAAGGGGTGTTTGGGTAGAGGACTGTTGCAAGCTGTGTCACACTGAACAGAGCTTTTCTGTTAGTGTCCTAAAATCCTTCAAGGCAAAGCCTTGCTGGAAAATGGGGAGGAGGCATTGGAGTAACAACAAAGGTCTACAAGGCAGATATGGAGGATGTGTATTCCTCACGTGCATTTTTCTGTGAAAGAATTGCCATGCAGTGGCTATTTCTCTACCATGAAGACTTCCTTAGAGTTTTAACCAAGATCTGCCTATTCTGCATTGTGGCAAGTATGTACCAGAGCCAGAACAGCCACACATTTTTTACTGGATGAAGCCATCATATCTAAGCAAACACTGGATTCAGCCACTTTGAGAAATGCAGTCTGTGTTCCCCTGAATCTATGAAGTAGAAAGAAGCTTGTGAGGATATGAGAACATACTCGCATTCAGAAGGGTCAGACAGAGAACTAAACAGCAGCTGCAATCCACTCAAAGGTCAGGTGCTAGAAAACAACACCTTGCCAGACTCAACATCCTCAGGCCCATCAGACAACAGGGCAAATACTTCTATTCCTTAATCACATACTTCTTTTGAATTTCCTTTACCCACAAAAATACTATGCTCCTTTTCCTGGATTTTCTTTGGAGTTATGGACTCTCTTACACCAATGGACAGCTGCTCGCACTCTGAAGCATGTATGAGAGCCACCAGCTTTTTTTGCATTTTAAGAAAGGAAGCCTCTCTGCTTCTACCCTTTTCCTAAAGAATTAAACACAAATTTTGAAGTCTACCTTGAGGTGGAATTGTAAGACAACCAAGCACTCAGAATGCAAATCTCTGAACAAGATCAGATAACTAGTCAAAAAATGGTTTTCAGGCCTGCAAGAGGTATGCCCCATGAACCACTAAAAGATTTCCCCTGGGAATATTTCAAAAACAAATAAGTACAAACCTTAGTCAATAAAAAAGGCCACCAATGAGGAACTTGGCTTTTAAAAAATTGCTGTAAACTGGAGAACTGTGGTTAAAAAACAATTATGCCAACACAGGCTCTCACTGAACTAAGCTTACACTTGTGACATTGGCTGATTGCACTTTTTATATGGGATACCACTATGCCTCACTGTTGAAGTTTGAGGTCTGGAAGTCTGGTCAGTCAAGCAGACATCTCTGGTGACAATTTCCTGTACTGCAGCAGTGATTTATATGAAGTAAAACCCCTTCCCTTAACAGGACATCCAGTCTGTAGTATTGTGAGACAGTATACATATGACCATTTAGCAGACTCAAGGATATTGAGTAAATACATGCCTATAAGCACTGCAGGGGTAGCTGCAGACTATTAAGAGTAAGCCCAGACTTTCCCAGAGTGTGTATATGTTTTAATTGAAAATATGATTACAGAAGTATACCTAGGGCTGGGCAAAGGTGGCTGCTGCCGGATCCGGCTGCAAAGTGTTAGGGGGCACAATCAGGTCTGATGTGAATTAGTAGCAGTCATTAATGCCTGTATTGCATTTGTGGTCAGAAATGAAGCAGCTCTTTAGCACTCCATGTGTGACAAAACTGTGGCAGGCAGTCTTCTACAGTTCAAGCCTTTTTATCTATTTATATATACTTTAACCTGCAAACTGACCTGGCTTGCTCCTTATATTAGAAGCACCAGACTGAAGAACAGTTTACTTTTTTTTTTCCCTAAGGAAAGGAGTACGGATTAAAACAATGGACCTGGTTGGTTTGCTCCAATTAGGAGCATTACATTGAGGAATGGAATTTTTTTTTGACTCCTCAAAGTTGGGAGAGCATCAGACCAGAGAATGGCACTAGGAGCAGAACAGCTACACTTCTGTATGATTAGCTAGGGTCTGTTTGGTTACAAGATTACACTTTTTTTCGTTCATAGACAAAAAATAATTAAATGGAGAAAAGTCTGTCTAATGGCTTTGTTCTCTGCATACAATGTCTGTGCCATGTGTATATCCATGCAGTGAGTAATTTTTTTGTCTATATTGTTACTTGGGGATAAAAAAAGTTGCTGAAAAGACTGATTCAACCTAAAGTCAGAAACCATAAGGTATAAAGGAAAAACAAATTTAATAACACTCTTTCCATATAGACGATTCTGTAAAGCTGTGTGTATTATAAATATTTATTTATTGAGGCATACAGTTTAGATTTTTTTTTCTAGAAGAAATAGAAACTAGAAAAACTAGTTATGCACTTACCATAACATTCCATCTGAATTATTGCTTTTCATTGTCTTCAACATGTGGGACTCAGATCCGGCACGGATCCAACTTGGCTGTATACTCCAGCATCAGATCCAAAATCCAAGCTCCTCTCCTACCCACAATGCCCCCCACCACTCAGATTGAGTTTGTTGCATAACAGCACCAACCCTATTACAGCATAAACCCCTTTATTCCTGCCCAAAAGGGGGAATGACACCCACCCACACACACACACATTCAGCTTACACCAAGAAAGCCAATAGGCTGGTTCTGTCCAGTCCACTACACAGCCCAAAAATGGCAGGGGGTTAGGGGGGAGGGACTGTTGAAGACAAATGAAAAGCAACAACTCAGACGGAATGTTATGGTAAGTACATAACATATTTATCTGAAGTGGTTGTTTTCATTTGATCTTCAACCTGTGGGACAGAGTCCCTAGCTACTAAAACCGAGGGAGACCCTCATGGAAGGATATTCCAGAGGACACCTGAGCCAAAGGATGCTCTGCTCCTGGAAAGGAGATCCAATTGTAATGGGAAATAAAGGCATGCAATAAAGACCAGGTAGCAGCAGAACAAATGTCATTAATAGGAACCCTGGACCAAAGAGCCACAGAAGTAGAGACTGATCTGGTGGAATGTGCCTGGACAGGGCCATTGAGGGCAAACCTTTGGACTGAAAGGCCAAAGAAATGCACTCAGAAATCCAGTGAGCAAGAGTAACTTTAGAAACTGGCTTTCCCAAATGAAGTTTGGAGAACAAAACAAAAAGCGGATCCAATTTTCACAAAACTTTGGTTCTATGCAGATAGAAATGCAGCTGTCTACATAAAGTGTAATTTGTACTCCCCCTGGTTTTGGAAACTTGGGAAGAACACTAGCAAATTAATAACCTGGCTAAATTCGATTCAGAAGCTACCTTCGGCAAGAAGGATGGGTTGATCCAAAGGGACACTGTCTTTATGAAAGATCAACTAAGGGTGCATAAAAGACAACACCTGAAATTCAGAAACCCTCTTGGCAGAGGTAATAGCCACCAAAAGGCAGTCTTCCATGATAAAAATTGCAAATCAACTGAGGCCGCTGGTTCAAATGGGGGAGAGACCAAAGCCTGCAATACAAATGTTAAATCCCAAGGAGGCATGGGGTCCTTAACCAGAGACCGGAGTAGGAAGGTACCTTTCAAAAAGGCCTTACAGAGCTTTGATGAAGCTAAGGAAGCCACATTTTCACACACAAGAAAATTAGAGATAGCTGCCGACTAAACTTTAACTTCTGAAAAACAAGAGCCATTATTAAAAACATGGGCTAAAAAATCCAGAAAGGCAGGGACTGGCACCGTAAAAGGATCCAGGTCATGCTGAGAAGCTCAGATCAAAAAACGTTTCCATTTGCTATAGCAGATCTTTTGAGAGCTGCAAACAGGACCTTTTTTGATAGAATAGAGCCCGGGAGTCCTGGCTATCATGGAAACTGGAGCAGCCAAGCAGTGAGCTTCAGCTTAACTAAATCTGGTTGAGTAACCCCTGATGGGTGTGTGAGTAGATCTGAAACTGGATCCAGAGTCCAGGGAGGACACACTAAATTGAGACCAGAGAGTAGGGAACAAAACTTTAGGCCAGAATGGGGCAATAAGGATGACCAAGCTCCCCAGCCATCACGCATTCTGGATAAACTTGGGAATCAGAGGAAGAAGAGGATAAGCATACAGTAAATCGTAGGGCAAAGCATGGACTACAGCATCTCTGGGTGACTCCCCTGGAGGGGGATGAGTGTGAAAAACTCAGTGCACTTTGCATTGGAAGGAGAGGCGAAGAGATCATAGCAAGGACAAACCCACCTTAGGAAGATGCTGTCTGCTAGAATGTTGGACTTCCCTGAAATGTGCATTGCCACAGAAAATGGTCAAAGTTCACCCACTCCCACAATCTCCTGGCCTCATAACAGAGTGGGAAAGATCGTTTCCCCCTTGTTTGTTGATGTACGAGACTATGGACATACTGTCCATCTGGATGGCAATCGTTATGGTAGGGAGAGAGGCATGGACAACTTGCAACACCAAAAGCACCGCCCTCATCTCCAGGACACTGATATGCAGGCTGGTCTTCTGGTAAGACTACATGCCTTGGACAGTCCTTCCCATGCAATACCCCCCACCTGAGCAGGGAGGAGTCTGTGGTCTCCATGATCGTGGGAGAAGGAAGAACAAAAGGGCGGCCCAGAAGAAGGTCCGGGGACTGAAGCCACCAAAGACAGTCCTGGCAAACTCGAGACAACTGAATAGGACTATTGGACTGCTAAAGTCCACTGGATAACACTCATGTGGAGGCATGTGGTTGGGAGAAGAGTGATCGTGGCTGCCATTGATCCCAATGCCCGAAGAACCAAAAATGCCAGGGGGAGCTGGGTCAGCAGAATGCAATATACGTGATTGCAAAGGGGATAACCTGTCTGAGGGCAAAAACACCCTGCCCTGTGTAGCATCTAACCATGCCCCAATGAAGTCCAATATCTGAACAGGTGCAAGATGTGACTTGGCAAGATTTATCCTGATGCCCAGGGATGGAGCTAGTTGGAGAAGGAAATCCCTGACCTGAATCTGTCAATTCCTGGAGGGAGCAGACAGGAGCCAATCATCCAGGTAGAGGAAGACATAAAACCCCTGCAGTCGCAGGTGAGCTGCCACTACCGCCATCACTTTGGTAAACACCCAGGGGGCCATGACGAGTACAAAGGGGAGCACTCTGAACAGAAAGTAAAAGATCCTGTGCCAAACGCCTCCAGAAATACAGACTCCTTGGGGTTGGGCTTGAGGGTAGACCACCCACCACACTGAAGGATTTCCATGATGTACCCAAAGAAGACATCATCTGGACACCAGGGGGAACCCTCCCCTTCATCCAAGTCTTCATTATCAGTGAGAGACTCCGGAGGAAAGTCTAAGTGCCTCCTTTTGCATGTATGCTTCTGAGGAACCCCCTCGGGGGGAACTCTGGGAAAGATTCGGAAGCTTCGGGGAATTCTTGAATAGGAACCTCCTGAGGCAGGCTGGCAGCAAACTGTCCCTGAGGGTGAAGGACAGAAGACTTAGGTCCAGAAAAAGGAGGAGCCAGGTGGAATCTGAGGAAGAGTGTGTCAAGGCTCTCGAAGGAGCCAAGAGGACCCTCTCCACCACCTCGAACGCCAAAGGAGAACAGACTCCAGGAAGCAATGCAGTCAGAGCTGAAACAGGAGACTGCCTGACTGCTGTCCCCGGTGCCAAAGGGGGGGGGGGGGTTGCAGCAGACATTTTTGGTGCTGAAGCCCCAGGGGGAAGGGATGACTCAGAGTCTCACAGTCAAGGCCAGCCCCTCAGAGCAGACACAGAAGCTACAGCTCTGAGAGTCAGTCCACGCCAATGACATCAGAGCTGAACCACTCAAGGTAAAGGTCAGAGTCAAGGTGCAAGGGTCCATTGATGACAACCCCTCAACACTCAGGAACCTTGGTTTCGGAGTCTTCAGGTCTGAAGGTTGGATCAGAGAAGGAGAGATCAGGAGGAAACTAGACTGCGTATTCACAGCCCTGGAGGGGACAGAGCAGGCAAGACCCCTAAGCTGGATCTGGGCCCAAATAAACATCATCTTGTCCACCTCTGCTTTGGACAGGCTGCGAGTGGACTGGAAAGAAGAAGTCACCAACCCTGGCAGAGAAGGACACAGAGGGGAGGCCAGAACAGAGTACCAAGCCTGAGAAGTCTCTATCTCTGTGGAAAAATGAAGGGACTGGAGCAGAGGAGAACTCCGGCCTGCCTCAGACTGAGACTTGGCAGGAGGCTCAACTGGAGGATGCCCACTCGGGGGATCTCTTTCTCAGAAGACCCCTTTCCTTATGACAGGCCTTCTCTCTGTTCCTCGACTTCTTAGCAGAGTTGGACTTCCTTCTCTCTGTTCCTCTACTTCTTAGCAGAGTTGGACTTCCAGAAGCCAGGGTGGTGGAAGAAGAGGCCACCATCGAAGAAGGCCTTTGAGAATCAGTCTATGCCTGCTGTCGAGAGCACGGGGATTGAAGCCCATGCAAATCGAGCAGCAGGAATCCAGGTGTGGAACACCCAAACACACTATGCACAGAGTGTTGTCATCCATAAGAGGAAACTTATGCCCACACTCTGCACACTTCCTGAACCCTGGCTTGGGAGTCTCAATGGAGACAGGAAACAGAATACTCACTCACATACTCACAAAGGGAGAAAAAGACAGAAAGGAGAGGGGTTTTCTTTTTGGTTTTACCAATAAGTGAAAGAAAAGGGTAGGAATAGAGCAGAAAAGTAAAGGACTCAAAAAGAGAACTTACACCACTTAGAATCCCTGAGGAGCTTGGAGCAACTGGAACCCGTGCTGTTCAAAACAAGCAGCAAATGAGATCTGAGGGGAGGAGGGAGAGCAGGGCATTATGAGTAGAGAGAAGCTTAGATTTTGGATCCGATGCTGGATTATACAGCTGAGACAGACCTGTGCCAAATCAGAGTCCCACAAGTTGAAGATCAAATGAAAACAACTTCAGATTAATAGTTTTTCAAGGCAAGTATTCCATGTTAGTTTTACTGAATGTCTCAAGGCAGGCAAACTGGGCTTTCTTAGAACACAATTTAGATCTTTATTTTTATCATTTGTAAATTGGGAAAGTGAAGTGATCCACTATAGACCCATTTCAACCACAGACTGGGAATACACAATGTATACAACATTAAGATCAGTAAAGTAAAATTTACAGTAGATACAAGTATTTCCAATAAAAGGTTATTTCAATCACTCGTGATACAGTATATTAATCTGTTAAAAGGTAACTGCATACAACAAAAAAAACACACACACACACCCAAGGGTAATTCAAGTAGTCTGATTACCACTGTTCTGGGATGGATAATACGAGGCACAAAGTCTGCTGTTAGATTGCATTTTATAAATTAAATGATGTTTTTAGTCATCAAAAAGACAGGTTGGAATATAGGAAGTTATCATTGTTAAGTTTTTGGTTAGGTTATAGCAAGTTGTTTTAAAGCAGATAAGTATAACTGCATAAGGAACTTAGATTAGCAGATGTTCACACAGGACCACTGCAGCAGTAGTCAACAACCTGACTTCTAGAGCTTTGCACCAATCTCCCTTCCAGTTGGCAGATGTTTTCATCCACACATCATCAACACATTCCCAGTACAAAGAAAGCATTGCCTTTCCATCATTGGTTATTTCTTGCTCATGCAGCAGACAGAGTAGGGTCCTCTAACTGTTTGCTAGGCTTATTGCTATTCAGCAGGAGGCACTACAACATCCCACCTTCTGGGAATTTACAGCATAGCAGGCAAAAGGACCCTAGGAATATGGCATTCCCACAATCCATTCAAAAAACAGATGCTAAATGTCCTGTGAGAGGCAGATGTGGAAATCTGTAACAGTAAAATGAGAGACTAGATCCTACAAGCTCTCTAGGATGCTCACAGTGTAAAAGGGGAATGTTGAAGGAAAATAGTTGTGTAAAATCTGACCATAACCATAGATGCCCTTTTCTTCCATGTTGCAATATTCTTACTGTAGGATCCTCCGCCTCAGGCAACCTGAATGTCAGCTCCTTTACAAAAGCTTTCATCCTGGTTGCAGTTGGTGCATGGGACGTCACACATAGGGTTATAAACCAGGGACCTTAAATGTGACGTCTGCATGCACAGCTCTCAGAACTAACTGCCCAGTCAGTCAGTAGCTTAGGAGATGCCAAATTATGTCTTTCAGACTGGTGGAATGCCACAGATAGTCAAAAAATGACCCTAGTGCTGGGTAGGGGCTCTGTGAGGCCCCTTAGACCTGTAGGTATGAAAATTGGGGATCAGGAGGAAGAGAAGGAATACTGCAACATGGAAGAGAAGGACATCTATGGTTATGGTAAGACTTTACACAACTATTCTATGTCTTTCTATTCTCATGTTGCAGTATTCTTACTGTGGGAGAGTACCGCAGTTCATGGAGGAGGAATGTAGCGGATTCCAGAAATCCTTGCAGGATTGCCCTTGTGAAACCTGCTCTGGCTGTGGAGATATGGTCCAGTTTGTACTGTTTGGTGAAAGTATGTACAGTGGACCAGGTGGCTGCTTTAAGGATGGTAGCTGTGTCTAGGCCTTTGAAGAAGGTTTTGGAGGAAGCTACTACTCTAGTAGAATGAACCCTAATTCCCTGATTCAGGTCTTTTCCATGGTATGAGTAACAGAAACAGATGGTTTTCCTGATCCAACAGGAAATAGTCTGTTTGGAGACTGCCTTGCCCAGGGCTCTGGGGGTGGAAGGAAACAGAGTTGATTAGATTTTCTGATGGACTTGGTTTTGTCTGTGAACATCCAGGGAATGTAGTATTCTCTCACTGTCATTCTGGGGAGAGAAGAAAAAGGTTGGTAGGTGAATGGACTGATTTAGTGATAGCTCATTAACCACTTTAGGCATGAAAGAGGGATTGTTGCCCTGTCTTTATGGAAGATGGTGTAAGGAAGGCATGCCATGAGTGCCCATAACTCTGATACCTTCTTTTTGAAGTGAGGGTTACCAGCAAAACTGTTTTCCATGTGCACATCTGCAGGGATGAAGAAGTGGCTGGTTCAAATGGAGTCAATGTAAGTTTTTCAAGGACATAATTTAGGTCCCAGGATGATAGGGTAGGTTTTCTGGTTGGTCTTATGTGTAAGACCTCTTTTAAGAACAATTTAACATCCAACCTGGAGAGCAAAGGTGGTTCCAGGGGTAGGCAGGCAGAGATAGCAGAGAGATGCACTTTCACTGAACAGTAAGACAGATCTGCTTTAAATCAGCTCACACAGATAAGCTAAGGCTAAAAGGACATCTGCTAGAAGGGGTCCTTATGTCTTTGGAGACACCATGTGGAGAATCTGTCCCATTTAGAAATGTATGATCACCTTGTGTTAGGTTTCCTGGCCTCCTGCAGGACAGAAAGCATGTCCTCTGTGTAGCAGTGTCTGAAGGGTACTAGAAGTATATCACCTCGAGAGTTAGGCTCAGGATATCTAGGTGTGTGTGGATGGATGAGAGTTCCCTTCTGTTGTGCGAGTAGGTTCACCTTGTGAGGTAACTTGTGGTGATTGTCCTTGGTGAGGGCATGTAGACGGGGGAACCCAATGATGCCTTGGCCAGTAGGAAGTCACCAGCAAAATTTTTGGCACGTCTCTCCTGATCTTCAGGAGGACTTTCTGAATGACAGGGAAGGGTGGAAAGATATACAGAAACCGTCCCTTCCATGAGATGGTGAGGGCATCCACTCTCCAAACTAGGGGAGAATGGTGTTTGGTACAGAATCTTGTCAGTCTGTTCTGGAGGGAGGCAAACAGATCTGTGTGTGGTATACCCCATCAGAGGATAATGTCTAGGAAAACTTCCCTGTGTAACATCCACTCGTGATGTAGAGAGAATGATCTGCTTACAGTATTTGCCTGAATGTATGTTGCCTGTAGGGATAAGTTGTTCTGTGAGGCTAATTCCTAAATTTGCATTGCCAGCCTGCATAGAAGGTTGGACCTGGTCCCCCTCGCTTGTTGATGTACCACATGACAGTGGTGTTGTCTGTGAAGATTAGCAGAGGGTCTGGCTGAAGGATAGGGAGAAAAGCCTTCAGGGCCAAATGAACTCTGTCATTTCCCTGACATTAATATGTTTCCTCAAGAGGGATGCCTGCCAAGGTGCTTGTACCTCGAGTCCCTTGATGTTAGCCCCCCCAGCACAGATCCGATGCATCTGTATGCATATGTTGAGGATTCCTTTGAACCTGTTGTAGCCACCACATTAGTTCTGTTTGCAGACAAGGTTGGAAGGGTATTTGGAAATCTAGGGGATGGCTGTGCTGGGACCATATGTTCTTTAAATTACCACTGTAGCTTCCTCGTGCATCCTGGCTAGGGGGAGCATAGGGATGGTGGCTGCCATCAGACCCAAAAGGTGCATAAACTGTCTTGTTGACAGCTGGTCTATCTGGAGGAGGTCTTGGAAATGGTTTGTCTTGGGGGTAAAAATGCCCTCATTAGGTCTGTCCGAAGCCTGCACCCCAGGAAGACATTGTCTTGTTCTGGGAATAGAGATGACTTGAGGAGGTTCAGTGCAAAACCCAGTCTCTAAAGCAGGGACATAGACAACTGGAAATTATTTTTGAGGGTCTCCTTATTCTGCAAGAATCAAAATATCATCTAGGTAGGGATAGAGCTATATGTCCTTGAGCCTGCAGAAGGCTATAGCAGGAGCTAGGCATTTGGTGAAAACCCTTGGTGGAGTGGACAAACCAATGGGCAAGGCAGTAAATTGAAAATGAAAGGAAGGGCCAGCAAAGTGAAAGTATTTCTTGTGGTTTGGGTGTATGGGGATGCGGAGGTAATCCTCCTTCAGGTCCAAAGTGGCCATGAAAGCTCATGGTGGCAATAGTGGAAGCAGGGTCTGTAGGGATAGCATACTGAAAGAGGGGACCTTTAGAAAAAGATTTAGAATGGATAAGTCCAGGATTGGTCTCCATGGTCCATCCTTTTTTGGAACTAGGAAAAGTCTGGAGTAAAAACCTTTTCCTTCTTGTCCTCGTGGTATGGGTTCTATGCTGCCTTGTGCCCATAGATCTGGATAATGTGAAGAATTAGGTGAAGCTGATTTTTGGGTGGGAAAGGAATGCCCTGTGGGGTGGGTCTTTCCTGCCAGGATAGGAAATATCCTTTTTCCACTATTGCCAGCACCCAGCGGTCTATGGTGATTTCTTTACAAAGGGGCAAAAAGTGAGAGATGGGAAGCAAGGGGAGGTGGGCAAGGCAGTCGCACATTGCTGCCATTATTTCTGTATTGAAAGGACCATCTTTGGGCTGGCTGAAAAGGGGTAGTCATTGAAGGTAGCCTCCTAGTCCCTTTCCTATGCCTGCTAGAGGCAAGGGTGGTCATAGAAGGAGCCCTTCTGATATAGGATGTGTTAGCAGGATAATTTCTATAGTACTTGGGTATGGGAGAGACTAGCAGGTGTTTAATATCCTGCAGCTCTTTGCTTTTCTCCTGTAAATTTTTAAATAACTCTGCAGACTGGTTACCAAACAGAAGGTTATTATCAAGAGGGGCATCTAGGATTTTAGACTTAAATTCTTCGAGCAGTGGTTGGACTGATGCAGACTGATGCAGTTGCAGCTTATCTAGCAGAGGCATCTGCTGCATCATAACTGCATCTGATTGAGAGCCTGGTCACCTGGAATGCCAGGGATAGCTTAGATGCTACTTCAGTTTTGTTAGGGGAGTCAGGCAGGGAATTCAGAAGTGTAGAGGCTTGGGATACCAAGTCCAAGGCATATTTTACCATATGCGTTTGGCAGTTAATTGCTCTGAAGGCCAGGGTGGAGGAAGTGTAAGTTTTCTTGCCCAGCCTATCCATAATTTTACTGTCTTTACCTGAAGGCAAGAGAAACGATGAAAGCAGCAATCTAGATGGTCTATCTGGGTCCACAGCAGGGTCCACCAAGGGGTTTTACTAGGAATTTGTGGTTATCAGGTACTTTATAGAAACAGTCTGGTCTCTTTGAGGCAGGAGGCTGAGAGTCAGGGTTCTTAGAGGAGAAAGCAAATGCATCAACGTAAGCAGGGATCACTGGAGGAATGACCGACTGAGAGGGACATTCAACCTGCAACAACTCAAAGTATCTTTTTTGAGTTTGTCATTTGGGAAGTATCCTATTTGAAGTATTCTTCCATCTTAGTGATAGTTTCACCAAATGTTATGTCCTCTGGAGGGGAATCTCCAACAGAATCCTCATCTGGAGAATAATATTCCAGGGGGGAGGCTATTTGCGAGGAATAGGTGAGACTCCTCTGAGCAAGAGGATAGGGCCTCTTCTTCCTGGGGAATAGAGGGAAGGAGTGAGGCAGCAGAACTAGGCCTTGGGCTGAGCACTGGAATAGAAGAGGCTGAGGAAGGTGCAAGCCTAAGGGCCATGAAGGCCTGCATGATGGACTGAGTAAAGGACTGCCAGTCAAATTGTTCTTTTTTTTGGGGGGGGGGTAGATAAATGTTAAGTTTTTTTGTTTTATTTTTAAAGGAGTAGATTTTGGAGACACTGTAGGCCTTGATTCTGGGGCCTTCGCAAAGGAAGGAGACTTAGATTCTGGTGCTCCAGAAAGGCATCCTGTAGAACCTGGATCCCCCTCGACATCAGGAATAACAGATGTCTGAGACATCTCCAGGGACGTGCCGGCTGGCACTTTGGATATGGGTACCTCGAGGGGAGCCGTAGAAGCAGACAGTACTAGCGGACATCCCTCAACCCCTACATCGGTAGTTGGCAGGGCATCCGACGACAGAGAGGCAGTGGTGGTAGGACTCAAAACGTTGGGCTTTATCTTTGGTGGTTCTATTAGCTCTGCCGATTCCAGATCCATCCTAAGGGCTAGCTTCTTAAGCCTTTGATTTTTTAAGTACAGATTAAGGGCCACCAAATGGCTTCTAAGAGTTTTAGGGATGAAGGATTGGTAAATGGCACAGGAGGTATGGTCACGTTCCCAGCCTAGACAAAAGACGAAATGGTCATGGATGTTCTTATGTGAAATTTGGCACCCGCATCAGCATTTACCCTTCTTAGTGGACATCGACTAATGTAAAAACCAGCAAACCAAGCTCAAGCAAGTAGAAGTCAGAAATTCTCAATGGGGCACTTAGCATTGGACGTCTTGATAAAGAGGAGCAATGCAATCAATCTGATGTTTGACTGTGGCAGAAAAGTTCTGAGGTCTGTGCGTGCAGACGTCACATTTAAGTGGTTTATAGGCCTGTGTGTGACATCCCATGCACCAACAGTAACCAAGTGGAAAGCTTTTGTATAGGAGCCGATGTATGGGTCACCTAAAGTGGAGGATCCCACAGTAAGAATACTGGAACATGAGAATAGAAGGACATACATAGTTACAACATGGATCCAATTTAAGCATCTACTTATTATGGTAAGCTCCTTACTTGACTGCAGTATGTTCATCGTATGGATCACTGTTATTGTAGTAATATGTAAAGACTCTCAGCTCATCAGGACAAGGAAAAAGTTACTTTCCCATGGTAGGCTGCAGAAGAACTTGCAGAATGGCAGTGTAATATCCTGCTCTCCTTCTGGAAGGAATGTCCATCTTATGCTTTGAAAAAGGTATGGACAAAGGCCCAAAGTTGCTGCCTGTAGTGCTTTTGCATTTACCCCTGATAAAAAGACAATAGTGGCAGCTGCATCACTTGTGTGGGAGCTCGACTGTTCCCTTAATTTTTTTTTTTGCCAAGAGCTAAATAGTAAAAGGAAATAAAGTGAGCAAGTTATTTGGGGATGGTTTGCTTGAAAACTGGCTTATGCAAAGCATTAGTCTAAGCTTCTTACATTCCTTGTTCTGCCAAGATAGCATCTCAGTAACCTATGAACATCTAATAAATGCAAAATCCTCTCTTCTATTTTATGGGTTTGAAAATAAAATTGGCAACAGGACAAGACTGGTTTAGAGAAAGTTCTAGGACTACATTAGGCATAAGTATTTATATGCAGGCTGACCCTTCTAGTATAATCTTTTACCCCCTTCTCCTTTGTCTTCTGGATCAACAAGGGAAGTAGGGGATCACAAAGTAAACTGACCGAAACAGACCCTCCAAATAGAATCAGAAAGTATTCAGTGGTCAGTCTTTTTGTATGATGCTCTAGAGCAGAACTTCAACTGTCTATTGCTCAAAGCAGCATAAAGATCCACTTCAGACATGCATCATCTTTGGAGAAAATGGAGAAAAGCATCCCTGCCCAGTAACCACTTGCGTTGATCAATTTCTGAGCTGCTTAGATGATCTGCCAGGGAGTTCTGATGGGATACAGAATTCAGGAGGCCTTTAGGTGCACACCTGACTTTAAGGCTGTGCCCTACACAGTCATTACCATCCTGTGTAAATGGTATGAAGGAGTTCCTCCCTGCTTGTTTATGTACCACATCATATCAGTGATGCCTTTTTATTAGTTGCAAGACTCCCTGCTTCCATATGGGTCTGAATACTGAGAAAATACGGATGACTGGGCATAATTTCTTTCATACTAATATGATTCTTGCTCTACTGGAGGTCTCAGGTACCCTAGACATTTAGCCCTCTTGTGTGGACTCATCAGGCTACATTTGAGTCTTCTATGAACACAGCTTGATTGACTGGAGTCTATTTGAAGTGAACATTCTGTATCTGTTGCATCTTTCTTTCAATCTGCTAAGGATGCAGGACAGGAAAGAAAATCTACTCCTGGGACTGGCTGTGCCCACTGTAGCTTTCACTTAAGACTTTGCAGGTACCACTGAAATGCAGATACCATTGTACCCCATACTGAAAAGGTATTCTCTTGCATTTCTTTTGAAAAGTTTTCTGAAATACAAGATTGTCATTCTAAAGAAGCTGGCTTTCTGAATGAGTCCAGCAGGGTCCCCAGGAATATCACAGTTATAGATGGTATTAAATTTGATTTAGGGAGGTTGATAGAACTGTAGCCTAAAACAATTTAAGATCAACTGTAGGTTCCACTGTGTTTTTTCTCATACACAGTTGTTCTAGAGGTACCACTTGTTAGAGAAAAAAATGCATCTCTCATGATTATTCTACACAAAATGCATATTAAACTTACAATTTCTTCACAAATATGTTTGATAAATTATTTAATATTTGTTCATGTAAAAATGATATGTAGTATAGATGCAAAGTTATGCAAACCACAAATACTTATTGTACCTCTGACTGTTTCACAACTGCATTCTAATATCAAGCCATAAGTGTATTAGCAGATGACTGAAGGTAAAGAAAGTGCTGAAGGGGTTAAGTGATGTTATAAAGACTATTATAAAGACTGGTTTCTGAAAGAAGACAGAACACACCTTCCAAGACCTGGTTGGGATGGGTAGTTACAAGGAATATTGGGGAGTTAGAATGTTACTGATACTGAAATATATAGTCAAGACTGATTAAACAAGCTAGGTGGCCTGTGTTTTTCTAAAACATTACTGGTACTAAAAACATGATTATGTGTTCACGTGCAGCACTAAGTGAGAAGCACAAGAGTTTGCAGAGATCCTATTTGTTAACGTCAGTATTCTGCATGCATGATACTGATAAGAACATTTAAAGAGTGTATTTTTGCTGCTTGGGGAGACTGATTTTTTTTTTTAATTGTGAAGGTAGTCTCCCAGCACTGACGTATGTGAATTTAAAGAGAGAGAAAATGTTTTGCACATCCTGAAGAGTTATTCTTGACTCAAGACTAAAGGTAATTAATGCTATTTATGTATATTTTAAACTGCACTTTAACACACTGAAACTGAATTTATGTATATTTTAAACTGCACTTTAACACACTGAAACTGAATGAGTAGATGTGAATGACCTTGGTTCTACAATACGCAATTAGCGAAACAGAACATTTTGAAAAGATGCTGGGAGAAGTAACCAATTTAAACAGTAATAGGTAAACTGGAAGTGAAATTCCCTTGCACTGAACCTGAGAAAGCACCTCTGGGTCTTGGTGAATGAGAATATTTAGGTAGTCATCCTTGAATTCCAAGGGGATGATTAGCATTCTAAATTTTTAGAACTCCAAGAATTTGTTGAACCTTGACAAGTCTAGTACGAACTTCCATTGGCCAGTCTTTCCTAGACACTAGGAACAATCTTAAATAGAAGAGTTTGACCTGTTCTTTGTTCACTATTTTTTTAAATGGCTCTCTGTAGCAAACATTCTTCTACAATGGAGAGTGCCAAGTCTCCATTAGTTTTGGAACTTGTAGAATCATAGCAAACTGTGTGTATGAATGTGTAGCCTGCATCTCTGTCCCACAACTTGTACAATGCACTTGTCCTGAGTAACCTTTTGTTTTTCCATTGGTCTCAGTCTATAAAGAATAAGTCTATAAATGCACACTTGCCTTTTTTCTGGGTGGACATATCCTAAACACACACCAGTCTGTCCACAAAGGCCAAACACTAAACCCTTGATAAAGTGAGAAGAGCATTCCTCAACAGCATATTTAAATACTACCTTTAGGAGGACAGGTTAAACTGCTGGACTGTTACAACTACACATACAAGTCTTGAAAACTGTACAGCAGCAAAAAAGAACTACAGATGGCGTTGGTAGATATCCCCTTCATCATGAGAATGTGCAGATATCTCACAGGTAGTACAGATGTCCACCTGCCTGGGAAGGCACAAAGCTCTGAAAGTTGAGCCAGTTGTCAGGTCTTCTGTTGCAGAAGTCTCAGTGGATGCAGCTACTGCAACACAGAATGGACAATGAACATGATGCGACTTTCTTTACATGTGATAGAGTATTTTTTTTTTTTTTTTAATTTTTTGCGGTCACTTTCCAGTGCTGGCTGGTACAGGACCATGTAAGAGAATGCTTAATCAGCAGAGGTTAGATTATTTTCAGATCTGTAGAGTAGTATGGAATTATTCATATAGTTGTGGAGTTGGATTGTGAAGCACTGTGGCATTATTCAATGAGTGCTTTTAAATTAATCTGGATCCAAAGTCATATTAAGCAAATTTCTAGGAGATCTTAAAGATAAATGCCTTTTACAGACTGTATGGTTAAAGGAAGATCTACAGGAAAACAGGCAGGAATTGCTGAAAAATGCACTTAACAGATTAATAAGCCAGGCTTGTATTAAACAGACTCAAATACTTTACTGCATTTAAACGGTTAAGACCAGAATGGGATACTTTCCTTCCCTGCTACGAGGGCAGCTCTTTGCTGAGAAAAGGTTGAAAGGGGCACTACTTACATCCAAGAATTAAGTGATTGAACTATGGTTGCCTTAAACATAAGAGCAATAAAAAAAGGCTACATTTGCTTTTTCACATTTTACTTTTACAAATTTCTGTAGCACAGTGGATGGAAGGAGTGAATACAACAGAAGGCAGTGGTTCCATGGTATTGAGGAGGCATCTGCTACCCTTGCCAAAGGCTGAGGCAGTGTGAAACAAACCATTTATAGCTAGCTGTTCAGGTGTGATGGAAACACATGCATCATTGGGAAACCCCAGTGCTTTACTATGAACTGAAAAACCTCTCTCCAGTATCCTTTTTCATGACAGACATTTATTTTCCAAATAATGTATCTATCATTGTGCTCTGATAGTAATGAAGGTAGACTTATAAGACAAGATCAAGATGAGATTAGTCTCAATTACCCATTTCCAGATAATCACTGGCAACCTAGGCAGATTGTACCACCGTGTACCTCCTTATGTACCACATCACTGCAATACTCCATCCCTAACTGCAGAGGCCCTAGCTGGAGACCTGAATATAATGATATCCAGGACAGGACGACAGCCAATATGTCTTTTGCGTGTATATTCTGCTCACTGCACTTAAAGCTTTAGGATGCCGGCATTCCATGCATAAAACAAGGCAACTAGCATCTGGTCTGGGAGAAGAGAGAGGTAAATACTGTAACTCCTTTGTCAAGGAAAGGCAGACGGCTGAATGTAAATTCTAATATATGGCCCTTTTGGTTTTTCATAATTTTCTCACATATTAATGGATTTTCTTCATCCAAAGCCTCACACACAGAGGGAGTAGAATGCAGGGCATGCAATCCAGTGTCTTCAGGAAGGGTCTGCCTATGAAATAAGTTTCTATCATTACCTGACTGAAAAAATGTTAAATTTTACCTTATTCTGTGAAAGACAGATGATGCAAGTCTTCAGGTTCAGTACAGGCCCAGAAAGCTCAATCTAAGAATGTACTAGATCTGATCATTCTCATCATGTGGTAGCACCCTGAGACCTGAGAAAGTACAGTTTTGTACCTACCATAAATGCAGATGTTCGAGTGTATTCACTGCTGCAGTCATTACACTTGGGTTATCCTGCCGTCAGGCAGTCCCGCAGTCGGCCAGAGTTCCAAAGTCTTGGTCCGGCGTCGGCTACTGTCACTTCTTCCCTGACATCAGTGTGCCAGGTGTATACAAGATGCAGCCGAAGCCATTTTCTTCAGTTTTCTTGCCCCAGATGTCAGGTGCCCCCAAATAGGTAGGCAATACATATTGCTAATAAAACATAAAAAGGTAAAATCAACACCTTCAGTTACCCGCAAATACACCACATAGGTAGTATAGGGTTGAAAGGTATAGATAAGTCCCAGCTAAGAAAGAGGGGCTGGAGGAAGGGTAACCTGGACTGCAGCAGTGAATACACTCGAACATCTACATTTATGGTAGGTACAAAACTGTACTATGTTCATTGTGTTTCACTGCTGCAGTCATTACACTTGGGTTGAATCCCAAAGCTGAGGTAGGGTGGCTGGTTCTATAGAGGATTTGGGGTGGCTATTAGGCCCTGCAGCACTGCAGTGGCAAAGCCAGCTTTGGATCTAGAATAAAGAGGCAAGTGATCATGCTTGGTAAAGGTGTCCACTGAACTCCAAGTTGCAGCTTCCAAGATATCTTTGGTAGGTACTCCTCTAAGGTAGGCAGTTGAAGTGGCTGTTGCCCTGGTGGAATGTGGCCTAATGTTACTAGGTACATTTTTCCCATGCCGTGTGTAGCAGTAACGGATACAGTGCCCTATCCGCTTTGAAATGGTCTGCTTTGAAATAGCCTTTCCCTGTGATCCTGCAGCATATGCCACAAACAATTGCTCAGTTTTTCTGAAAGCTTTTGTTTTGTCCAAGTAGAAACGTAACTGTCTGTGTATGTCCAATAAATGCAGAAGTCTCTCCCCTTATTCTAGGGATTTTGATAAAAAGTTGGCAAGTGAATAATTTGGTTAAGAGCCACACTGGATACCACCTTTGGCATAAATGAAGGGTTTGTTCTTAAAGAAACCTTGCCTTGGTGAAAAATGATGAAAGGCTCCACTGCCATTAGTGCCTGTAACTCTGAGACTCTTCGTGCTGAGGTTATTGCCAAAAGCAGAACAGTTTTCCATGACACATATTTTAATTCTGCTGAATTGGCCGGCTCAAAAGGAGGTAAAGTCAGTTTTTCCAAGACAAAATTGAGGTCCCAAGTTGATGTTGGTGCTCTCCGGGGAGGTCTTATGTTTTTAGCCCCTCTGAGGTACTGTTTTAGCAATGGATGAGAAAAAATAGGAGGATCTGTGTTGTAATGAGCCGAGATGGCAGAGGCGTGGATCTTAATGGATGAAAAGGATAGGCCTTTGTCCAGCATCTCAGTTAAGTATTGTAATATCGGAGGAATATTTGGGACAAGAGGGTCAAAGCTTTGAGCCTGGTTCCAGGCACAGAATCTCTTCCACTTTTCTGAATAAGAATTCCTGGTGCTAGGCCTCCTGGCATCCAAAATGACATCCATAACAGCTTTAGAGAGAGGTGTTGTCTGCTTGACTAACGAATCTGCTATGCAGCCTGGTTTAAAGTTTTGAGCTGACTGTGCAGGATCTGATTGTTTTGTTGAGTCAGAAGATGCGGAGTTTGAGGTAAAATCCATGGTGGGCCTTGAGCTAAGTTCTTCAAGATTGGGTACCAGTGCTGGCGTGGCCAGTCTGGGGCAATCAGGATCATTTTTGGCTTTTCCTGTCTGACTTTTAGGAGTACCCTTAAAAGGAGAGGCAGCGGTGGGAAGGCATAAACTTTAGGCTTTTCCAACTGAACGAGAGAGCATCCACTTTCCATGCTTGTGTGTGGTAAGTCCTTGTGCAGAATTTCTGTAGTTGACAATTCATTGGGGAGGCAAAAAGATGTATGTCTGGGCTCCCCCATTTTTGTGTTATCATGCTGAATACTTGTCTTGTGGATTTAATTTCCACTCGTGAGTATCCATAATGTTTCTGGGCGGCCATGGTAGTGCAGTGGTTAGCATTGTCGCCTCACAGCAAGAGGGTCTCTGGTTCGATCCTCGGTTGGGGTGCCTTCTGTGCGGAGTCTGCATGTCCTCCCTGTGGTCACGTGGGTTTCCTCCGGGTGCTCCGGTTTCCTCCCACATCCCAAAGACATACTACAGGTGGATTGGACACTCTAAATTGGCCGTAGGTGTGAGTATGTGTGTGTGTGCCTACTGTGGAAGGTTGGGCGCCTGGCTGGCAACTCGACACTGTAAAACTCCACTGCCAATCATGAGCGGACAGGTGATCCACTGTGGCGACCCCTAACTGGGAAAAGCCGAAAGAAGAAGGATCCATAATGTTTCTGCTCAAGTCGTCTGCCAGAGTATTTTTCTTTCCTGGCAGGAATTGTGCTTGCAGATGAACTTGATAGGTTAGAGCTGTGTTCCATAAGGTCATGGCTTGTCTGCATAGGGGATAAGAATGAGCGCCCCCTTGCTTATGTACCACATAACTGTGGTGTTGTCTGTCTTTAATAATAGTTGTCCTGGTTGCAGGAGGTCCTTGAAAGCCGTTAGGGCATTTTGTACAGCTACCATCTCTTTTTGATTGATGTGAAGATGCATTTGGTCTGCGGCCCACTTGCCCTGAATACATTTTCCTGCCATGCGTGTTCCCCAGGCGTAATCCAAAGCATCTGTTGTTAGTGTCAGCCTGCCTGTGGGTAGAGTGAAAGGCGGTCCCTTGTTGAGGTGACATGCCTGTGCCCACCATCAAAACTCCTGTTGTAGGCAGGGAATTAGTGGTATTACTGCTTCCAAACTGTGACAGTGTTGAGTCCAAACACTTTTTAGATACCATTGTAATTTCCTCATATGTAGTCTGGCATATGGCATTAGTAGTATGCAGGATGCCATGAATCCCAAGGCCTGCAGAATTTTTCTTGCAGGGAGTTGGGTTTTTGTTGCCATCAATTGAAAGTACAGAGTCAGTTGTCCTTGCTTGTCTGGCATGAGATAAGACATCTGGGCCATTGTATTTAAGCTAGCACCCAGGAATATTATCTCTTGTGAGGGCACTAGTTTTGACTTCTTTTCGTTTACTGTGTACCCCAGGCAAATTAGCAACCTTTTTACAAACACCAGATGCTTTAGAAGAATGTCCTTGCTCTCTGCTTGAATAAGGCAGTCGTTCAAGTATGGATATATTTGAATTCCTTTTTGTCTGCAAAATGCAATTACTGGTGCCAAGCACTTTGTGAAGACCCTGGGCGCAGTAGATAAGCCAAAGGGCAGTGCAGAGAATTGGTAATGCATTGAGCCAGCTATGAATCTGAGATATCTTCTGCAATTTTGTCTGATAGGGACATGCAGGTATGCCTCTTTGAGGTCCAAAGTAACAAGCCAAGCCTTCTTGCCCAGCATGGGAAGAAGCTGCTGTAGTGTCAACATTTTGAATTTTGAACATCCAGGTAAGTATTTAGAGTAGAAAGGTCCAGTATGGGTCTCCAGGCTTTGTCCTTTCTGGGGGCCAGGAAAAGTCTTGAGTAAAATCCTTGTCCTTGCTCCTGTTGTGGCACTTTTTGAATAGCTCTCATGTCCATGAGGGCTGTAATTTGTTTTTGTGCCTCTGCCCACTGATTTTGTGGCAGGTCTGGCATTCCGTTTCATAGTATAGTACTAGGCTATTTGCCCTGGGGCATTTGTAAGCCTAGCCATAGTGATGTGGCTTTTGCTACCCCATGAAGTGGTACAAAAATGTACAGAATAAATCTAGAATACTGTGCCTCTGTCTAGTAGTGACACAGTGAAGGTCCCCTTATATAATAGAATTAGTTTACTGTGCCCCTGTCTAGCAGTGACACAGATGTGACCCCTGGGGTAAACTTACAATCTCCCATCCACTCATCAAGATTTCTCTTGAAGAGAGTCAGTGAGGGGCTCTGCCTAATACGAACTGGGATCCTGTTCCAAAGCATGGGAAGCCTCTGGGTTATGAATCTATCCCTCCAGCATGTCCTATTCATACTTGTGCCGAGGTTTAAGTCTTTAGCTCTCGTGGTCCTGATGGATTTGGATTTTTTGAGGTGGAGCACGTCCATCAGATCCTGATTGGACATGGCCTTGTACGTCAGGCAAAGATCACCTCTGAGCAGGCAGTATGCTACTGAATAGAGCTGAAGTTTCTTTAGTCTGGCAGAATAAGACATATGTTGGAGACCCTTGATCCTTTTGGTGAGGTACTTTTGTGGTCTCTCCAGCTGTTGCAAGTGCCGGGTGAGGTACATACCAAATGGGGCATTGTTCTCAATCATGGGTCTGACGAGGGAGGAATATAGGGGTACAATGACATCCTTGGATCTGGATGTGAAACCCTTCATGATGAGGTGTGCAAGGTAGAATGTTTTTCTAACCACTTTGGCAACGTGGGTGTCAAATGAGAGGTCGCTGTCTACTTGGGTCCCTAGGTCTCTGATTACTTTTTCCGTACTCAGTGGGTTGCTGTCTATGTGATAATTTGTGGGTACTTTGTTTTTTCCAAAAGGGATGACTATACATTTTTTGGCATTTAGTTTAAGGCCGTGACTACGGCACCAGTTGTCCGTTTCAGTGAGGCCTTTTTGTAGGATGTGTGCATCTGCTGGTGCATCGACTATGGCACCTAGTTTGCAGTCATCTGTGAACTTTGTCAGCCACAGCCCTCCCATGTTTGCTTTAACATCTGAGAAATAAATGCCGAACAAGAGGGGTCCCAGGACAGTTCCCTGTGGGACACCACTTGTGACTGGCTTTGAGTCTGACATTGCTCCAGCGATTTTAACTTTATGGGTTCTGTCCTTTAGCCAGTTTGCAACCCATCTAGTGACATAAGGGTTTACTTTGAAGCTGTTTAGCTTATCTGTGATGCCTGAGTGGGGTATTGTGTCGAAGGCCTTAGCCAAATCCAGGTATGCTGTATGGACTGCTTTGCCCTCATCAATGGCTCTAGTGACCGTTTCGAAAAAGTCAACCAGGTTTAAAAGGCAGGATCTGCCCTTTACAAAGCCGAACTGGGTGGGGTCAAGCGTCTGTAGGTCCCCTATGTCTCCGTTTATGAGTTCCATAATGATTCTTTCCATAGCTTTGCAGACCAGGCTAGTCAAGCTTATGGGGCGGTAGTTTCCAGGGTCTGTAGAGGCACCCCCCTTGTGGAGTGGGACCACTGTTACTGTACGCCAGTGTTCAGGTACATATCCCGAAGTAAGGCTAAGGTTAAATAGCATTTTTATGTGTGTGTTTAGCTCCTTTTGGAGTTCACGTAACACGCACCCCGGGATACCGTCAGGTCCCATTGATGCTGTGTTTTTTGCTTTGTTTAGGGCGGTTCTCACTTGGACATCTGAGATGACAGGGAGATTACATTCAGCTGGGATAAGTATTTCTTCTTTTGGGGGTGAAGGAGGCGAGAAATTTGCACTGAACCTGTCAGCCAGAATGTTAGCAATATCTGTGGGTTCAGTGTATGTTTTGTTGTTGTGAACCAACTCTGAGCATATCTGAGGGTTTCCGCCTAGGTTTCTAACATAGCTGAAGAAGGCTTTGTGGTTATCTTTAGTGTCCTTAGCGATTTTTCTCTCAAAGTTTGCCTTGGATGTTTTTATGAGAGAACGTAGTTTTCTACTAATGTTGATCAGAGATGTCTTCCCTTCATGGGATTTCGCTCTGACGTGCAGTAGCTTCCTTCTTTTGTTATACAATTTGTTTATGGCTGAGGTCCACCAGACAGGACGCTTACATTTGGTGGAGAGGGACTTGGATTTGTTTGGGATTGCATGATCCATGCATTCTTGGAGATGTCCATAGAAAGCATTTGTGAAGCATTCGGCATTGTGGGATGTGGTATCCACTGGCACAGTGGGCTTAAAGGATACCATCTCAGTCTTAAGAAGAGTGAAGTCTGCTTTTGAGAAGTTTTTCACTGTGGTCTTTTGTACTGGTGGTGGAGGTGGGATATGTATATCCAGGGTGATTAGTTTGTGGTCAGATCTCACTAGTGAGGGGTATACTTCCGGTGTGGAGCATTTTGTCCCCATGTTTGTGATGATCAGGTCTAGTATATTATCTCCCCTAGTGGGAGAGGTGACTAGTTGTTCCAGTGCATTTGAATTTATGAATTCCAGGAACCTTTGGGCTAGGGTATTAGAGCTAGAATAATGTACCCAATCTATGTTTGGGTAGTTGAAGTCTCCCAGTATGATGGTATTTTGTGATACATTCATATCCTCCAATGTCTTCAGGAAGGCTGAGTGGGGTTCTTGAGATTGGGAGGGTGGTCTGTAACATGCTACCAGTTGTATAGCAGTTTTGCCTATGGTTAGTTGCACCTGTATGGTCTCTGATGCTTCATGTGTTGCTACTAACCTGGAGGTATGGGTGTCCTTTATGAATATGGACACTCCCCCTCCCTTTGTGGTTCGGCCTGGGTTTTGGGGCCGAAAAGCATGATACGAGGTATAACCTGGTAGCGCTGGGGTGCTCTCAGGAGCCTTAAACCAGGTTTCAGTTACTGCACAGACGTCGATGTTCTCCATGCTGAGGAGTGCATCAAGTGCCTGCATCTTGAGATTTAGACTTCTGGCGTTGAGCAGCATTACCCTTAGTTTTTTTCCATTTTTGTTTTCTAAGGAGGTGGGTTTGTCTTTTGAGCCTTGCCTAAAAAAGGCACTATGGGGGTGGCAAGAGCCTTAGCCAATATCCAGAGGCCCAGTGGTGACAGGTGTAAGCCATCCCTTGCGAAGCAGCGTGGCTTGTCCAACATATCCATCCCAGGCAGGCAGACATTGGATCCCCTTAGAATGACACCAGTACTTGAGCCAATTGTTAAAGCTGATCATCTTGTCTTTGTATTGTGGTATCATTCTTGGTGAGGGCAAGATGCTGCTCAGGGTCAGGGTCAGGGTCATACCAGCCTGGGCTACATAATTGGAGAGCTCCTCTATGTCTCTTTTCATGTAGTCCAGGGAGGTATGTCTCAGGTCATTCACACCAGCATGGACAATGACAGAGTCATATTTGTACTTGCTTTGGAGTGACCTGAGTGCGTGTGTTATGTGGCGGATCCTAGCTCCCGATAGACAGCTCACAGTCACCTTCTCCTTGTTCAGCCTGGTCAGTGGGACATCAGTGTGTCTGACTATGGAGTCACCTATTACTAGTGTATCAGGCAAGGTGTTTGGCCTTAAGGGCTGCGATTGGTCGACACACTGATTTATTGAAGTATGTGTTGCATGTGTTTTGTTTTGAGGTGGTGGATTTTTGGATGTCTGCTTTGGGAGCCTCTGTTGTTTTGGTAAGTTTTTTATTAGAGCCTCAGAGTATGTCTTTGTGTTTTTATGTGTTTGGTTTGCAGTTGTGGTAGGTCTATGTGGGACTGGGATTGTTGTGTGTGTGGTTGCCATCTCTCCTGTCTGGTCATGCCAGCCCTGAGTTGAGAGAGTTCAGCCTCCAGTTTGGCTATATAGTTGCATCTCTCATGTATTCGTGTTTGTTGGGAGGAGGAGAGGGTTGTCTGTGTACATGAGACAATTGTAGCATTGTCTCAAGATGCCCAGATTGACCAGCTGAACTGGAGGCAGCCAGTAATCTACCACTCGACATGCTAGAACAGTATAAGGGAGTGGTATACCTTTAAGGGAAGTGGGTATTCACAGGGGTGGTAAGTAGATGTAGTGCTTTACTTAGTACGAGAGTGCTTACTTAGTAGAGAAGTATTGAGAACAAGTGCTAGGCTTATAATACAGTGAGTAGTCTGATTATACTAAGAGTAGAGCTTCCTTGAGGGAAAATTTGAAGAACAGACTTGGCGGAGCCAGAAAAAGTTTAACCGGCACTGCGCTATGCGTACAACTGCGCAAAGCCGTGCAAACGCGGATTTTAAACAGTGAACTACAAAAGAGCTGGAAATGGTCCCAAACAACCAATTACTACAGCTTCTTGTGCTGAGGTCACTTCCCCCAAGGACAGGTAGGCTGCTCAAGACTCCCCACTCCCACTGGTGAGCAAAGAAACTTCCTTCTATCCAAGTAAGGTAATGGACAACACAGGAACTACACCACAGCCCAGAATACAGCAATGCCTGTAAACTGGTCTAAACTAGTCGAGGAAGGTGGGAAAACAAGGATTATTTTTTTGTTTTTTTTGTTTTTTTGGTAGAAACACACAGAAAATGCAGAGACAGTGATAAATTAGTTACACAGGCTAGCACACTTTAGTGGGCAACCTCCACAGTTAAATTAAACAAACAAACAAGCAAACATTCGATCAAATTCGACTAAAAAGTAACTTTAAGTGCGGATTTTAAAATAATGCAGCAATCAGTTAAATAACAGTTCAGGCTAGTTCAAGGTAAGCTACAGAAGCTATTTCAAGTGAAAAAAAGCAAAGATACTTAAATCCAGAAGGTAGTCGCTTTTCTGAGTTCCCTGCTGCTAGGACCACTCTGTAAACCCACGTGGAGCTTGTCTGAGTAGTATAGCCAGAAAAAAACGCCCAGAGGCGGATTTTAAACAGTGAACTACAAAAGAGCTGGAAATGGTCCCAAACAACCAATTACTACAGCTTCTTGTGCTGAGGTCACTTCCCCCAAGGACAGGTAGGCTGCTCAAGGCTCCCCACTCCCACTGGTGAGCAAAGAAACTTCCTTCTATCCAAGTAAGGTAATGGACAACACAGGAACTACACACCACAGAAGCTATTTCAAGTGAAAAAAAAGCAAAGATACTTAAATCCAGAAGGTAGTCACTTTTCTGAGTTCCCTGCTGCTAGGACCACTCTGTAATCCCACGTGGAGCTTGTCTGAGCCTTGGTAGATTGTGAAAGTGGAACCTGTAACCTTGAGACACAATATTCAGAACCTATTTGTCTTGGGTGATTATATGCCAATTTTGTGAAAAAAGTGCTAGTTTTCCCCCTAAGGGAGCTGCCAAAAGGTAAGTGCTTGGCATTTGAAGGGGGAAGTCATTGGGACTGTTTCCTATAAGGTTGCGACTTGTCTTCTCCTCCTTTTGGGGTTGAAGCACACCAATGTCATGGTCTGTAAGAGCCTCGGGCTGAGATCTGCCTCTTGAGCGTCTGTATCTGCCTCTTTGTGGTCTGTCTGACACTGGAAAGGACCAATTCTTTGAAGGCCAATTTCTGCTAAATCGAGGTGGCTGTACATGTAAGAAATCCTTCACTGTTTGCACAGATTTTGCCTTATCCTCCATTTCCTTTAATACCTCCTCTGCCTTAACACCAAATAAAATATCCTGCTGTAAAAGAGCATCCAATAAATTTGCCTTAACATGATCAGGTAAACCTTGTTCTTTTAACCAAGCATGCCTTTGAATCACAGATCATGTAACTGCTGCTCTACAAGAAGCCTCGAATGAATCAAAACCACATTGCAGAGTATGTTTTCCCACTTGTTCAGCTGCATGCAATAAATCCTGCATTTTCTTGCAGTCAGGATGTTCTGAACTTGTAAGCATTTTCTGTTTTAACAGATACATTAAATATTGTTGGTATTTAAGCATGTGAAACTGGTCATTTAAAGCTCTCACTGCTAAAGTTGCAGAAGTGTAAACTTTCTTCCCCCATCTGTCTAATGATCTAGAATCCCAGTCAGAGGGAACTGGATTTTTAGCCATGGAAGCCTTTACCCCTTTGGGACCCTGGGAAATAGTTTCTGGGTCAGCAACAGGGTTTTTATAAAGAAATTTGTGAGAGTCAGGAACTCTGTAGTACCTGTCTGGCTTGACTGGAGCAGGGGGCAAAGAATCAGGATTTAAACTGGATTCAGAGAACACATCATCCACAATATCCAACACTGGCGGAATAGCAAAGGGCCTGTGCTGAGGCAATAAAAGAAAGTCTCTGAGCCTTTTCTTGGATTCTGAGTAATCCTGGCCATCCCAATGGAAACGCTCCCTCATGGTATGTAAAGTTTCCCCAAAAGAGTAATCCTCAGGAGGAGAGGCTGAAGGAATTGATTCTTCAGCATCAGAGTCTTCCCTGGTCTGAAGAGGAATCAGAAGAAATGGAAACCTGGTCAGAGGGATCATAGTCTGTATCCTGCCTAGGCCTTTTATCAGGAGGGGGATGGGAACCCCTGATCAGAGTAATTAAGTCTTCGGCCATTTTGCGCATCTGTTTTTTAGGCATGGAGGCCTGTCCAGGTGAATGCTGTACTTGCTTCTTTGTCTTTAATGGAGTTTTAGACTCGGCTGTAGTTTTGATGGTAAGCTGTGAAGGTCTAAAACCACCCTCAGAAGCCGATGCCTGCTCAGCGGCTCTGGACCCATCTGAGGGGTTAGTTTCTGTACGCCCAACACCTTGAGTTTCCAGAGGCCTAGACATCTCCACGTGGGAGACGGAGGCGGCCTGTGGCTCTGAGGTAGTGGGTGTCAGGGGCTGCGAAAGTGCCTCACTGAGAATCGGCGACTGGCCTAAAGAGGCTTCATTGTCAGTTTTGGGTCTTGGATGCCTGTCCTTATCCTTATCTTTGCGTTTTTGTGTATTCCGGTCATCAGTTGTTCCGACGGCATGGTATAATTAAACCTTCGGCCAAAGTAATGGCGAGCAAGGTCAAACCGACATTTAATAGTGCGCTTGTTAAATCTAGCACAAAACCGATAACTAGTGACGTTGTGGTCTGGGCCTAGGCATGGAATACAGTAAGAATGAAAATCCTTATGAGGTATTTGCTTCCCACAAGAAATACAATTATTAACTTTTACTGACATCGGTTTGAGGCAAGAAAAAGTTTCCCCAACAGGGTACTTAGCTTTATTGAAGACTTCAGTTCTGAAATTTGAATTGAAAATCTCAGTAGTCGGCTGACCGGCAATTGCAAACTGCTTTTGCTTCGGGCACCGCGCGGCAAGAAAGACTGAAGAAAATGGAGTTAGCTGCATCTTATATACGCTAAAATTTAATCAGAAGCTTTCGGGCTATCCACCCTTCATCAGCATATAAAACTAATAAATTCATCACATTTAAATAGAGGTCCAAATAAAATCACATGATCAAGCCAGCCATACAAATCCCACATATACTTTGACATCAATCAAATCATAAATTATGCAAAAATAAATACTTTTCAACATATTCAAACCATATAGTACTTATAACAACTTACTAATAACTATATAAAAAAATAGCATAAACAATGATGTTAGAAATATTAGAAGCCTAAAATCTTCAGGTGTACATATGATAATTCTTCATATATTTTCTCTCTGCCTTTTTACCAATATGAGCTTCAGACTAACAGTACTATTCAAGCTTGGTGGTATATCAGCTTGTAACCTAACTATCCATTCATATTCTCTTAATTCTAGGATGTTATTTACATCACCCCCTCTTAAACCCATATTCAATACACATATACACCTAAATTTAAACGTACGTGTATGAAACTCCATAATGTGCTTATATAAACCATTATTCAGTACTTTCCTTTTTATTTCTGACCTATGTTCAATTATACGGTCTTTTAATTTTCTCATCGTCTTTCCTACATAAAATGCCATACAATATGTACATGTCACTAAATATATTAATTTTGTTGTGTTACAATTTGATTTACAATTAAAAACAAACTTTTCCTTAGTAACAGGATGCTGAAAGCATTCATTTGAATCGAGAATATCTGTACAGCATGTACAATTGTGGCATTTATACGTTTCCACTCTACTTTGAGATATCACTTCTTTATTTTTAAAATCTTTATAATATAGCATCTGCTTAAGTGTCTGATGGTTTCTATAAGCAAATCTGGGTTTCAAACCTATCAAATCTTTTATTTCTGGCATTGCCAATAATATTATCCAATTTTTTTTCTATAATTTTACATACTTCTTTTGTATTCCCATTGTATGTAGTTATATATCTTACCATATTATTATTCTTATTTATTTCTTGCAACCCCATCTCTTGTGATAATTCTAGTGTATTATCACTGACGTCAGGGAAGAAGCGACAGCAACCGACGCCGGACCAAGACTTTGGAACTCTGGCTGACTGCGGGACCGCCTGACATCAGGATAACCCAAGTGTAATGACTGCAGCAGTGAAACACGATGAACATCATAGGAATCTGCTGAAATGCAGACTGCATGGCTTATGAAGATAATGTTTGAATAAAGAAGTTGTACAAATAAAGCTAAACATGAATCACCTTCATTCTCAGGTGAGCAAAATATATTGCTAAACATTTTAATGAAAACTCCTTATTATAGTAGAAAGACCAAAAAGTAAGGAAAGTGGAAATGGGAGTTCTCTAATGTGAACCCCAGAATGAACTAAGAAAGGGGATGCGAAGACTTAACACCTGGCAATAATGAAAGGATTAATTGTTAACATTGTAAATTTTGTTCATATCTGGTAGGTCAAAGATTTTCTATCTTTGGAATGAGAAAATAACCTTCAATAAAATCATTCCCTTTTATAAGAAAGCAATCTTAAACTCCTACTCCCTTTCATAGTTCTATAACTCCTACTGCCTGAATACCCAAATTTTGCAAAAATAGGTAGCCCAGGAAAAGTGATGATCTGGTGTTGAAGGGATGAGACTGGGGACTGGAATGTTTCAAAATATTATGGGCTGTCCATGGCACTACATCTGACTAACTGGTATCAAAGTCTTATGCTAAACTGTTAAAATAAAATCTGTATTACAGTAGCACAGTACAGGAAAGGACAGGACAAAAGATTTTGGATATGCATTTCACAGATGGGAGGGTGAATGATCTACCCTGTTGATAAAGACTTCTTGATGCTAGTACATGCTCTCTCGTTCTCCATGCCTGATGTTTTCTTTCAAAGTACTTTTTGTTTTCACACTGCTGCTCTCTGTCCTATGTTTTATTACAAAAAAAAGCAGGATAATCTTGGTTATATTTCCGAACACAGATGAAAATCATCTGCTTAGTGTTCTGCATAGTTGTACCCATCTCCTCAAAGTGCAGTAGAATATTTGTGTCGTCTACAGAGGAAGGTCATATAAAGACATACATTTTTGCCTTCTCATCTTCAGGAAAAGGCAGTTCCTAAGTCAAAAATTCAAAACAAGAGAAAGTACGTTGTGTACACTTACCATAAATGTAGATGTTCAAGTGTATTCACTGTTGCAGTCATCACATTTGGGTTATCTGCCTGCAGGTAGCCCTCAGCCAGCCTAAATACCAGAGTCTTCGATTCCTGAGTCAGATGCTGCCTCTTCTTCCATGACGTCAGGTCATCAGGGGTATAAAACATGCAGCCGACGCCATTACATCAGTTTTTTCCTGCCCCAGATGTCAGGTCCCCCCACAATGGGAAGCAATTATATGTTATGATACACCTCCATCAAAAAGCAAACACTCCAGAAAGCTTAAATACACCAAACAAGAAGGAAAGGTATAGTCAAGAGAAGTCAGGGGGGCTGAAGGGAGGGTAACCAGTACTGCAACAGTGAATACACTTGAACATCTACATTTATGGCAAGTGTACACAACTGTACTATGTTCTTCATGTTTCACTGTTGCAGTCATCACATTTGGGTTGATTCCCAAAGCTAAGGAAGGGAGGAGGAAGTTTAGACAGCATTAGGGCCAGCTATTAAGCCCTGCAAGACTGCAGTGGCAAAACCAGCTTTAGATTTGGAAAAAATAGGCATGTGGTAATGCTTGGTGAAGGTATGTACAGAGCTCCAGGTAGCAGCTTCTAGATGTCCCTTGGTAGGGACTCATCTGAGAAAGGCTGTAGAGGTAGATGCAGCCCTGGTGGAATGTGATCTTTCCCTTGTGGGGTAGGTTTTCCATAGTGCTTATAGGAGAAATGAATGCAATGGGCTATTCATTTAGAAATGGTTAGCTTTGAAATGGCCTTCCCCTCTGCCCCCGCAGCAAAGCCAACTAGCAGCTGTTCAAATTTTCTGAGAGGCTTAGTCCTGTCCAAACAAAATCTAAGTCGTCTGTGCACGCCCAAAAAGTGCAGTATTTGTTCTCCTTTGGTTTGTGGGTTCGGGAAAAAGGTCGGCAAATGAATGGACTGATTTAAGGCCACACTAGACACCATTTTGGGCATAAAGGAAGGATTTTTCCTGAGGGGAAACCCTGTCTGCAAGAAAAATAATGAAGGGCTCCACTGCCATGAGGGCCTGTAATTCAGACACTCTTCTTGCTTAAGTGATGGCTAGAAGGATGGCTGTTTTCCAAGAAAGGAATTTCAACTCTGCAGTTGCAGCTGGCTCAAAAGGAGGGAGAGCAAGCTTTTCCAATACAAAGTTAAGGTCCCAGGCTGGAGTAGGGGCTCTCCTGGGGGGGGGGGGGTCTTAAATTTTTGGTCCCTCTGTGGAATTGCTTTAGCAGAGGGTGAGAGAAGAGGGGTGGTTCAGTATTATAATGAGCTGACATGGCAGAGGAATGGATTTTAATTGACGAGACGGATAGGCCCTTGTGGAGCATTTCTATTAAGTATGAAGAATATGAAGTAAGTTGGGTACTGTTGTGCCAATCCCCTGAATATGGCTCCAGGAACAGTATATTTTCCACTTTTCAGCATAGGATTTTCTAGTATTAGGCCTCCTTGCCTTCAGAATGACATCTAGCAACCTGCTTGCTGAGGGATGCTATTGGAGAGCTCAAAAATTAGCCAGGCTGCAAAGTTCAGGGTTTGAAGCGGAGGATGCAGAATCTGCCCCGCCTGCTGGGACAGCAGGGAAGGGATCTGAGGCAGGTGCCATTGTTCCAGCAGTGTCATACTGCACAAGAGGGGGTACCAGTGCTGGCATGGCCAGTCTGGTGTAATCAGTATTGTCCTTGACGTCCTGTTTGATCTTTAGCAGAACCTTCGAGAGGAGAGGCAGAGGGGGAAAGGCATAAACCGAGAGGCTTTCCCAGGTAATGGACAGGGCATCCACTTTCCAAGCTTGACTGTGGGAAGTCCTTGTGCAGAATTTGTTCAATTGGTAGTTCTGAGGGGAGGCAAACAGGTCTATCTCTGGAGTCCCCCTTTTGTTCAAGAGGTTGAATATTTTTGGTTCCAGTTTCCATTTGTGTGGGTCCGTGAGATTTCTGCTTGGGTCGTCTGCCAGAGAATTTAGCTTGCCTGGCAGGAACTGAGCCTGTAGGTGCACTTGGTAGCTCAAGGTTGTGTTCCAAAGAGCCATGGCTAGTCTGCAGAGAGGGTATGAGTGGGTTCCCCCATGCTTGTTTATGTACCACATAACTGTGGTGTTGTCTGTCTTTACCAATAATTGTCCTGGAAGAATGTGGTCTTTGAAGGCGGTCAGGGAATTCTGTACAGCTAACATTTCTTTTTGGTTGATATGCAGGTGCATCTGTCTCGGGTTCCATTTGCCCTGAATGCACTTTCCTGCCAAGTGAGCCCCCCATGCATAGTCTGATGCGTCTGAGCAGGGGGTATGTGACAGGGAGCCCCTTGTAGTGGTAACAGGCCTCTGCCCACCAAAGGAATTCTGTCTTTATACAAGGAATGATAAGAATCATTGATTTCAGGTCCTAAGAATGTTGACACCATAGGCTTTTTAGATACCATTGTAGTTTCCTCATATGCACACTTGCATATGGAATTAGTAGAATGTAAGAGGCCATGAACCCCAGGGCTTGCAGAATTTTCCTTGCAGATAGCTGGGTCTTTGTGGACAGTAGTTTGAAGTAGGTTGTCAAATAAACTTGTTTCTCTAGAGTGAGTAAAGCCATCTGGGAAGTTGTGTTCAAGCTTGCTCCCAGGAATACAATCTGTTGACAGGGTGCAAAATGAGATTTCTTTTCGTTTATGGTGTATCCCAGTGAGAAGTTTCTTTACGAATGCCAGATGTTTTAATAGCAATTCCTAGCTTTCTGCCTGAATAAGACAATTGTCCAAGTATGGGTATATTTGAATATTTCTCTGCCCGCAAAATGCAATGGCTGGAGCTAGACACTTTGTGAATACCCTGGGCGCAGTAGATAAGCCAAAGGGAAGTGCAGAGAACTGATAGTGCATGGAGCCTGCCCTGAAGCATAGGTATTTCCTGCAAGATTCCCTTATTGGAATGTGCAGGTAAGCTTCCTTTAAGTCTAAGGTTGCCAACCAGGCATCTTTGCCTAGCACAGGAAGCAGCTGTTGAAGTGTTAGCATTTTGAATTTTGGGATTACCAAAATGGTGTTTAGAGTAGAGAGGTCCAGGATAGGACACCAGGAGCTGTCTTTTCTGGATACCAGGAAAAGTCTTGAATAAAAACCTTGTCCCCTTTCTTCTGTTGGGACAGGTTGAATAGCCCTGATGCTTAGAAGAGGGAGAACCTGCTGTAGAGCCTCTGCACACTGATTTGGGGGTAGGTCTGGCCAACCGTTTGGGGTTGGTAGGGTGTGAAAGTGGAATCTGTATCCTTAGGAAACTATATTCAAAACCCATTTGTCCTGGGTAACGAGTTCCCAGTTTTTTGCATGCATGGCGAGTTTTCCTCCTAAGTGAGCAGGCAGTTGAGCAGGGCTTGGAAGGATTAAGGTGAAGTCATTGCGCCATTTTTCCGTAGAGGGGTGTCTTACTACCTGCTTTGGAAGTGGGAGCCCCCCCCAATGGGGATAGCCTGTGCATAGCCTGAGACTGTAACCTAGGTGGTCTGCTATTCCTGGGTTTGGACTGAGAAGGCCTGGAAGAGGCTGGAAAGGACCAATTCTTTGAAGGCCAATGCCCACTAAATCTGGGAGGCTATAATTTCAGGAATTCTAACAGTTTGCATAGATTTAGCTTTTTCCTCCATCTTTTTGAGGACTACTTCTGCTTTGTTGCCAAACAGGCAGTCTTGGTTTAAGGGAGCATCCAGTAATTTAGCTTTAACATGATCTGGCAAGTTTTGCTCCTTAAGCCAAGCATGCCTTTTAAGTACAGACCCAGTGACAGCAGCCTTGCAAGATGCTTCTAAGGAATCAAAACCACATTGCAAAGTATGTTTACCAACTTGTTCTGCAGAATGCATTAAATCCTGTAATTCTTTATGTTCAGCACAGTCAGGAATCAACATCATTTTCTGTTTAAGTAGTCTCATAATATGCTGCTGGTACTTTAAAATATGAAACTGGCAATTTAAAGCCCTAATGGTCAAAGTAGCAGAAATCTATACCTTCTTACCCCATCTGTCCAAGGCTCTAGAATCTCTATCAGGAGGGGTAGGGTTTTTGGCAGCAGTAGCCTTAATGCCCTTAGGTCCTTGGGAAATGGTATTTGGGTCCGCAGAAGGATTCTTGAAGAGGAATTTGTGAGAGTCAGGCACTCTAATACCTGTCAACTTTTCTGGGAGCTGGAGGTAAAGTGTCTGGGGAAATGCTTGATTCCAAGAAAGCATCATCTACAATGTTCCAAGGCCTGTGTTGAGGGAGGAGTAAAAATTCCCTAAGCCTCTTTTTGGAGTCAAAGTAATCCTGGCTTTCCCAGCGGAAATGCTCTCTAAGAGTGTGTGCAAGGTTTCACTAGAAGAAAAATCTTCTGGAGGGAAAGCAGAGGGAATGGAATCCTCTGCATCAGAATCCTCATAGGTAGATAAGGGCAAATCCTGGTAATCAGAAGAAAGAGAAATATCAGATTCCTGATCAGAAGGAAAATCAGTTCTAGGTCTCTTAGAGGGGGAAGGTTGGCTTCCCCAAATTAAGGTAATAAGGTCTTCAGCCATTCTAAGCATTTGTTTTTTTAGGCATATGGTAAAACCAAATAATTGTGTAAAAACTAATAAAAAAATATTGAAAACGGTCCGATACACATCCAAATAAGGTTTATTGCCATACAAAAACAAATAAAAATAATGTATTCAGCGCTTTTATCCCTGCTCAGGAGACTTCATCAGAATACAATTAATACCATTTCCTCTTCCATTTTTATACAAATATGCAAATTAAATAATTAATTGTGTTACCAATCAGATTCCATTTGGCGTATATTGCTCATTACCATTTAAAAAGACATTTACCACCACATCTTAAAATACTTTAAAAACAATAAAAACGAAATAAAATAATTTGTGTGTTCCAAACCCTTGTAGTAATACATATAATATGTTTTAAAATCATCTTTGGAATAATTAAATAGTTTAAATTATGTTACTAGCCCTTTCTACCAACATAGGTGTAACAGATACTGTTTCATTCAGCCCCGGTGGAAGCATAGCTGCTAACTTCAGCTGCCAAACAGTTTCTTTCTTCTTTAACAAATTCTTCCAATCCCCCCCTCTGGGGTTCAAATTAACCTTATCCAAAATTCCAAAAGAAAATGTTATGAAAGCGGGACACATAAGGGAATGCTTATATGGAGCATTAGGCATATTTTTATTTTTTATATCATTTATGTGCTCATAAATCCTTGTTTTAAATGCATGCTCAGTCTTGCCCACATAAAAATGTGGGCATGTCTCACACAATGCTAAATAGACCACTCTCTTAGTATTGCAAGTCCCTCTCTTAAAAAAAAAAAAAAAAACACTACTTTGTCCACAATGCTCCAATTTCACAACCTTTTCTTTCTTAATATATGATCATTGCCCACATCTTCCACAAGCCATAGTGCCTTGTGTCGTATTATCCTCCATTTCAATTTTTTGTTCAAATAGTGTCTTGAAATTTGGTGCTGTTTTAGTAAGAAAATTAGGTTGACTTCCCAATTTCTCAAACACTTCCTTATTGGTTTTGAAGATATTCCAGTTATGCTTCAAAGCCTCTTGAATTCTACCGATAAGGTGATTATGTTGCAGAACTCAGGCTTTGCTGTAACTCTTACTTGCTTCTGAATTTACTTCTTTGGTTAAACCAACCCCCAAAAGTGGCTGATACCACGTACCCCACTTACTATACACATCATGAATTATTCCATCTACCAAGGGTATGGGGTAACCCCTTTCATAAAACATATGTGCAATTTTGTCCATTTCCCCACTAACATCCTCATGATGTGATGTCATCCGAGCTACTCTTATTGCTTTGTCCCTTAACGATGCTCCTCTTTGGAACAAGGGGTGGTTACTATTACAATGTAAGTAAGAGTTACAAAAGGTATTCTTCCTGAATATTCTAGATCTAAAACCATTTTTATCATGTATAATAAATGTATCCAAATAATTAATTCTATCCTGATGAAAATTATGAGTGAATTTTAAAAAAATGTGTTGAATTATTTAAGTTAGGTGGTCTTTTCCCACCTGGATTGAATGACAAATTGTAGCTTTAACCAATCACTTTTGTGTGCAGTGTATTTAATGACAGCTCTGATTGTGCTTATTTCACACTGAAGAAGGCTGTGTATAGTGTACCAGCCGAAACCGGTCTGTGCAGTTTTGCTGTCCTTTTTATAATAAATTATCAGTTTTTCATTGGGTCATGTTATGCTGGCTTTTTGTTTTTTGATTTGGCTTTATCTTGAGCCGTGCAGTTGCTTCCGTGCAAACTGTGTTTTGTTGCTTCGTTTTGGTTTAAGTTTGCTGGAAGCCTGACCCCCTTTTAAGTTTGGTTTTTACCAAGCTTTTTTCTTCATTTTCTGTGTTATTGGACTGCACGTTGATTTGTTAAATTCCATTTTTTCTTACAATATGATATATTCCCTCAGTTTCCTCCCAGTTTTGTTTGCCACAAACTATTTGTACATTTTTTATTGTCTATATGCTTTTGAATCACTTTTTGTACTGGTGATTCATTACACTGGGATTTGGATTCTCACGGCTTCGGACCATTTTGATTAACATTTTTTACATGGATATTGTTTTCTGCTATTGCTCTATATCCATATTTTCGATTTATGCTGGTTATACATCTATTTCCGATTGGTGATTTGCTCTGCGCAAAGTTTTCTACTGCTACAGGAAGTGCTGCTTCAACCATGACTTCAGGTTTCCAGTAGGGCGTTGGTGTGATCAGGGTGCGGTCTGCAACTCATTCGCATGGTCGGATTTGGTTTCTTTTCGATCAGTGTTTGATGCAATTACTTCATATAACCATCAACGAGGATGAGTATATTCTAGATGCATTTTATTTTGGCAATTCGAACACTTTGGATCGTATTATTTCGTTTTTTGCTTTGTTTTGCTTTGGAAGGAGAGATTCTTATGCGCCTATGGTTTTCTAACTGGGATACTTTATGTGAACTGTGGACTTGCATCGTGGAGAACTAGACTTTAATCACCTGTACTCTGCTGAACATTTTATGTGTGTATTTTGTATTGGTGAATACACGTATTTTTCGTATTTGACTTTGTTCTTCAAGCAATTGCTTCTTCACCAAGGGCCGTTTCTTATTTGGACTGGGACACAAGTTTCTGTGAATTATATTAGACATTACAATTTGGTGATCGATGCTTAGTATTTTGTTTATGCCCTTTTGCAAATAGGGCCGGGGATTCTGTTTTTGAGAATTATCTGTAGCTGCTATTCAAATGCAGCTGGCGCCATTTTACATTTTCGCCTGAAGTTCTGACTTTTGAAATTATTTTGTATAGACTTTTATTGCAGTCTCTGTCAAGTATTTGGGGCTGTATTTGATTTTTTATTTAATAGATGAGCATTTCCTATTTTTTCTATGTTTGCACAATTTAAGTATTACCATTGTATATATTCATTTTTATGAAGCGAACATAGTGTATACATAATTACTATAGGCATATGTTGTTCGTTTATTGAACTCCATAAGCCTTGATGTGCGTACTACAGATTTTTTGTATTGGCTTACATTTTTACACATTTTGGGGATTGTTTACGACATATCGTCACTAATTTAGTGATTTATTATGTGCTGTTCATCCTCTTATTAATATTTGTTTGCTTAGATTTTTCCGAATACACTACTCCACAGCTGTTTTTTTCAGCTCTTGGTGTTGATGATGTTTTTTGACCTATAACAAAGTCTTTTACATCATTGTATCATTTCCACATTATTATATCAGTTATATGTTTGTCTAAGTGTCATATGTATATACCTTGAATATATTTTTTTGCATTATATACCATACTTACACATTTGAATACAGTATACTATTAGATCTCATGTCCTTTATGTGTGTATCACTTTATAGTAGTGGTTCACATATTTCATATTTTGGGGAATATTTATGACACAACCCTTTGGTTTTTATTACAGATCAAGTGTTTTCTGAGTTCCCCTTTATTCTGTTATTTACATTTCCAAGTCTGTTCAGACTACATTTTCCTATACATTTTACAGTTGTTGTTATCTAGCTTTGGGGATTGGTTTTGACCAATGGTATAGCTTTTGAATTTTATATTATTGTGAGAGTTCTCCATTCTTATTTTATTATTCACAAGCTCCATTGTCTCCTTTACATAGCTAGTCGACTGGATACCTTCTTTAACATGTAATATACTACACAGTTTATACCCAGTGTTAGTATACCATTGATATTAGTTAATATCATTGCTAGGACCCCTTGGTTTTCTTTTCCTTTTTGTGTGACTGGTGGGTTGTTGTTTCTGATTATTTGGCCTATCCCCTTGAACCATATAGGTTAATTGCTCCATCACATTATTGTGTGGGTCTTTGAAACTTTTTTCGTCTAAGCCATCCAGGTTATTTTGGAATGTTTTTTATCCTTTTGATTTTATAGTCTATCGGATGTTTTGCCTAATCTGAAATTACTGTTTTTGATGCACTTCATTCCTGAGACGTAGTCCATCCTTTTGGGTCTATCATTGTCTCTTTTCTAGACATAGCCTTGCAGCTATTATTGTCTATTGTCATTTTGTTCTATTATTTTTGTGATGGACCTATTGAGTCTTGTTTCCGGATTATCCTCTGACAGAGGATTTGAGTGTTTTTGGATTGGGTCCCAGCCCCGATGAAGCAAACACTAGTGAATCAATAGGGTCTGAAACGACTTGTAATCTGGTGTTTGAAAAACTTCATAAACATTTGAGACTATTAAGATCCAATGTTTGGCATGCTAAACTGTTTAAAGCTTATATTGCTAAAAATATCACCCCACGTGGACTAAGGGTAAGGATTCAACCCCTAGTGGCTGAAATTGATGATGACTTATCACAAGAATGGGCTGGGATCCATCACCAAGCTAGTATGTCGTTTGTCAAGGCACTAAACAATTATTATGAACGTACAATTGACAAGGAAGTAAATATAGTTTTAGGCCTTGCTAACGACGTCAAACCTTTTGAAAAGGAGTCTTTTTTTGCAAAACATCTTAACAGGGTGGCTTCCAACTTAAACAGTTTAGAGACCCAACTGAAATCGAAGAAAATTCAGAAATTTAATAGAGATTTGGCGGACTACCAGGGTAATAACCCTTTCAGTTTAACCAAACATGTAAAATTTAATATACAACAAAGCCGTCCCTCAAAAAGGAAAAGACCCAAATCTATCCTCAAAAATAATTATGCTTCCGACACTGGCTCCTCCACAGAAGAGTTATCCTCTGGCCTTGAGAGTGAGTTGCAGACTGCTTCTGGGTCACCCACCCCCAAGAGATCATTAACCGGGGCCCCTTTAGGAACAGGTACAAAAGAGGGGGGAGGAAACACAAAGGCCATTACCGATATACAAGGCCTACTCCAACTTGTAATGACGAAGTAAATTTATCCTTGAACAATAATGTTTTAAATCTCTCTAGTTATATTTTATCACCCACTGAAGTAACCATTCTTAATAAAGGACTGACATTTGTTCCCGTTTTTTTTGTTACTGAGGATTCATTTGCACAAGATGTTGTATCATTCTGTAGATTGCTTAATTTAAGAATGTTTTTTGGCAGTACTAATGATTTTGGTGTTTCAGATAAATTTACATATCATAAATCACACTTCCATCCACCCATGCACCCTGTTGTTTCTCAATTTCAAAACAATGTTCTCAAGGATCTTCACTATGTCTGATCAGAATCTGACCTTCGACCCAATAATATTACTATTCAAGAACAACAGGCTATCAGAAACGTACAAAATAATCGAGACATTGTTGTCATTTCAGCCGACAAAGGGGGTGCTGTGGTGGTCTTGGATTGGCATTATTATAATAATGAAGCTCTTAGGCAATTATCTGATGAAAAATACTATGTTAAAATGGTTATTAATCCTACATCCAGATTTCAAAAAGAAATTGAAGAATTTCTCTCTCATGCTAAAGATGCTTTCATTATTGATGCCAACCTTATGCACCAACTGTTAGTTTATGATTCATCAAATCAGTACATTTACTTTCTGCCAAAGATACATAAGGACCCCATACACCCCCCAGGGAGACTAATTGTATCAGGTAGGGGTTACACATCACTGAACCCCTTTTCCCTTTTTCTGACTGATAAATTGAAACCTTTGTTACCATTCATTCGTTCACTACTACAAGATACCACGAATTTTCTACAGATTATCTCTGATACACAACTTGAGCCTGATTGGCGGATGTGCACTTTAGATGTCAGTGCCTTATATACAAACATTCCTCATTCTGGTGGATTGGAAGCTCTTGCATATTGGTTGGAGATTTCTGGATTATATTCCTGTGAATTTAATGAATTCCTATTGGATATGGCTTCTTACGTCCTGAATAATAATGTTTTTTTCTACCAAGATGTCTGTTATTGGCAAACGAAGGGTACCGCTATGGGCTCTTCCTTCGCGCCCATTTATGCGGACCTCTTCATGGCCTATGTTGAGAAAGATTTGATTTATAATTGTAACAATAATATCTACTTGGAACATCTCGACATCTGGCGTCGATACCTTGATGATTGCTGGGCAGTATGGAAGGGAGAACTAGAAGGGTTGTTCGACTTCCTGGCATATCTTAATAATAATCAATGGGGTATCGAGTTTACTCTACATTATGATAACATCACTTTTCTCGATGTATCCATCAATAGATTACCTGATAATACTCTAAGTACCAAAGTCTTTAGGAAACATCCGGAATATAATACCATATTACATGCTTCGAGTTTTCATCCACCACATATCTCCAAAAACATTCCCAAATCTCAATTTATTAGACTGAAACGCATCTGCTCTGATAAGACATCTTACAAGGAACAAAGTAATGACCTTACTAGACGTTTCAGGACCAGGGGATACAAGATGGGTCATGTTTTTGATGCTATAAATAAAGTGGGTCATATGAATAGGGATGATTTATTAACTTACAAGACTGATAACATACCTGCCATTCAACCCATTAGGTTCACCACCACATACGGCAGGAATTCAGATCATTTGATTCAGAGCATTCATAGACATTGGAACCTTTTATTATATGATAATGACTTGTCTGCCATCATTCCAAATAAATGTCGGTTTTCATTTAGGAAAGGCAGGAATCTTGGCAGTGCCTTTAGTCATTACAAAACATGTACATGATATAGGAGGTCTGGAACCAATCCAAACCACTCTGACAGGAACTATACCCGTGGGATGTTATCCTTGCGGACATTGCATTAATTGCAACAAAATATCCAAAACCAAAGAATTCACCAGCAAGAATTCCCCCATTGTATATGATATTAAGTTTTTTGCTAATTGTAGTTCTGATTGGCTTATTTATTTAGCTACATATACGTGTGGGGCTTTCTATGTTGGCCAGATGTCTAGCCCCCTCAGACTGAGAATTTCAGAGCATATTAGCAATATCAAAAAAGGTAGAATACACAATGCTTTATTTAAGCATCAACTTAAACATCCAACAGCATCTTTTCTTTTTACCATTATTGACATTATTCGTGGCAAAATAACTCTTTATTAAATTCAAAAGAGAAAAAAATGGATTATTAAGTTAGGTGGTCTTTTCCCACCTGGATTGAATGACAAATTGTAGCTTTAACCAATCACTTTTGTGTGCAGTGTATTTAATGACAGCTCTGATTGTGCTTATTTAACACTGAAGAAGGCTGTGTATAGTGTACCAGCCGAAACCGGTCTGTGCAGTTTTGCTGTCCTTTTTATAATAAATTATCAGTTTTTCATTGGGTCATGTTATGCTGGCTTTTTGTTTTTTGATTTGGCTTTATCTTGAGCCGTGCAGTTGCTTCCGTGCAAACTGTGTTTTGTTGCTGAATTATTTAAGTAAAAACAACAAGGAATAACTGGCAAATACACACCAAAGTGTCCCAAAAAAGAAGTCCTTGTAGTAATAAGAGAAAAATGAGACGCTGATGGCTGTAGTATCCAAAAAAAGGCCTTTACTAGTGCAAAAACACAAGCGCTTTCACAAACGAGCTTCTTCAGAGGTGTGTACACCTGAAGAAGCTCGTTTGTGAAAGCGCTTGTAATTTTTGCACTAGTAAAGGCCTTTTTTTGGATACTACAGCCATCAGCGTCTCATTTTTTCTCGAATTATTCAAGTAAACCATCAATTCCTCAATCTCAGCCACTGTTCCTCTCCATAAAATAAAAATATCATCCAGGAAGCGAGAATACAACTGTATTTTGTATCAATGGGGGCAGCCTATTACAAATATATTCTCCCATCCTAAAAGAACTAAGCTGGCATACACAGGCTGCACCCATAGCAACACCTCGAGTTTGTTGGTAGTATTCCTCTTCAAACCAAATAAAGTTGTTTTCTAGCACCAAACTCATTAATTCACAAATAAGGGTCACATGTTCATGAGGTAAGTCTGAATACTGAAATAAAGTTTCTTCAAAGAATTCTAACCCTTCCAATAGGTATAACTGTAAAAAGGTCCTTTATATCTATAGTTAAAAAATATCAATTCCTTGGACCACAGTTCTTGTTTAATTAAACCCAAAAAATCCCACATATCCTTGACCAAGTGTGATGTCTTTTCTACAACATGCTGTACATTTTGATCAATAAATACAGCCAAGGGGTGAGTCTTGAAACCCTTTGCGGCCACTATGGGTCTAAAGGGAGGCTTTTCTTATATCTTTGTGTATTTTCGGTATTCCGAAGAATACTGGAATATTATGTTTCTTGTATAAAAAATCATATACATCTCTATTTATCCTATTGTTTAACAAATATTCTTCCAAGTATGAATCAATTCTGGAATATGAAACATTCATTTGATTTATAGACACCGCTGTGTATGTAATTTCTTTAAATAAAAGTTGTTGCATTTCATTTATATAATCCTCATTCTTAAACAGGACCACCCCACCCCCTTTATCTGGGGTCATGATCCATATTGTTTTGTCCTTCCTTAAATCCATTAGTAAATTATGTTCTTCTCTAGTTAAATTCCAAGGAATCTTTCTATCTAAAGTGTGCATGTTACATAAATCTTCCAACAGTAATTTTTCAAACGTGTCCACTAATGGATGTAGTGGTGGATTATAAGTACTTCTCTTTTTCCATCTATTTTCACTCATTAGATTCCCTTCACCTACTTCTCCATCTCTATTATTGAACTGTAACTCAAAATTTAATTTCCTGGTATAACATTTTAAAGCCAGGACATCGTCCACTAAATTACTTCTTCCCTCAGGAATGAATTTAATTCCTTTAGATAAACAAAAATATTCATCTGTGACCTCTCTACTTGTATAATTATAAACAGTAAAACCATTTTTACATTTCATTATGTTATTAACTAATTCCTGTATCTGTCTGATTGGTAATAACTCTTGTTCTGTGTTTGTTGGTAAGAATTCTGGTTGTATTTCCCCTTCTCTATATTTCTCTGTGCCAGTCTCTCTGAGCATCTGATATTCGGAAAATCCTGTCCCTCTCCCCTCTCGTGTTCCATCTGGGTGAGATTTTCATTATTCACCCTTAATGCCTCACTATAACTGAAGGCTCCCATCTCTTCCCTTCCATTACTTTTTCTATTATTGAAATCAGTACTGTGGGGGGTAGGATAAACTTTTTAATATAGTTTTAAATCACGTTCTAACTTCCGTTTCTTTTTATGAAAAATGTTGTTACATCTCCTCTCTACCTTGACCAATATTTTATGATACAGGTCTTGAAATTGGGGAAATAAATCTTCTCTAATTTTCCCATCCAACTCCTCTATTTCCCTACTTAGAGCAACCTTTTGTTCTTCACAATAAAAAACAGTTTTACTTAAAAAAAAATCCATTCCAGTATGGTCAAAAAATTCAATAAAATCAATAACATCATTGTCATAGAAACGCCAAATGGAAACTTATAAAGTCTGAGCCCCTGAGGGACCATTTTTAAGTTTAAACATTCATTCAAATAGGCAATATCAATTTGTGTTGTCTTCAATTTAAACAGTCTCTTCTCAAAATAAAAGACTAGTTCTTTTAATGAACCAAAATTGTGTTCATCAACCTGGAGCGGTGCCCTTGCGGAAGCCTCATTGTAATTGGTAACACAATTAATGATTTAATTTGCATATTTGTATAAAAATGGAAAGGAAATGGTATTAATTGTATTCTGATGAAGTCTCCTGAGCAGAGATGAAAGCGCTTAATACGTTACTTTTATTTGTTTTTGTATGGCAATAAACCTTATTTGGATGTGTATCGGATCGTTTTCATTATTTATTTTAGGCATATGGGCCTGAGCATGCGGTTTGGACATCTGTTTTCTAGGTGTGGGTCGAGTTTTAGGCCTGGATGAAGAAGATGGCGTTGATTTAAAATGCAAGTACGTAGGCCTGAATAAACCCTCAGAAGATGGTGCCTGCACAGCAGCTCCGGACCCATCCAAGTTAGAGACATCCGCAGGTTCCATAGTCGAAGAAGCATCTCGCGGCATACCGGACTCCGAATGGGTCTCAGTAGAGGCCTGTGAATCTGAAGTAGTGGGTATCAGGGGCTGTGAAAGCACCTGAGTACCGGCAAACTGGCGACTAGCTTAACCGAAGCATCGTCAGCAGTGGTCTGTCTCTGTCTTTATCCTTACTTTTTTTGGAATATTGTTAGTCAAATGGCTTACCGAAGCTATTTCTGGATAGCTATACAGAGTACCAAAATAATTTGCTGCAAATATAGTCAGACGATGAGTAGTTCAGGGGTTGAACAAGGCACAAAACTGACAGAGAGGGACATCGTGTTCTGGGCCTAAGCAAGGAATGCAGTATGAATGAAAATCTTTGAGGTATTTGCTTTCCACAGTTAAGACAATTGTTAACTTTAACTGACATTGGTTAAGAGCAAGAAAAAGGATCCCCAAATGGGGTACTTAGCTTTTTTGAAGACTTCGGTTCTGATACACGAAAACAAAAATTTCAGGAGTCGAACGACTGGCACTTGCGAACTGCTTCTGCTTCGGGCACTGCGCAGCAAGAAAGACTGATGTAATGGCATCAGCTGCATGTTTTATACCCCTGACTACATGGAAGAAAAGACAGCATCCAACACAGGAATCCAAGACTCCAGTATTCAGGCCATCTGAGGGCTACCTGCAGCCAGATAACCCAAATGTGATGACTGCAACAGTGAAACACAAAGAACATCTCCAAAGCAGCAGCTCAAAAGTAGGCAAGGACTATCATAACCACACATTATTACTGTCTGTCTGGGCTAATAGCACCTTTCTAAGTGAAAAATAACATCTCTTTAATTAAACCATTAGCTTATTTTGGATTCAAAACTCATGCTGTGCCTTTTGGGGCTTACCGTTAATATTTCTTATCACTAAAATGGTCAAAGTTTATACCTTCTTTCTGAATCTAGAGAACAACTTAATATCTTTGCCAGATGGCAAGGCTTCAATGCAGGGGTGATGCCAGAACCTTTTGTGGATTTAAGCTTACAGCAGAAGGGTAGGTAAATGCCTTGGGTTCAGTCCTGGAAACAAAACACAAGCCTTCTGTACCAGGTCAAAAAAATCCTGTTACCTTTTTACAATTGATTAATGCAGGAGACTGACATCAGGGAGTCATACGGTTAACTCTCGCATGTACACATATCTAATGATTTGAGATGGGCGCATTCACTACCTAACAGTAAAGGTAGATTCCTGTTTGGGCATCTGCCCCAACTAAAAGTTGGCTCCCAGACATCCTCCCATAAATTTAGGCAATGAAAAAGGAAAGGAAGCAAGAGAAATGGAGATATCCAACTCTAAAATAACTGTAGATTCAAGGTCCACATTCTCAAATAGAGACTGATGTCCATTAATGCAAAGTTTCTTTCCATTAATTTGAATGTTTTCTCTGGTTGGATCCTCTTACATTTTTTACTTCTGAGGAAAGGCAGTGACAGACTGCATATCAAAGCTCTCTCTCCCTTAAAATACTTTGTGTAGTTGGAAAAGTAGGGGAAGTCAAACAGATTTCACTTCAAGGAGTGGATGGATGAATTCTGACTTGAATATATGATAAGGAAGTGGAAGCACTCAGAAGAAGTAAGTCCATGAGTATATCTGCTGTGTATTCATTGGAGTATTCAGTTAAAATCAATTGAAAAGTGCTAGCCTTTTGTTTGTGGGAGACTGCCTATACTTAGATTTAGGCTTTTCCATTTTTTTTTTTTTTTTGCACACAAATGCAGACAGGGGACCACAAGATTATTATGTAACCTTTTTATATTCTATAGAATAGCCACTGTTGATTCAGTCCTGGTCAGTAAGTTGCCAGCTCCTTTCTCAATGAAAAGGGTGGTACATATATCCATTGGACCCAAGTTCACACCCAAAAACTAGTCTACAGGATTTAAGGGCCCACTTATCACATGTATAAATTAGTAAACTAGCTTTGGTAAGTGAAGTGCACCATCAACCAAACCCACTTCTCATTCCCAACAATGAATGCCATGAAGCTGCCTCCCATTTAACTTAAGAGGAACTAAACCTAGGTGGCTACCTTTTGTTAGAGGTAGAAGGCAAGTCCTCAAACCTGAACTGCAGGTCTCTTGCCTTCTTGCATTTCATGTTACCGTCCAGTGACTGTGTACAAGTTCTCAAGCAGATTCCTACACTGGACTTCAAATCTCGGTCAACATAGCTCTGAGCACAGCTTGAAGTTCCCAGCTTACCTTTTGAGAATACTGAGCCACTAGCTGCAAGTACTGACAGCAGCAACACTAGTAGCAATTATGATTTAGTTACAGTCAAAAACAGCATCTGAGATGGGTCTGGAATATGGTCAGTGTCTTGGGTAAACAAAAATAGCTATTTTTAAAACAAACTACACTAACAGCAGATCTAAATAATGCAAGATGTAATAAACTGCTAGCTCAGATAATGTATGCACTCTCCTTAACCCCAGAACATGGCATCAAGCACTGACCATGGGACCATAACCCAAAAAGCACAGGGACTAACAAGCGTTAAAACAGCCAAATAACAGGGGAAATCAGACAAAATAGTGGAAGCAATTTTAGCATTAGTTTAGGCATAGAGCTATACAATATAAACTGCCAAGATAGCAAAGTCGGGACTTTACTGCACAAGTGTTCAGGTAGGTCATTAATGCAGTTTGTTTGCTCATTTACATTTGTTAAACAAGGCACGTGAACTAAACCAAGGATCAGTTTTAATCATGTGCCAAACAGGCAAACTACAGGTAGTATAAACTTAGTCAAACAGCCTAATTTACATAATACTGAATTTAGGCAATTAATTAGGAGTTATGTACTTACCATAACTTGGTATCTATGCTGTCCAATTTAATTCTTCCTCACAACTGGGTCACAGGATCTGATCCAGCCATTCCAAAAGACTGATGCTTCAAGTCTCGAGCTCCTCCCACTCCCACAATGCCCTGCATCACCCTTAACACCTCAGATAAAGTTTACTGCCCCAGAAAAGAAGAGGCAAGTATAGAAACAATTTACAAACAAATATATCACCCCTAATTTGGAGCTTAAATCATTAATGTATGGAACACAAAATCCCCCAGATAACCTCTAGACTTTCTGGTAGGGGAAAGGTTGGGTGGGATGCGAGAAAGAATGAAACTGGGCAAAACAGATACCAAGTTATGGTAAGTACATAACTCCTAAATCTGATGTCCATTTCATTCTTCCTTACGACTGGGTGAGAGTCCCCAGCTACTTGATTTCCTGGGTGGCTCCAATGGAAGGATATGCCTGAACACTATGGAGCCAAAGGCTGCTCTGTCTCTGGAAACTATATCCAATTTGTAATGCAAGACAAAGGTATCTGCATTGGACCAAGTTGCCACAGCACAAATTTCATCACTAGAGGTTCTAGCTGAAAAAGCTGAAGTGGCCATTATCCTGATAGAAAGGGCTCTTGGTGGCCAAGGCAACTGTAGGCCTTTCAATGAATAGATGGTGGAAATGCAATTAATGATCCATTTCACTAGGGTTTCTTTAGCTAGAGCCTGCCCTAGCTGATTGGGTGAATAAGGAAATAAATAGTTGTTCAGACTTCCTATGTTCCTTTGTCCTGTGCAGAGAGAAATGCAACTGTCTATGAATGTCAAGTAGGTGAAGCATATATTTACCCTTATTGGAATGGTTAAGAAAAAAGACTGGAACATGAATGGACTGATTTATGTTAGTCTCCATGACCAATTTAGACATAAAAGAAGGATTTGTCCTCAGAGAAACTCTGTCCTTGAACAAGGTAATATATGGTGGTTTGGATGTTAATGCCTGAAGTTCCGATACCCTTTTGGCTGAAGTAATGGCCACAAGAAAAATGGTCTTTCGGGATATAAATTGTATGTCACAGGTGTCAGCCGGTTCAAAGGGTCTTCGAGTGAGACCTTGTAGGATTAACATCAGATTCCAAGGAGGGGAAGGATCTTTTATCGGGGGTCTGAAAATAAAAAATCCCTTTCATAAAGGCCTTGCATAATCTGGATGCTGAAATGAAAGTAAATGAATTAGAATCTTCTGCAACATGGAATTTAGCAGTCACTAGCAATTATAACTTAATCGTAGAAAAACTTGCTCCATTCTGAAAAACAGAACTCAGAGAGAGAACAGCTGAGATGGGAGCTGAAAAGGGGTCAATGTTCTAGTTTGATCCACACACTAAAAACCTCTTCCATTTGCTACTGTACACCTTTTTAGTAGATGTTTTTTGTGAAGCATGGATAATTTCCCAGACCGGGGAGGCTATCCTGGACTTTAGAATCATTAAAAGTGGAGGAACCAAGCTGTTAGTCTTAGGGATCTGAGATTGGGAGGCTGGTGTTCTGATGGGTGAGAAATCGGATCTGTCTGGGATCCAGTACCCATGGTGGATATCTGGAGTGAGACCGTAGGAAGGGGAATACCTGAAGAGGCCAGAAAGGAGCAATGAGGATTAGATTACTCTAACCTGCTGGCTTTCTGTAGAACTTTTGGAATCAAGGGAAATGGAGGGTAAGCGTACAGGAGACCCGGAGGCCAATCGTGCACTAGAGCATCCCTGAGTGAATCCCCACTTGGGGGGATCAGAGTGAAGTACTTTCTGCAGTTGGTGTTCAGGGGAGATGCAAAAAAAGGTTGCAGCAAGGTTGACCTCATCGGAGGAATATTTGATTAGCTGATTGATTGATTTAGGGACCACTAGTGTGAACTCAAGATAGATCTGCTGAGTCTGTCTGAGAGAAAACATTGGTCTCCCCAAGAATGTGCACTGCAATAAAAAAGCAGTTCGAAGAGATCACTCATTTCCACACTCTTATGGCCTCCCTGCATAATGGGTATGAATGGGGTACCAAACTACTAACATGTTGTACATGTGAAACATGTCCATGTGAACTACTATCCTTTCCAGAGGTAGGCTGTCTTGGAAAGTTTGCAACGTCAGAAGGATTGCTCATCTGTAGAATAATGATGTGCAATTTGGTCTCTGTTGGGGACCACGTGCCTTGGACTAATCTTCATTAATGCCCCTCCCACCCCAACAAGGAAGCTTCCATGGTCACTGTAACCTTTGGGAAATGGGCCTGCCCAGATAAAGATCGTCCGATAACATCCACCATTGAAGATGACGTCTGTAAAGTTAAGTCAGCTTGATAGGAACATTTAATGGATGACACAGAATGCACCACTGAACCACTAGAGTCCACTGAAGCACTTGCATACAGAATCTTGCCAATGGCACCAGAAGTATGGCAGCTGACATGAAACCTACAGCTCTTAGGATAAATCTTGCTGGGGGTGCAAGTGTATCCAGTAAAACTTGGACTTGTCTCAGGGATGATGCAAATAACGGTAGAGCTGCTACTTGAGTGATTGTGTTCAGTTGCACTCCTATGAACTCTAACCCCTGCACAGGTGTTCATTTTCATTTATCCAAATTTATCGTGATCACCAGCTGACTGAAGGTGTGTAATAGGTACTGCATTGCTTGGACCAGTTGATGCCTCAATATAGTCTGATGAAACCCTAGGAGCTACAGGGTGAAAGCGCTTAGTCTTTTTCTGCAATAAAGTTTGTCAAGTGTTACCGTTCTTTACAGAGGATTATAAAAGCCATTATTTTGTTCTCTGATCCACATCTGATGAAGTGATTTAAACGAAAACGCTGTTTTTTTTTAATGTGTGCATTCATGTGTTTGTGCCTATATTAAAGTGGATTTTACAAGAACTCCAACTTATTCCTGGTCTTGTGGTACCTTGGATTGACTTATTGATTTATATTGATACCTTTGTGGCTGTTTTTTTGAATACTGTGAATATCCCACCTAATAACAGGTGGTAGAAATACTTGCTTTATTTAAAATTTCTACCACCTGTTATTAGGTGGGATATTCACAGTATGGTTTTTATTAGGTGACTGAACTCTCTCTCGCTCTATTATATATATATATATATATATATATATATATATATATATATATATATACACACACACACACACACACACACACACACGAGAGAAAAGTACAGTTGTGTACCTACCATAAATGTAGATGTTTGAGTGTATTCACTGTTGCAGCCATTACACTTAGGTTATCCTGCTGGCAGGCGACCCGCAGTCGGCCCGAGTTCCAAAGTCTTGGTCTGGTGTCGGTTGCCGTCACCTCTTCCCTGACGTCAGTGCGCCAGGGGTATAAAAGTTGCAACCAATGCCATTTTCTTCAGTTTTTCTTGCCCCAGATGTCAGGTGCCCCCAGATAGGAAGACTGTAAAGATAAAATTATGCCAAAAAACATGCATATATTACTATAAACATTTCCTTCATCTACAAGCAAATACACCACATAGGTAGTATAGAGATGAGAAGTACAGAAAAATCCCAGCAATGAAAAAAGGGGGATGGTGGGTGGGTAACCTGGACTGCAACAGTGAATACACTCGAACATCTACATTTATGGTAGGTACACAACTGTACTATGTTCATCATGTTTCACTGTTGCAGTCATTACACTTGGGTAGAATCCCAAAGCTGAGGTTGGGTGGCTGGGTCTAAATTGGATATGGAGAGGCTAGCAAGCCCTGCAGAACTGCAATGGCAAAGCCCACTCTAGATTTAGAGTAGAGAGGTAAGTGGTAGTGCTTGGTGAAAGTGTGCACTAAGCTCCAGGTTGCAGCTTCTAAAATGTCTTTGGTTGGTACTCCTCTGAGGAAAGCTGCTGAAGTGGCTGCTGCTCTGGTAGAATGAGGCCTAATGCCCTTAGGCACTGATTTGCCATGTTGTGCATAACAGAAGCGGATGCAGTGTCCTATCCATTTCGAGACTGTCTGCTTTGTAACAGGCTTTCCTTGTGATCCTGCAGCATATGCTACAAACAGTTGCTCAGTTTTTCTGAAAGCTTTTGTTTTGTCCAAGTAGAATCGTAGCTGTCTGTGTATATCCAAAGCATGCAGAAGTCTTTCCCCTTTATTCTGGGGATTTGGGTAAAAAGCAGGTAAATGAATGGTTTGGTTTAAGGCCACATTGGAGACCACTTTTGGCATGAATGTCGGGTTTGCCCTAAGAGAAACCCTGTCCTAATGAAAAATGAGGAAAGGTTCCACAGCCATTAATGCCTGTAACTCTGAGACTCTTCTTGCTGAAGTTATTGCTAGGAGCAGAGCAGTTTTCCATGACAAGAATTTCAGATCAGCTGTGCTGGCTGGTTCAAAAGGAGGCAGTGTGAGTTTTTCTAAAACAAAATTGAGGTCCCAAGTAGGTATCGGTGCTTTCCTTGGGGGTCTTATATTTTTTGCCCCTCTGAGGTACTGTCGTAGTAGAGGATGTGAAAAAAACTGGAGGTTCCATATTGTAATGAGCTGAAATGGCAGAGGCATGGATTTTAATAGATGAGAAAGATAAGCCTTTGTCCAGTATCTCAGTTAGGTATTGTAAAATCTGAGGTATATTAGGGACAATTGGTTCGAGCCCTTGTGCCTGGTTCCAAGCACAGAATCTCTTCCAGTTTTCTGCATAAGATTTCCTAGTGATGGGCCTCCTGGCTTCTAAAATGACATCCATAACAGCTTTAGAGATAGGTGCAGTCTGAGTGGCTACATTATCTGCCATGCTGCCAGGTTTAAGGTTCTGAGTTGACTGTGCAGAATCTGATTGTTTTGTTGTGTCAGAAGATGAGGAATTTGAGGTAGAAGGCAAGCTGGGCCTTGAGACAAACTCTTTAGGATTGGGTACCAGTGCTGGCATGGCCAGTCTGGGGCAATCAGGATCATTTTTGGCCTTTCTTGTTTGACTTTTAGTAGCACCTTGGTAAGAAGAGGCATTGCAGGGAAGGCATAGACTGTCAGGCCTTTCCAGCTGAATGATAGAGCATCCACTTTCCATGCTTGAGAGTGATAAAGTTCTTGTGCAAAATTTCTGTATTTGGTAATTGTGAGGGGAGGCAAAAAGATCTATGTCTGGGCATCCCCATTTACTCGTTATCATGCTGAACACTCGTGGATTTAGCTTCCATTCATGAGGATCCATGAGATTTTCTGCTTAGTTCGTCTGCCAGTGTATTTTTTGCTCCTGGCAGGAATTGTGCCTGCAGATGTACTTGATAGGTCAGTGCTGTGTTCCACAAAGCATGGCTTGTCTGCATAGGGGGTAGGAATGTGTGCCCCCCTGCTTGTTTATGTACCACATAAGTGTGGTATTGTCCGTCTTTATTAATAGTTGTCCTGGATGAATTAGGTCCTTGAAAGCTGTCAGGGTATTCTGCACAGCTAGTATCTATTTTTGATTGATGTGAAGATGCATTTGTCCCTTGGGCCACGTGCCCTGAATACATTTTCCTGCCATATGTGCCCCCCAGGCATAATCCGATGCATCCGTTGTTATTGTCTGCCTGGCAGTGGGTAAGGTGAAAGGCTGTCCCTTGTTGTGGTGACAGGCCTGGGACCACCATCGAAACTCCTGTTGTAGGCAGGGAATTAAAGTTATGATTGTCTCCAGGCTGTGACAATGCTGAGTCCAAACACTTTTTAGATACCATTGTAGTTCTCATATGCAGTTTTGCATATGGAATTAGTAGAATGCAGGATGCCATGAAGCCCAGGGCCTGCAGAATATTTCTTGCAGGGAGCTGGGTCTTTGTTGCCATCATTTGAAAGTAATGAGTCAGTTGCCTTTGCTTGTCTGGCGTGAGATAAGCCATCTGGGCAGTTGTATTTAAGCTTGCACCCAGGAATATTATCTCTTGTGAGGGCACTAGTTTTGATTTCTTTTCGTTTACTGTGTACCCTAGGCAAATTAGCAATCTTTTTACAAACGCCACATGCTTTAGAAGAATGTCCTTGCTCTCTGCTTGAATAAGGCAGTCGTCCAAGCAGGGATATATTTGAATTCTATTTTGTCTGCAAAATGCAATTACTGGTGCCAGGCATTTTGTGAAGACCCTGGGCGCAGTAGATAAGCCAAAGGGCAGTGCAGAGAATTGGTAATGCATTGAGCCTGCTATGAATCGGAGGTATCTTCTGCAAGATTGTCCGATTGGGACATGCAGGTATGCCTCCTTGAGGTCCAAAGTAACTAGCCAAGCCTTCTTGTCCAGCACGGGCAGAAGTTGCTGTAGTGTTAACATTTTGAATTTCGGAACATCCAGGAAAGTATTTAGGATTGACAGGTCCAGTATTGGTCTCCAGGCTTTGTCCTTTCTGGGTACTAAGAAAAGTCTCGAGTAAAACCCTTGTCCCTGTTCTTGTTGTGGAACTTTTTGAATAGTTCCCATGTTCATAAGAGCTGCAATCTGTTTTTGTGCCTCTGCCCATTGGTTTTGTGGCAGGTCTGGCATACCTTTTGGTTTTGGAAGCGTGTGGAAGTGGAACCTGTAACCCTGAGAAACAATATTCAGTACCCATTGGTACTGGGTGATTATGTGCCAATTTTTTAAGAAAAGTGCTAGCTTTCCCCCTAGGGGTGCTTTCAAAAGGTAAGCACCCCATTGTTTAGGTCTGTAGGAGCCTTGGGGCTGAGATCTGCCTCTTGGGCGTCTGTATCTGCCTCTTTGTGGCCTGACACTGGAGAGGACCAATTTTTTGAAGGCCAGTTTCTGCTAAATCTAGGTGGTTGAACCTGTAAGAAATCTTTCACTGTCTGCATTGACTTTGCTTTATCCTCCATTTTCTTTAACACCTCTTCTGCCTTAACACCAAACAAAGTATCATGCTGTAATGGAGCATCCAATAATTTTACTTTAACATGGTCAGGTAAACTTTGTTCTTTCAACCAAGCATGCCTTCAAATAAGAGAGCCTGTAACTGCGGCTCTACAAGAAGCCTCTAATGAATCAAAACCACATTGCAGAGTGTGCTTTCCCACTTGTTCAACTGCATGAAATAAATCCTGCATTTCCTTACTGTCAGAACTTTCTGTATTTGAAACCATTTTCTGTTTTAACAATGACATGAGGTACTGTTGGTATTTAAGCATGTGAAACTGGCAGATTAAAGCTCTTACAGCTAAAGTAGCAGAAGTGTAAACTTTTTTCACCCATCTGTCCAGAGCTCTGGAATCCCTATCAGAGGGTACAGGATTTTTAGCAGTGGAAGCCTTAACCCCTTTAGGACCCTGAGAAATTGTTTCTGGGTCTGCAGCGGGAGTTTTGTAAAGAAATTTATGAGAGTCAGGGACCCTGTAGTACCTGTCTGGCTTGACTGGTGCAGGGGGTAAAGAATCAGGAGACAGACTGGATTCAGAAAAAACATCATCAAGAATATCAAGCACAGGGGGGATAGCCAGGGGCCTGTGCTGAGGCAATAAAAGGAAGTCTGAGCCTTTTCTTGGATTCTGAATAATCCTGGCTCTCCCAATGGAAATGCTCCCTCATTGTGTGCAGGGTTTCCCCAAAAGAATAATCCTCATGCGGAGAGGCAGAAGATATGGACTCTTCTGCATCAGAGTCCTCATAGGGAGGGAGAGAATATCCCTGATCAGAAGAGGAATCAGAGGAAATGGAAACCTGGTCAGAGGAATCATAGTCAGTGTCTTGCCTAGGCCTTTTGTCAAGGGGGGGGGGGGTGGGAACCCCTGATTAAAGTAATTAGGTCTTCGGCCATTTTAAGCATCTGTTTCTTTGGCATGGTTGACTGTTCTGGAGAATGCTGTACTTGTTTCCTTGTCTTTAAGGGTGTTTTTGACTTTGCCTTTGCTGCTGTAGTGGGCTTAATTGTAAGCTGAGAAGGTCTGATAACACCCTCAGAAGCTGATGCCTGCTCAGCAGCTCCGGACCCATCTGAGGGAATAGTTTCCGTAGACCCAATACCTTGAGTTTCCACAGGCCTCGGCGTCTCCACGTGGCTGTCGGTAACGGCCTGTGGCTCCGAGGTAGCGGGTGTCCGGGGCTGCGAAAGCTCCTCACTGAAAATCGGCGACTGGCCTAGAAGAGGCTTCATCGTCGGTTTTGGACCTCGGATGCCTTTCCTTTTCTTTGTCTTTGCGTTTTTTATATATTCCGGTCGCCGGTTGTTCCGACGGCATTATGTAATTAAACCTTCGGCCAAAATAATGTAAAGCAAAAATCAAACAGATGTTTAATAGTGCGTTTATTGAATCTAGCACAAAACCGACAACTAGTAACGTCGTGGTCAGGGCCTAGTCAAGGAATGCAGTAAGAGTGAAAGTCCTTATGAGGTATTTGCTTCCCACAAGAAATACAATTATTAACTTTTACTGACATCGGTCTGGAGCAAGAAAAAGTTTCCCCAGCGGGGTACTTAGCTTTATTGAAGACTTCGGTTCTGAAACTCAATTTTGAAAATCTCAGGAGTCGGCCAACCGGCACTTGCAAACTGCTTTTGCTTCGGGCACCATGCGGCAAGAAAGACTGAAAAAAATGGCGTCGGTTGCAACTTTTATACCCCTGGCGCACTGATGTCAGGGAAGAGGTGACAGCAACCGACGCCGGACCAAGACTTTGGAACTTGGGCCGACTGCGGGTCGCCTGCTAGCAGGATAACCCAAGTGTAATGACTGCAACAGTGAAACACGATGAACATCAAGGATGTAGGCTAATGACCATACAGGAGATGGAGAGGGAAAGGAACAACCCAATGTCAAACGAAAACTCTAAAATTCAGGAGGGAATGTAGAAATATACTTAAGAAAGCTCTAAAGGTGAAAGCAGAAAAATTTTTGAAGTACTGAAGAGTTTAAACTTATCTGAGAAACGCTTGAGACCAGTCGCAATCATGTCTAACCAGGAAGGCAGTAAACAAGATCTGAGGAGTTAGAGGAGGTGCAGGGCGTTATGGGAGTGGGAGGAGCTTGAAAATTGAAGCATCAGTCTTTTGGAATGGCCAGATGAGATCCGATGTTGGATCCCATGACCCAGTCGTGAAGAAGAATGAAATAGACATCAGATCTTAAATTTATTACAATATTAGCAGGAATGTGAATGACGGCACAGGCACTAGGTAGAGTGAAAAACTGTACTGCAGATGAAACATCATTATTTTGGGCAGAACTACATATACTATAATCAATATAATGTTGAAGTAGAACACAGCTAAAAGGTGGTGAGGGTAAGAAGGTCCTGACTTCTTTGGCAAACTTAGTGAAGGTATGCTCAGAGACTGATGCGTAGACTAGTTATTAGAAAATCATAAACATTGTTCATTAATCTTATCATACCAGGTATTTTGAAGTATCACATTTCACATCCCCCAATGCACATATATGTCATGTAACATATTCACTGAAAAAAAAAACACTGCGATTTCACAGTTCAGAAACACCTTCCAGAACTGTTGAAAATAAATTTCTGTGATATCACAGTGATCCGTCAGAACACAAACCAAGCTTCACAACTTACTGTTACCAGCCAACCTGGAAATGCAAGACGCACGGCTGGCAGTGGACACAACTCCCCAGGATGTACATCTTGTAGGTCTGCTGGCCTAAGCAACAAAATAGATGCAATGAACATGCTATTAAAGTGATGCATTTCACCAATATTGTGTCACTCTACAAAAATATGCAATTCATACAGTAACAGTGAAACATAACACAAAAAGTACAGTTTTGTACCTACCATAAATGTAGATGTTCGAGTGTTCACCCTGCTGCAGTCATCACACTTGGGTTATCCTGTCGTCAGGCGGTCCCGCAGTCGGCCGGAATTCCAAAGTCTTGGTCCGGCGTTGGTTGCTGTCGCCTCTTCCCTGACGTCAGTGCGCCAGGGGTATATATAATGCAACACACGCCATTTTCTTCAGTTTTTCTTGCCCCAGATGTCAGGTGCCCCCAAAAAGGTGGTCAGAAATTAGTACCAAATAGAGTAACCTCTGCACAAACAAAATCCCTTCAGCTATAAGCAAATACATCAGTGAGGAATTGAAGAGATTTAGGCAGTAGATCAGAGGGGATGGAGGGAGGGTAACCTGGACTGCAGCAGGGTGAACACTCGAACATCTACATTTATGGTAGGTACAAAACTGTACTATGTTCATCATGTTACCCTGCTGCGGTCATCACACTTGGGTTGAATCCCAAAGCTAAGGAAGGGGGGAGGTATCAGAGAGGGTTAGTGGAGGCTACAAGGCCCTGCAGAACTGCAGTGGCGAAGCCCCCCCTGGTCTTAGAGTAAAGAGGTAAGTGATAGTGTCTGGTAAAGGTGTGTACTGAACTCCCGTTGCAGCTTCTAAAATCTCCTTGGTTGGAACCCCCCTGAGAAAGGCTGTAGAAGTAGCTGTTGCCCTGGTAGAGTGGGACCTAATGGTAGCAGGGACTGGTTTCCCATGATGGCTATAGCAGAAACATATGCAATGACCTATCCATTTAGAAATGGTTTGTTTTGATATAGCCTTCCCTTGAGAAGCTGTAGCATAGGATACAAAGAGCTGGTCAGATTTTCTGAAAGCCTTAGTTTTGTCCAAGTAGTAACAAAGTTGCCTGTGAATGTCCAAGGAATGCAGGAGTCTCTCACCTTTGTTCTGTGGATTTGGGAAGAAGGTGGGTAGGTGGATGGTTTGATTTAAAGCCACACTGGAAACCACCTTAGGCATAAAGGAAGGATTAGTTCGTAGAGAAACTCTGTCTTGATGAAAAATGAGGAAAGGTTCCACTGCCATTAGAGCCTGTAGCTGAGACTCTTCTAGCTGAAGTTATTGCTAGCAGCAGGCAGTCTTCCATGCTAGGAACTGAAGATCTGCAGAGAAAGCTGGTTCAAAGGGAGGTAGCGTTAGTTTTTCCAGAACAAAATTGAGGTCCCATGTTGGTGTAGGAGCTCTCCTGGGTGGTCTAATGCTTTTTGCCCCTCTGATGAACTGCCTTAAAAAAGGATGTGAAAATAAAGGTGGATCCATGTTGTAGTGAGCTGAAATAGCTGAAGCATGGATTTTAATGGAGGAAAAAGAAAGTCCTTTGTGCAACATCTCAGCTAAGTACTGTAGAATGTGAGGCAAGTGAGGCTGAATTGTGTCTTGGCCTTTGGCTTGGTTCCAGGCACAAAACCTTTTCCATTTGTCCGAATAAGCCTTCCTGGGTGCTTGGTCTCCTGGCTTCCAGAATAACATCCAGAACTGCCTGGGAAAGAGGAGCTGGTTGGATGTTTAGATGATTTGCCATGCAGCCAGATTTAAATTTTTTTGCTGGCTGTGTAGAATCTGATTGTTATGTTGTGAGAGCAAATGAGGGATTTGAGGCAATATCCATGGTGGGCAGTGGGCCATATTTCTCAATAGCGGGTACCAGTGCTGGCGTGGCCAGTCTGGGGCTATGAGGATTAGTCGTGGTCTCTCCTTTTTGACTTTCAGAAGAACCTTTGTGAGGAGAGGCAATGGAGGGAAGGCATATACTATCAGGTTTTTCCAACTGAAAGAGAGTGCGTCCACTTTCCAAGCTTGATGGTGAAATGTCCTTGTACAAAATTTTGTTAGTTGAAAGTTTCAAGGACTGGCAAACAGGTCTATGTCTGGAAGGCCCCATTTTTGAGTTATCATTGCACATATTTGTGGATCTAGTTTCCACTCGTGGGGATCCTAGATGTTTCTGCTGAGGTTGTCTGCCAGTGCGTTCTTCTGTCCTGGCAGGAATTGAGCTTGTAACTGAACTTGGTAAGCCAGAGCTGTGTTCCATAAGATCATTGCTTGCCTGCATAGAGGGTAGGAATGTGTACCCCTTGTTTGTTTATGTACCACATTACTGTGGTGTTGTCCGTCTTTATTGCCAGTTGTCCTGGATGTAATAGATCCTTGAAGGCTGTCAGAGCTTTCTGTACAGCTAGCATCTCTTTTTCATTTATGTGCAGATTTCTTTGATCTGCAGTCCATAGGCCTTGAACGCATTGCCCTGCCATGTGTGCCCCCCAGGCGTAATCTGAAGCATCTGTTGTGATAGTTTGCCTGGCTGGGGGCAAGGTGAAAGGCTGACCCTTGTTGAGGTGACATGCCTGTGACCACCATAGAAATTCCTGTTGTAGGCAGGGAATGAGATATCTCATTGCGTCCAAGCCGTGGCTGTGTTGAGACCATACGCTTTTTAGGTACCACTGTAATTTCCTCATATGCAGCTTTGCAAATGGTATTATCAGTATGCAAGATGCCATGAAGCCCAAGGCCTGCAGAATTTTTCTTGCAGTTAATTGGGTCTTTGTTGCCAGTGTCTTGAAATATTGAGTCCGTTATAGTTGCTTGTCTGGCGCAAGATAAGCCTTCTGGGCCATTGTATTCAAGCTGGCACCCAGGAATGTCATTTTTTGTGAGGGTACTAGTTTTGACTTCTTTTCGTTTACTGTGTACCCCAGGCAGTTTAGTAGATGCTTTACAAAGGCCAGATGATGTAAGAGAATGTCTTTGCTTTCTGCTTGGATGAGGCAGTCGTCCAGGTATGGATATATTTGAATTCCTCTTTGTCTGCAGTATGCAATTACTGGTGCCAGGCATTTTGTGAAGACTCTGGGCGCAGTAGATAAGCCAAAGGGCAGTGCAGAGAATTGGTAATGGGTTGAACCTGCAATGAAACGGAGGTATGTTCTGCAACTTTGTCTGATAGGGACATGCAGGTATGCCTCCTTGTCCAACGTTACTAGCCATGCTTCCTTGCCCAACATGGGAAGTTGCTGCTGTAGTGTTAGCATCTTGAATTTAGGTACTTGTAAGCAAGCATGTGAAATTGGCAATTCAGTGCCCTCATAGCTAGTGTGGCTGAGGTGTAAACCTTTTTCCCCCACCTGTCTAGTGCTCTGGAATCCCTCTCAGAAGGTACTGGGTTCTTAGCCATAGAAGCCTTAGCCCCCTTGGGACCCTGGGAGATGGTCTCTGGATCAGCTACAGGGCTTTTGTAAAGAAATTTGTGGGAGTCAGGCACTCTATAGTATCTGTCAGGCTTAGCTGGAGCAGGAGGTACAGAGTCTGGGTTGAAGCTGGATTCTAAGTAAACATCATCCACAATGTCCAAAACTGGTGGGATGGCAAGGGGTCTGTGTTGGGGGAGTAAAAGAAACTCTCTGAGCCTTTTCTTCGAGTCAGAGTAGTCCTGACCTTCCCAGTGAAAATGTTCCCTCATAGTGTGTAAAGTTTCCCCAAAGGAGTAGTCTTCAGGAGGAGAAGCTGAGGGAGTAGAGTCCTCAGCATCAGAATCTTCATAAGGAGAGAAGGAGTAATCTTGGTCCTCAGAGGAGTCTGAAGAAATGGACACTTGTTCAGAGGATGCATAATCTTCCTCTTGTCTAGGCCTTTTGTCAGGAGGTGGCTGGGAACCCCTGATTAAAGAAATCAAATCTTCAGCCATTTTGAGCATCTGTTTCTTAGGCATGGGGCCTTGAACAGGAGACTGAAGTGCAGTCCTTTTAGATTTAGTAGGAGTCTTCGTCTTAGAAAACGTTTTAATGGTGAGGGTCGTCGTTCTGAAAACACCTTCAGAAACCAATGGCGTTTCTGTAGCACCAACGTCCTTTGTAGCAATGTCATCGGAAGGGCCTGAACTAAATGGCTGCGTCAGCCTGGTGCATTCCACCAAAAATTCCATAGCGGTCTCGGGTTCCAGATTTGCAGTAGTCAGGGGCTGCGTCGGAGCCTCACTGAGGACCGGAGACCGGCTCAGCCGAGGCCTCGGAATCTGGCTTAGGCCTGGGCTGTCTGTCCTTATCCTTGCATTTTTTGTGCACGCCGGTAGTCAGTTGCTCCGACGGCATGGTGTAGTTAAATTTCCTACCGAAGTAGTGTCGTGCGAAATCAAAGCGTCTTTTAATAGTACGCTTATTAAACCTAGCACAAAACCGACAAGTAGTGACATCGTGGTCTGGGCCTAGGCAAGGTATGCAATAAGAATGAAAATCCTTATGAGGTATTTGCTTCCCACAAGAAATACAATTGTTAACTTTTTCTGACATCGGTCTGAGGCAAGAAAAGTTTCCCCAACGGGGTACTTAGCTTTATAGAAGACTTCGGTCTGAAATTCGAATTCGGAAATCTCAGGAGTCGGCCGACCGGCGAACTGCTTCTGCTTCGGGCACCGCGCGGCAAGAAAGACTGGAGAAAATGGGGTCGGTTGCATTATATATACCCCTGGCGCACTGACGTCAGGGGCGACAGCAACCGACGCTGGACCAAGACTTTGGAATTCCGGCCGAGTGCGGGACCGCCTGACGACAGGATAACCCAAGTGTGATGACTTCATCTGGGTAACGCGATGAACATCTGTATCATTAATCACATGTCTGTAGTGAAACAGTTGTGCAGAACAGAGAACAACTTTCCTGTAATAAAGCCTTTGTTTTTTCACTTTTAATTACTGACCGTCTGAAGTGAACACCTAACACTCCGCCACTGTGGTAATCTGCCCTTGGCATACATCTTTCTAAATACTGTTTAAGAAAAATAAAACTGTATGCTGTATTATGACCAACTTTATGAGATGACTTTTTAGCAAGAGCTGTGCCATGAACAGATTTCATGATGGAGGTGGCAGTATGAACAGCTAATAACTGAATCATTAAAAACAGCAATAGCTTGCAAACTATTGTAAATTGTTAACATAAATTGGAAGCTGAGGTGTATATGACATCCAGGAGGTCAACAAGGAAATGAAAAAGTAAAAATATAAAAAGTGTTAAACTCAAAAGGGGATAGGAAAGCAGTGTGGAATGGAGGTAGGAAAAGCAGATGGCAATGGCAGCTAAAGGAGAAAATTCCTCAGTCACCACAGACAGAATGATTGACCAAATGCACTTAAGCTTGAAAGATAATTGGCTCCCTGTTGGATACATAAAAACAAACAGAAGGCTTCAAGAAATAAAAAAGTTATGTACTCGCCATAATGTTCCATCTGCGTTGTCTGCTTCAATCAAACCTGTGGGTTTAGGTTCCAACCTCGGAATGGACTCTGCTGTTAGTAAGCTAAAGCTTCCAAACTAATTCTCCTCCCACCCTACCCATGATCCTTCACTCCTCCCAGATACCTCAGATCGAGTTTGCTGCCAATTCTCCTAGCAGAGAAATTACATATTTTAACAAGAGAGCTTAAAAGATGCTCAGGAGCTCAAAACAGGAACGAAGATTCCTAGCACTATCCATCAGGTCCTTCAGATACAATGAAGGGGGAAGGAGGGAGGGAAAGTTAATGAAGACTGAAACAGACCAAGATGGAATGTTATGGTGGGTACATAACTTCTTTATCTGATGTTGTCTGTTCAGTCTTCAAACATGTGGGAGAGTCCCCAGCTACATAGATCTGGGTGGCCTTCATGGAAGGATATTCCAGAGTACTGCTGTCCCAAATGCAGCCCTATTCTTGGAAATTATATTAAGTTTGCAATGTGAAATAAAGATGTGAAAACTTGCCCATGAAGCAGCTGCACAAGAAATCTTAGACCAAATAGCCTGAGATGTAGCTATGGATATTGTGGAATGAGCTCTGACTTGCCTAGGTAAAGGAACTTTCTTAGACGAATAAACATAAGAAATACAATCTTGCAGCTATTGAGCTATGGCAGCTTTGACAACAACTTTCCCTTTTTTGTATATGAGAAAGCCACAAACAAACAGTTGGTCAGATTTTTGGAAAGATTTTATTCTATCCAGATAGAAGCGCAACTGTCTATTAACGTCTAAGACGTGCAGCATATATTCTCCCTTATTTTGGAAATTTGGGAAGAACACAGGGGGGTTGGATGTATTAATTAATAGTATTTACTGTAGTGACCTTGGGTAAGAAAAAGAGGGATTAGTTCGTAGATTAACTCTGTCTAAGAAAAATAAGATAAGGGGGATTTGGAAGATAAGGCAAAATAATGTCTACTAAAAAAACTGTTTTCCAGGACAAAAATTCTAAATCTGCCTTTGCAACCGGTTCATAGGGAGGCAAGATCAGAGCATGGAGAACCAAAGTGAGGGCTTACTGAGGGGTAGGATCTTTGACAGGGGGATGAAGAAGAACTGTACCTCTAAGAAAAGCTTTGCAAAACCTAGAAGAAGCTAAGGATTCAGCATGTTCTCCAACATGGAAATTAGATATGGCTGCCAACTGAACTTTAGTAGAAAAGCTGGCCCCAGAATGAATCAGACCAGCTAGGAAGTCCAAAACTGATGAAACATGTGCCGTGAGCTGGTGAATATGATGCTGTTGGGCCCATACAGAAAATGTTTTCCACTTTTATAAATTTTCCTGGTAGACATCTTATGGGAGGAAATCAAAATCCTCTGAACTGGGGTAGAAAGCCTGGAGTGTCTAGCCATCATTGGAATTGGAGAAACCATGTAGTTAATTTCAAGTTGGGAAAATCCGGATGGAGTTGCCCTGAGCAGTTAGACAGGAGATATGGAAAGGGTCCCATCATCCACGGTGGGCAAAATCAGCTGAGACTGCAGGAAGGTGAACTAGACTTGTCGAGGTCAATAAGGAGCAATGAAGAAATTTAGGGAGCAATGAAGAAATTTGGGGATTAGAAGAACAGATGGGAATGAAGAGGTTCTCCGGTTCAATCCTCGGCTGGGGTGCCTTCTGTGCAGAGTCTGCATGTCCTCCCTGTGGTTGCATGGGTTTCCTCCAGGTGCTCCAGTTTCCTCCCACATCCCAAAGACATTCTGTAGGTGGCTTGGACACTCTAAACTGGCCCTAGGTGTGAGTGTGTGCATGTGTGTGCCTTCTGTGGAAGGTTTGGCGCTGGGCTGGCAACTTGACACTGTAAAACTCCACTGCCAATCATGAGCGGACAGGTGATCCGCTGTGGCGACCCCTAACTGGGAAAAGCCGAAAGAAGAAGAAGAACAGATGGGAATGCAGAAAGTAGACAGGAGGGACAAGTATGAACTAGAACATCTCTTGGTGACTGTCCCTGTGGAGAGATCAAGGCAAAGTACCTGCTGCATTTGTTGGTGAGTGGAGAAGCAAAGAGGTCACAGCAATGCTGACCCCATTTGATAAAATTCTGTTTGCCACTAACTGATCCACTGACCACTCATGAGGCATCAATTAAACTCTGCTGAGCCTGTCTGCCAGTATGTTGTACTCCTCCAGAATGTGTGTTGCAAATAGAAAGTAGTTGGTAGAGACAGCCCATTGCCACACACTCATTGCTTCTCGATAAAGGGAGTAAGACCTGGTTCCACCTTGTTTGTTCATGTACCACACAACGGACATGTTTGTTTGAATCACAACTGTCCCTAGAGGAAGAAGGGAGTGATGTGCTTACAATGTTAGAAGCACCACCCTCATGTCTAAGACGGTGATATGCAGGTTGGTTTCCTGGAGATTCCACGTGCCATGAACTGTCCATCCCAGGTAATACCTCCCACCTCAGCTGGAAGATGTCCATGGTCAGTGTGGCAATGGGAGTGGGAAGAATGAATGGTTGAGCTTGTGCGACTTCTGAATTGTGAAGTCACTACAACAGAGAATTACTGCACACCCGTGACAGTCTTACAGGATGATTCAGGGGGTTGGTGCAGAAAGGACCACTGAACTGACAACATCCACTGAAGAATTCATGTGTAAGTGAGCTGTTGGTAGTAATGTTATTGTTGCGGCCATTCACTATTAGAACAGCTAACATTTGTCTGATATGTGTCCTTAGTGAAAGAATCTTGTCCAGCGGAAGACAGGCTAGGGGTTTGTTTGTGTCCAAATGAGCTCCTATAAAATCTATCATTTGTACTGGTTGTAATTGCAACTTCTGAAGATTTATATTGATCCCTAAGGTTGGAGCCAATTGCAAGAGAAAGTCTCTGTCCTGGATCAGTAGAAGCCTGGTTGGTGCAACTAGGAGCCAGTCATCCAGATAAGGAAACATGTGGAATTCCTGCAGTCTAAGGTGAGCTGCAACTACTATCATGCATTTGGTGAACACCCTGGGGGCTGTGGTGAAACCAAATGGAAGTGCACAAAATTGGTAGTGACCAACTCCCTGCCTGAAGTACCTTCTGGAGCATTTGTTAATTTTGATTTGATAGTACACATCCAGCCTTCCCTTCTGTAGGAAGGGAAGGATGGACTGAACAGTGACCATCCTGAACTTCGTGTGTTTCACCGATTTGTTCAGGAAAGTTAGGTCCAGTATGGGCCTGAGGTCCCCTGATTTCTTTGGCACTAAAAAGAACTGGGAGTAAAATTCCTGATCTGCACTAGTCTGGACAGACCTCCTGGATGATTTTTTTTGAAGCAACTTTGTGATTTCCAAAGTTGCCGCCTCCCTCTGATTGGGTGGTACATTGAGGAGGTGGTGCTTTGGCTTGGGGAGGTTTAAAAAAGAATGGAGTAACCTCTGGATATAACTCCTTGCAACCATTGGTCACTCATGGTGGCTAACCAGGCTTTTAGGTGCAAGGAACAACGTCCCCTGACTGCCTCCAGAGATGGACAGTCATGCAACGCTTCAGGGATGCTGCAAGGATTTCTCTTAAGGAGAATCCAGAGATCCCCGATTTAGCAGACCTTCCCTGTCACGTGGGTAGCACCTACCACTCAAATTATTCTCCCTCCATGCCCCTGGGGTGAAATATCCCCGAGAGTCCTGGAAAGGACCCTGGGACTTTCTGAACCACAACTTTTCTTCCCCAATCTGATTCCTGGAACAAGACCTTTGCAGGGTAGAGAAGTGGATTCTGACAGTAGATAGGGTCTTTCCGTCTTTCTCACTGCAGGAGTGTGTCTCGTACTGTCGGTCAAAAGAGGGAGGAACAGTCAAAAGGGGCAGTGACGAATTATGCCTTTAAAATGTTCTGCAAAATCACACAGATGCATCCAAGCATGATGTCAAATGGCAATGCTGGAACCAGCCACCATAGAGGTACCCTTAACTGCATGAGAGATGAGCCTCATGGATGCATTGGAAATGGACTGCAGAGTGGCCATACGGGAGGAGGAGTTCCGTTCCTCTGCCATCATGGACTCAGGGCTGGAGCTAGACAGTTCCTTAAGCAAGTCCCTCTGTAGCCTTGTACAGTGGAAAGATAGTTCAATGCTTTAAGGGCAAACATGAAAGAAATGTAGAACCTTTTTCTAAATCTGTCCATAGCCCTAGACTCCCTATTAGGGGGGCGGACAGTACAGCTTTCCTGGGCAAGCTGTTTCTTGGTGGCTGCCGCAACCACCACGCCATCTACTGGAATGCCCTTTGGCTAGTGAGGCCTATCCTGGGGGCACTAAGAATTTTGTCAGCTCTTTTAGGCATCAGCTCTGCAGCGTCTGGTTCTTTCCATGCCCTTAAAAACACCAGGTCAACTAGGGGGTCTGCAGGGGGGACACCCAGAATGTAGATGGGCTGGTACTGAAGGTATCCAGGAATACTGACTCATCCAATGTGGGGTTTGGGGCCAACCAACCTCTCTGAAGAAGGATTTCTAAAAGGTCTCCAAAGCAGACATCAGGTGGAGATCTAGGGGGACTCCCTCACCTTTACTGAAGTCAGTGTCTGTTGTGAGAGATTCCTCTGGGGAATTTAGGTGCCTCCTTTTGCACCTTTTTTCAGAGAAACCTCCTCGGTGGGGTGCTCCGGGGAGGTGTCGGAAGAAACCTGGGCTTCCACAAATAGAAGAGACTGGAAGCCCTGAGGGGCTGGCTGCTCTGGAAGCGGAAGTGAGGGCTCTGATGCACAGCTCAGAAGGGGAAGGGGTGGATCCAATACTGTAGAAGCTGGGAATCTCCTAGGAGTGGAGAGGACAATTTCCACCACTCCCAGAGTCCCAAGGAAGCCTCCCCTGCTCTGAAGGATCAGGAACAGACCATCCTCTGTCATCAGCAGCCCTCCACTCCACTCTGTGGGGTGGGGGAATCAGTGCCAAGCTGTCAAATGCTGGGGCACCAAGGGGAAGTGACAGCTTCGATAACTTCAGAGTCAAAGACACCCCCCCCCAGACTTGATGTTGAGACTTCTGCTTCAAGACTCTGTCAGCACCAAGCGAGTGAAGGAAGCAGTTGGGCTCGAAGTTGAAATGACTATCTGACTCAACAAACAAGCCCCTGGGACCAATTGATCTGGGAACTCTGAAGTGGCAGGCCAGACAGAAGGAGATACTATTTTGCTGAAGGGCTCTGCTCTGAGGTTCTCAGGGCCATTTTAGGAGGCTCTGACAGAACTAAAGCGGAGGCATCTGCAGACCATTTCTTAGGGTCCCTGGCCTCCATGGATTTCTTGGTTGGGTTTGAGCCCCTGAGACAGAAGGGATAGTTGGGGAAGGAGGTGGAATAAGCCCTTTAAGCACCAGCTTATTCCTTCTATCTGCAATGGACTGGGGAAGGAAAGCCTTGCAGATGCAGTACGCCACTTCAAGGTTTGCAGGGCCCAGACAATAAAACACTCTCTGAGGATATCAGATACAGGGATCTTGTGCCCACAGGAACTGCATTTTTTTAAAACCAACAGGGTTGTCGGATTTCTCGACATAGTGGAAGAAAAAGGAAAGGAAGAAAGAAAGAAGGGCATGATGGAGAACACGTGGCAGATCAGAGTAGACTAAAACTAAAGAGTTTTTTTTTTTTTTTTTTAATTAAACTAGTATAAGAAGGCTGGTAGGGTAGGAAGAGAAGGAAAAGGCCAAAGGCCAACTCACGTATCCATAAAAAAAATGGTGAAAAAAGAACCCACCAAGAAGCTCTAAACAGAGCACAGTGCTTTGCTGATGCATGGCAAATGAGACCTGGGGTATCTGGGAGGAGCACGGGATTATGGGTAGGGTGGGAAGAGCTCTACTTCAGAACTTTAGCTTGCTAATGCTGAGTCGGTTCCAAGGTTGGAACCTAAACCCACAGGTTTGATGAAGACTGAACAGATATCAGATATTCTGTTTTAACCAGGCATTCAGGGGAAATAAATGGTAAGGAAACAGCTGAAAAGGAGATGAAAAAAATGGTAGAACAGCAACTAAAATATGAACAAGTGATACAGAAAGTGGCTGAAAATATGAACAAGTGATATAGAAAGTGGCTGAACTCAAGGGCGAGTCACAGGCAACTTGAGGTTTACAGTAGTAATAGAACACGAAGGACTGTAAAGGATGAGAAAATACCATGGACCTAGCCATTAAAACAAAAAAAAGAACCCAGTGTAAATATTCCTAATAGCAGCAGCACCAAGAATAGTTAAACGGAAGACATACAGGCTAAAAGAGGAAATTATTTCTATTTTGTGGAAGACATGATCACAGTAAACAGTTGGACACGAGAGTCTGGGTGAATGACTTTTCACTATAAACACAAATAGAAATGCTTTTCTTCTATCCAGAAGACTGACTCTGCAAAGAAATTAAACTTTGTTTCAACTGCCTGTATTCTGATTACTTTGTCTTCTACCAAACTTGTTTTAAAAATCTACACAGATACTCGAACTGACAAAAATAAAAGAACTGGAAGTGAGAGAAAGTGACAAAGGTACAAGTAACAAGTCAACAAATGCAGTAAAGCAATCTATGGGGACTTTAGTGGAGAGATTTCCTATGAAATCTTTTCCTGTTTTCTAAAAAGTGAGCGATTCCAGGGGAAAAAAAACAATGCACTGGGAACACTGAACAAGGACAGTACTTAAATTGGACATACCTTTATATGGACAAGGATGATATAACTAAAACAATCAATGTTATAAGAAATACACCTGAATTATAAAGAGCATAGACATTTTGAAAAGAAAGTGGGAAGGAGGATTTTTTTGCAGGAACGGGAGAGTGAAAGAAAAGGGTCTCAATATTAATTTAAATAGCTAGCAGAATAAAGCAAGAGGAACAGGGAAGATTTATAGTGATGAGAGGATGCTGGTTGGGAGCAAGAATTACACTACCTGCAGTATATATTCCACCAAAAACACAGAGACAACATATAAAGAATATTATGAGAGAAGTTATGTTTCATCAAGGTTAGATGGTACTGGCTTGAAACTGGAACAATACGGAAAATAAAATCTCAGAAGGTAACCATGAATACTGTCTGATGGCAAATGTTTAGAGAAATGTATATATTTGGGCTCACTGATTCAATTAAAGTAAGATGGAATAAAATGGAATATACACATTTTTCATGGAATTATGAAGCTTGGACAGCATTAGATACATGTTAAATATTGAATTCTACAAAATGGTGCAAACTACAGAAACACATCCTGTGATAAGGGTCACCTATCTGCCTATACAAAATAAGTTTTGTTAAGTAAAAGACAATTGTGACAAACAATGTCATTTTCCAGTATTTCTTATGAAAAAGAATCTATTTCATTACCAGGCAAATCAAATAAGTGAAATGTTATAAGATTTGAATCCAAATAGTAAAGAGCTTGCAGAGGATTTAGACAACTGTAAATAGAAGAATAGAAATGTGGTCACAATTAAAGCACATGAGATATGGAATAATAGTCACAACAGGTATCTAGAGGGCCTAAAGTTAAAGGATTTACACAAGTGAAAGAGAGTAGGTGGGACACGACAGGTTGAAGAGAATTTGAAAGAAGCTAGAATCTTTATGCAGCAGTACTAGAACGATGGTTTTAACAATGACAGTTATGTACTTAGCATAACAATAACTCCATGTTGCCCTGTTTTTGTCTTTTTCTACCTTTGCAATTTGGATCAGATTGAGTTTAAATCCCTTTTCAGCTAATCTTCCCTCTGTTCTACAGCTTGTATCTTATTTTCCAACAAGGTTCAGGTTTTTCAAAAAACTTCAACTGGCAGCCACCTTAAATTTTCACGTAGGTCATAACACTCCTATAGTTGCTTTAAAGGTACCTAAAGCCTTTCTTAAAGGAACTTTTCTTCTTCACCCACCTACTCGAGATCCTGTCCCTCCTTTGGACATCTTGGTGATGCTTCAGGCTATTACATTGTTCCCCTTTGAACCAGCAGCCAGTAGAGACCAAGTTTTTGACATGGAAAAAAGAAGATATGTACTCACCATAACGTTGCATGTTGGTAGTTCATCTCACCCTTCATTTTTACATATGGGTTCGGAGCCGATCCTCTGCTCCGACTCTGCTGATTTTCAAGCTCGAAGACTTCTGGTTGGCTCGTGGCTAAGCAGGTATCCCGTGGTGCACCAGTGCAATCCCCAGATCTTGTTTGCTGCTCGCTAGAAACAAAAAAAACCCCTAACCAACAAACCAATACTAAAGGGTCACCAACCAAGAGAATCAAATTATTACCTCCAGATCTTCCAGGATGGGGGCAGGAGGGCGGGTTGGTAAAAATGAAGGGTGAGATGGACTACCAACATGGAACGTTATGGTGAGTACATAACTTCTTTAGGTAGTCCAATCTCACCTTAATTTTTACATATGGGACAGTGTCCCTAGCGCCTTATTCTTGGGTGGCTCATTGGAAAATACTCCTGAGCACCGTGGAGCCAAAGAATGCTCTATCCCTGGATGCTAAATCCAACTTATGAGTAATAAAGGTGTGAGGGGTAGCCCACGTAGCTGCTGCACAAATATGATCAAGTGGTACCATGGCTTGAAAGGCTGCAGAGGTAGACAGAGACCTGGTAGAGTGAGCCTTGATCCTGTGAGGTAAAGGTCTGCCCTCTGAATTGTAGATGAAGGCTATGCAACTAGAAATCCAATTAGACAATGTCACCTTAGAAACTGGTAAGCCCAATCTGGAGTCGGAAAAAGAAATGAATATCTGGTCTGACTTCCTAAATTCTTTGGTCTGTTGCAAATAAAAATGTAGCTGTCTATGAACGTCCAGCTGGTGGAAATGATATTCAGCTGCATTACAGTGACTGGGAAAGAAAACTGGAAGCTCAATGGACTGATTTAAGGTGGCAGTAGAACAAACTTTGGGAACAAACGAGGGATTGGTACGTAAAGATACCCTTCCTTTATGAAAGATTAAATAAGGTGACTTAATAGACAGGGCTTGTAGCTCAGAAACACGTTTGGCTGATGTAATAGCTACTACAAACACAGTCTTCCAAGACAAATATTTTAAAGAAGATGCACGAGAAGATTTAAAGGGAGGGGATGTCAATTTGGACAACACAAAATTTAAATCCCAAGAAGCCACTGGTTCTTGTAATGGTGGTCTCAGTAAAGTGGCTCCTCTCAAAAAGGTCTTGCATAGCTTATGAGACATAAGGTTGGCATTTGGGGACCCTAAATAAAAATGAGAAATTGCCGCCAACTGTACTTTGATGGTGGCTGTGGCAGATCCCTGTTGAAGAAGCTCCGAAAGGAATTCCAGAATCACGGGAATGGGAGCGGTGTAAGGATCCACATTCATTTTCTGTGCCCAAATAGAAAACCTTTTCCATTTACTGTCATACAGTCTTCTGGTTGAGTGTTTATGTGAGGATAAGAGAATATGTGATACTGATGAAGAAACATCATGAAGCCTGACAAGAGATGGAACTGGAGCAGCCATGCTGTCAATTTGAGGGTGTGGAGAGTGGGATGTAGCGAACCAGACATGTGGGTCAATAGATCTGGAACTGGGTCCAGATTCCAAGGATCATCCAGGAGAAGAGGCTCAAGAAAGGGGAACCAGACCTGACGTTGTCAGTAAGGAGCAATGAGGATCAACTTGCTTCCCAGGCGAATGGCTTTCTGAATCACTTTGGGGATAAGAGGGAATGGAGGAAAGGCATATAGAATGGAGGAAACTGCCCAGAAAACCACAGTGAAAAACTTCTCTAAAGCAAATTTCACACTCCTCAAAACCGAGGTGGAATCCTTCAAAGCCCCCGGGCCTGTGGAAAATACGGCCCAGACCGCAGAATCCTTTATAAACGCATTCTATGAACACCTTCAGGAATGCATGGATCATGCAATCCCAAATAAAACCAAGACCCAATCCTCCAAAGGCAGACGTCCTGTCTGGTGGACCCCAGACATAAACAAACTATACAATAGAAGGAGGAAGCTACTACATGATAGAGTAAAATCCCAAAAAGGGAAGGCATCTCTGATCAGTGTTAGCAAAAAACTACAGCACTCATAAAATTGTCTAAGGCCAGCTTCGAGAGAAAAATTGCACAGGACACTAAGGATAATCACAAGGCTTTCTTTAGTTATGTTAGGAACCTGGGTGGGAATTCCCAGATATGCTCAGAATTGGTCCAAAATGACAAAAAATACACCGAACCCACAGACATTGCCAACATCTTAGCTGACAGGTTCGGTGCAAACTCCCCCCACCTCCCCACCAAAAGGGCAAATATCTATCCCAGCAGAGTGCTGCCCCCTTGACATCTCAGATGCTCAGGTAAGAGCCGCCCTCTCCAAAGCAAAAAACACAGCATCAATGGGACCAGACGGTGTCCCAGGCTGCGTCCTACATGAACTCCAAGAAGAGCTAAACCCAAACATAAAACTACTGTTCAATCTCAGCCTTACCACAGGATATGTACCCAAAGAGTGGCGTACAGCAACAGTGGTCCCTCTCCACAAAAGTGGTGCCTCAACGGATCCTGGAAACTATCACCCCATAAGCCTGACTAGCTTGGTCTGCAAAGCTATGGAAAGGATCATCATGGACCTCATAAAAAAAGATATTGGAGACCTACAGACACTGGATCCTACCCAGTTCGGCTTTGTTAAGGGCAGATCCTGCCTCTTAAACCTGGTCGATTTCTTTGAAACAGTTACCAAGGCCATTGACGAGGGGAAGGTGGTCCACACAGCCTACCTGGACCTCGCAAAAGCCTTCGATAAAATACCCCACTCGGGCATTACAGATAAGCTCACCAGCTTAAATATAAACCCCTATGTCACTAGATGGGTTGCAAACTGGCTCAAGGACAGAACCCACATGGTTAGAATTGCTGGAGCCATGTCAGACTCCAAACCAGTTACAAGTGGCATCCCACAAGGCTCAGTCCTGGGACCTCTCCTGTTCGGTATATATTTCTCGGAGGTACAGGCCAACACGGAAGGACTGTGGCTGACCAAGTTCGCAGATGACTGCAAACTGGGTGCTATAATCGACTCTCCAGCCGACACAAGCATCCTCCAAAAGGGCCTCATAGAAACAGATAACTGGTGCCAGAGCCATGGCCTCAAGCTAAACGCCAAGAAGTGTATAGTCATCCCCTTTGGCAAAAACAAAGTGCCCACAAATTACCACATAGGTGGTAATCCATTAAGTACAGAAGAAGTAATTAAGGACCTGGGGACCCAAGTTGATAGCAATCTCTCATTTGACAACCACGTGGCCCAAGTGGTTAGAAAAACATTTTATATAGCCCACTTAATCATGAAGGGATTCACATCTAGATCAGGGGAGGTCATCGTGCCTCTTTACTCATCCCTCATCAGGCCCATAATTGAGTACAATGCCCTTTTGGGATGTACCTTACCAGACACCTGCAGCAACTGGAAAGACCCCAAAAGTACCTCACCAAGAGGATCAAAGGGCTCAAACAGATGCCATATGCTGCCTGGTTAAAGAAACTCCAGCTCTACTCAGTGGCATACCGCCTGCTCAGAGGCGATCTGTGCCTGACATATAAAGCCATGTCCAACCCGGAATTAATGGACATGCTGCACCTCAGAAAATCCAAATCCCATCGAGCTACGCTCGAGACTTGAACCTCAGCACTGAAATAAATAGGACATGCTGGAGGGACAGATTCATAACCCAGAGGCTCCCTTCACTCTGGAATAAAATCCCAGTCCAGGTTAGGCAGAGTCCCTCATTGACTCTCTTCAAGAGGAATCTTGATGAGTGGATGGGAGATAGTAGGTTTACCCCGGGTGTCACTTCTGTGTCACTGTTAGACAGAGGCACTGTATACTAACCTCGAAAAAAGGCATAGCAAAATTAATTTAAAATGGGTGGCGAAAGCCAAACGCACTCTGGCTAGGCTTATAAATGCCCTAGGGCAGATAGCCTAGTATGAACCTATGAAAGGTATATAGAAGTCCCGTGGGCCAATCATGGACCAGAGCATCTCTGGGTGTTTCCCCCGGAGGGGGAATTAGGGAAAAATAGCTGCTGCACTTGGCATTGAATGGGCTGGCACAAAAGTCGAAGCAAGGCTGTCCCCATCTCCGGAAAATCTGTTCCACTATTTCCCATTTCAGAGACCACTCATGAGGCAGTAAGATTGCCCGGCTTAGCTTGTCGGCTATCACATTGTTGTCCCCGGAATGTGCGCTGCCACCAGAAAACGCTGGGAAGAAATTGCCCATTCCCAAACTCACATGGCCTCTCGACAAAGTAGGTAAGATCTGGTACTGCCCTGTTTGTTGATATACCACACAACAGACATGTTGTCTAATTGTATTGCAATCGTCCCTGGAGGAAGAAGGTCCTGAAGTGTTTGCAATGCCATAAGCACCACCCTCATCTCCTGAACATTGATATGCAGATGAGCCTCATGTTCTTGCCATGTGCCGTGGACAGTCCTGCCAAGATAATGCCCCCCTCGCCCGACCTGGGAGGCATCCTTGGTCACAGTGGCAACGGGTTGGGCAGGCACAAGGGGAGCTCCCCTAGACAAGTTGTTGGGGGCTATCCACCAATGAAGGTCCTTTTTTGCATGATTCTGTCAGTAGGATAGGGTGACTCAGTGGTAGATATTGGAATGACTACTGAGAAAACAGGAGCCATTGGAGGATTCTCATGTGCAACCTGGCTAAAGGTATTAACAGAATGGTTGAGGCCATCGCACCGAGAAGCTGAAGAATCCATTTTGCTTTGACCTTCCGAAGTGGAAGACGGCGCTGAACTTGTGAGATGAGGTTTTGTGCTCTTTTGGCGGGGAGACGAACTGTCATATCCACTGTGTCTACCTCTGCGCCTATGAAAATAAATTGCGAGGGCAGTAATGCAGATTTTTCCCAGTTTATGGAGATCCCTAGTTGAACACAAAGTTGAATGGTGGCGTCCCTGTTTTGGATGAGTAGATGCCTGGTGGGTGGTCAGGAGCCAGTCGTCCAAATACGGAAACACCTGGAATCCCTAACGTCTCAAATGAGCTGTCACTACTGCCATGCATTTGGTGAACACCCTGGGGGCTGTGGTCAGACCAAAGGGCAGAGCACAAAACTGATAATGACCGACTCCTAGCTGGAAGCGCAGATATCTCCTTGACGCCTTGTCCATTTTTATATGGTAGTAGGCGTCTTGGAGATCCAGAGAGCACACCCAATAGTCTTTCCCTAACAACGGGAGTATCGACTGCAGTTTGACCATCCGAAACTTGTCCTTCATGGATTCATTTAATCTGCTGAGGTCCAAAATTGGTCTCCAGTTCGTTTTGGGACTAAAAAAAAACCTGGAGTAAGTTCCGGATCCTGTCTGGTCTGCTGGGACGGGCTGGATGACTCTTTTTTTTAAGAGCAACTTGTTGATCTCCACAGTTGCCTGATCCCTGTGATTGGGTGGAATATCTGGGATCTTTTTGGTAACTAACTGTGGAAGGGAAAAGGGTATGATATAGCCTCTGGTAACAACTCTTTGTACCCACTTGTCTTGGGTGATATTTAGCCAGACTTCTAAATACAGACAGATGCGACCCCCGACTGGCCCCAGAGAAATGAAGCTGGGCCCCACATCAAGAGCGTTGATAAGGCCGCCCTCGAAAGGAATCGCGGCCTTGCTGGTATTGCGGACCACCCCTGCCTCTAGGACAACATCTACCATTTCCTCCTCCTCCTCTGCCTCCGAAGGAGGATTCACTGTGTGTCCAGAAAGACCCTCTGGGACATTTTGAACCACATTTTACCTCCCCTTTGGGGTATGGTTGAGAGGGAACGGTAAAACGAACTCCCATGGCAGAGAGAGTCTGTCCTTCCTGCTCACACCGAGTCAGTGTTTCTTTCACCTTGGGACCAAACAAGGAGGAACCATCAAGTTGTGAAGGTGGACTTGAACGGCTCTGCAAAATTACACAGGCGCATCCAGGAGTGGCACCTAAAGGCAACTCCTGAACCTGCTGCTCTGCTCGCTCCATCAGCCGCATGGGAGATAAGCCGCATGAAGGAGTTAACTACAGAATTTAGGGTGAACAACTAAGCAGAGATCCTATCAGGGACTCCCTCAGGACAAGCACCCTGTATGGAATCTCCTAACTCCTTGAGGAGATCCCTCTGCAACCTCGTGAAGTGGGTAAGATAGCTCACAGATCAGAGTGTAAATGCTGCTGAACTAAATACACGCTTCCCAAATCTGTCCATCTATCAAGACTCCTTGTTTGGCAGATGAACAGAAGAAGTCATCTCCACAAACTCCTTCTTCATGGCCACCGCCACCACCACCATGGCATCTACGGGAATGCCCTTAGACAAGAACTCTTTTCCAGGAGGGGCAGACAGGAACATATTTGGTGGTCTGGGAACTGGCTCCACGGCATTGGGAGTATCCCACACCTTCCAATTAACCAGATCCATTACTTCGTCAAAAGGTGGAGACATCCAAAAGGCAGAGGGTTGAGACCCGAAAGCCTTCAGGTACACCAACTCCTCATCAGAAGGGGTAACAGTGGGCCAGTCACACCTCTGTTTAAGAATCTCCAGGATGTCCACAAAGGAGACATCATCAGAAGACAACTTGGGAGACCTTTCTGACTCCTCGAGGTCAGTGTCCGATGTCAGAGACTCATCCTGGGAGTCAATATGCTTCCTCTTGCATACCCACTTTCGAGGGGGCTCCTCAAAAGGACCTTCTGGGGAGGCCTCGAGAGAGTGGGGACCACCAGCTGGTGGCTCCTGAGGCTGCGGGTCTCTGCTGTCTCCGGAGAGACTAGGTACTGAGACTGAAGTGGGAGCCCTGGGGGGAAGAGTGCTTGTACCACTGGCAGGGGCTGTAGATTGAGACAGCACACTCATCACCTCAAAAGCCGACCTCTCCGGCTCCGAAGACCTCCCCGCTCCAAAGAGACAAAGGTTGGTGCCAGAGCCATCAGCTCTGAGATAGATGCAGGGTCCGAGCTCACCCTGCCGGAAGCAACGAGAGGAAAGCTCGGAACCGAAGAAGATAGATTCAAACCCTCCCCATCGGCGCCGACAGAAGAGCTTCAGTCCCTGGACACGACGGATGGAACAGAGAATGTCGGAGCCAAAATAGTCTCCAATGCAGCAGCAAGGGGAGTAGGAACCAAGGGTTCCTCCGTTGGTAACAAGCACTCCGGCTCCGAAAGGCCAACATGGCTCGGAGGAGGAATTACAGATGAGGGCAAAACTGGCTCGAGTGGCTCCAGAACTGATTGGGTCGGAGCCAACAAAAATTTAGGTGGGGCAGACTACTTCAGGAGTCTCAGTACTACCCTCTCCACATCTTCTTCCGAAAGGCTCCTGGAAGATCTGGAAGATAAAGTAGGGGATCTCGACCTAGGAGGCACTGGAGACTTGATTAGCAAGGACACCAGCAGGGATTCTGCAGACCGGCTCCAAGCAGTAGAGTCAACTGCTATTTCCAAAGGTTCAGAAGTCAGCACCGAAGCAGCTGTGACCAACTGATACCATGGTGCTCTCTTTCGGCTCTGAAGACTGAGGAGTTGAGGAGGCAGATTTTGGTAATTTGGAAGGCAGCTCCGAGACACCAGCCGGTGCTAGAGAAGACCTTTTTGAAGCTTTAGATTTGGAGTCAGATCTGGATTTTGTAGACTTGGAAGAAGCTGATTAACTAGATAAAGCTTCCTCAAAGGTTGGTTTTAGAGGACCCTTTTGTATCAACTTGTTCTTTCTCTCCTGCAACACTCTAGGAGAGAAAGCATGACAGAACAAGCATGATTCCTGCAAATGGATGGCTCCCAAGCAGTAGACACAGCTACTGTGGCCACCCGTTAATGACATTTTCTGGGAGCATTTCATGCATTTTTTTGAACCCAGAGGGTTTATGCTCCTTGCTGTCCTTAGACATTGCAGACACACACACAAAACCAGAGGAGAAATAGGAAGAGAGAGAATAAATGAGGACTAGGTCCTCTAACTAAAACAGGCCTAGCCCTGCAGAAAAGTTACACAAGGACTAGGTCCTTTAAGTTAAATGGGCCTAGCCCTGTGAAACAGAAACTAGGTCTTGTAACCTAAACAGAATCAAGTATTTAACACAGACACACACGTGAAATTACACAGGAAAATTTTTGTACAGCAATCCTATAATACCACCTTAGCAGATCGCTGCCAAAGACAACAAGTTAACAGTCAACAATGAACAACAAAGGTCTGAGTAGTACAAGCAAATCAACAGGAGCCCCTGTTGATCAAGAGCGGAAAAAAATGCCAAAACAAACACTCTACCTAGGCAAAAAAGAGCAACGGCACCTAACTGGTACACAGGATACTAAAACTACTACAGTGACAAAAAAATCCACAAGGACAACTAGGCAAAGACCTATAAGATAACAACACTAATATATCACTAAATATGCAATATCCACTAAGAATGTAAGAATTGAAATGGACTTAGCCAGAGCCAAGAGAAGCACATCCGAACTCGTCAACGCGGCAAACGAGATCTGGGGATTGCACTGGTGCACCATGGGATACCTGCTTAGCCACGAGCCAACCAGAAGTCTTCGAGCTTGAATATCGGCAGAGTCGGAGCAGAGGATCGGCTCCGAACCCATATGTAAAAATGAAGGTGAGATTGGACTACCTAACATCTGTTTTTTAGTGGCAATCAGTTTTGCCAAGAGGATTTCAGAACTTCAAGCTCTTTCATGTAAATTACCTTACTAGGTTTTTCATAAAGACAGTTTTTTCTTAGAACAAATCCCTCTTTCATTCCTAAGGTGGCATCTGAGTCCAACATACATAAATCCATCAGTTTGCCTGATTCTTTCCAAAATATTCTAAACAAAGGAGAAAACACACTACATCTATTAGACGTTCATAGACAACTCAGATTTTATTTACATAGAACAAAAATCTTCAGGAAATCAGATCAATTACGGGCTGCATTCTTTAAATCTAAGCTGGGACAAGAAGTTTGCAAGATCACCCTTTCAAGATGGTTATCAAGCTGTATATCATTTATGAAAAACTGGGTCTAAAACTTTCCAAAGAAACTAAAGTTCATTCCAGATGAACTATGGCAACTTCAGCAGGTTTTCAATACCATTTTACAATTGATGAGATTTTTGCAGCTGCTACATGGCCTACAGTGCACACCTTTGTTTCTTACTGTAAAACTGGATGCACATTCCAGAGCTCATTCCTCCTTTGGCTCTGCTGTGCTCAGAAATATCCTTCCATAAGTCCACCCAGGAAATCACGTAGCCAAGGATTCGGTCATAAAATTTGAATCAGATAAAAATGGAAAGAAAAGTGATGTAAAATCTTACTATAACCATAGATGTCCTTCTCTTCCATGTTGCAGTATTCTGCATACAGGTTTATCCTTCAGTCTCGCATATGTACTGCCAGTATCCAAAAGCTTTAAGTCCCCCTGTGGTGCGTCAGACGTGGACAAGAGTTCGTGGGCCATAAAGGTGACGGCACGCACCAGCCCTCAAAATAATTGCCTCCGTCAGAGACAGTCCTGCAAGGGCAATGCCATATCACTGCCATCCAGAAAGGGAAGTTATTAGCTAACAAGAGGGGAAGGAGGGTGGGAAAGAATACTGCTACATGGAGGAGAAGAACATCTATGGTTATGGTAAGATTTTATACAAACTTTTCTATGTCCTTCTATCCCCATGTTGCAGTATTCTGATATGGGTAAGTGCCAAAGTTCACTGAGGTTGGGGTGGTGTGGTCTAGAGGCAGACTCCAGGAATCCATGAAGGATAGCCCTGGTGAACCCCACCCTAGATCTGGAGATGAGGTCGAGCTTATACTGCTTGGTGAAGGTGTGGACCGAAGACCAAGTAGCAGCTGCCAGGATAGAAGAGGAATCCAAACCCTTGAAGAAGGCTCCTGAAGATGCCAGTGCTCCTGTGGAATGAGGTTTAATTGCACCCTCCAGGGGCTTACCATGGAACTGGTAGCAGAAGGTAATGGCTTTGGACACCCAAGTAGAAATGGTCTGCTTGGTCACTGCCTTCCCCAGAGCTCTGGTGTGAAAGGATACAAAGGGTTGGTCAGTCTATCTGACAAACTTGATGTTGTGCAGGTAGAATCTGATTTGCCTGTGAACATCTAGGGAATCAGCACTCTCTCACGGTCTCCTTGTGGGTTTGGGAAAAAATGGGTAACTGTATGGCCAGATTAAGTGACAGGTCATTGACTACCTTGGGCATGAAGGATGGATTTGTCTCGAGGATAACCCTGTCCTTGTGGAAAACTAGAAAGGAAGGAGTAGCAATAAGGGCTTGAGGTTCAGACACACTCCTGGCTGAGGTCAGGGCCACTAAAAGAACAGTTTTCCAAGTACAGTGCTTTAATGAGGCTTTGTTTGCTGGCTCAAAGGGAGGTAGCGTAAGCTTCTCTAGCACGTAGTTGAGGTTCCCAAGGTGCAAGATGGGTCTCCTGAGGGGCCTAAGTTGCAGTACACCCCTTTGAAGAAGAGTTTGCAAGGGAGTCTGGATGCTTATGGGGGATCCAAAGGCAGGCAAGCTGAAACAGCAGACAGATTGGCTTTGATGCATGAATAAGCCAGACCAGTCTGCAGTAGCTCACACAAATAAGACAGCACTAGAGGGGGTTTGCTGAGAAGCGGAAACAGCTGTCTTATGACACCAAATAGTGAATCATTTCCACTTGGTGAGTTATGATTTTTTCTGGCATTTTGCAGAACATTGAGCATGCCCTCATTGTAAAGGTGTCTAAATGGGATCAGAATCCTATCAGCCACACAGTAAGGTGCAGCATCTGCCACTGTGGATGGATTAGTGACCCCTTGTGCTGTGTGAGGAGGTCCACTCTGGAAGAGTAACTTGTGGTGATTGCCCTTGGACAAATGTAGGAGTAAGGGGAACTAGTGCTGTCTGGGCTAGGAGTCACCAACAAGATTTTTAGGTTGTCCTGCTGAATTTTTAGCAGGACCTTCTGAATGAGTGGGAAAGGGGGGACATACATATAGATATTTATCCTTCCATGAAATTGAGAAGGCATCTGTTGCGTGTGCCTGTGGTTCAGGTGTCCTGGTGCAAAAGCCAGGAAGCTGCCTGTTGATGGTGGAGGCAAACAGGTCTATCTGAGGTATACCCCACCTGTGGACCAGATCCAGGAAGACATCTCTGTTCAGCATCCATTTGTGGTTGTTTGTGCTGGTTCTGGTCAAATAATCTGCCTGTCTGTTGTGAAGAGAGGGAATTTAGGTCACCTGCAGGGAGCTTCTCAGTGAGGTTGTCAATTCCCATACCAAAAGGGCTAGCCTGCAGAGCAGGTAGGAATTGGTCCCTCCATGTTTGCTGATATACACAGAGACCACTGTACTGTAGTATATCAGAAGTGTCCCTTGTTGAATGAAAGGTCAAAATGCCTGGAGGGCTAGAAGGATTGCCCTCATCTCTTTGGCACTGATGTGTTCTGATTTGAGGTGATTTGGCCACAGGCCCTGCACCTGTCAATGTCCGAAGGTGGCTCCCCAGCCCAGGTCTGAGGCGTTTGTGTGCATGACCTGAGTGGGTTGTGGTGGTTTGAGTAGAAGGCCTAGGTTGCACTGTACCTGAGCCAACCACCATGGTATTTCCTTTTTTAGGTAGGGTAAAAGGAGCACAATGTGCTCCAGAGGCTGGTTGTGTTGCTTCCAGATTGAGTGGAGGTACCACTGCAGCTTCCTCATGAGTAGCCTTGATAAAGGAAGCATGGATATTGTGGCTGCCATGTAGCCCAGAAACTTGTGGCACTGCCTTGCAGTCAACTCTGTACAGTGAAGTACCAAGAGGAGATGTTCTGGTCAAGGAGCTCACTTTTGGAGGGGTAGGTATGCCTCCATGAGATTTCAGCGGATTCTGCCCCAGAGGAAAACAATGTTCTGTGTTGGTTAAAGATGGGATTTTGGCAGATTTATCTGAAATCCCAGTGACTGTAGTAGGGTTACCACAAACTGGATGTGCCCTTGCAGTATTTCTTGACTGGCAGCCTAGATCAGCATGTTGTTCAGGTAGGGAAATATCTGAATTCCCTTTCTCCTGCAGTAAGCCACCATAGGTGCCAAGCATTTGGTAAAGACTCTGGGTGCAGTGGAAAGTCTAAAGGGCAAGGCAGAGAATTGCAAGTGAGAAGAGCCCACCAAGAACCTCAAATATTTCCTGTGGGTGGGCCTGAATGGGATGTGGAGATAAGCATCCTTTATGTCTAATGTAGCCAGGAATCCCTCTGGGATAATTAGAGGAAAAAGAGCTGTCAGGGTTAGCATTTTGAAGGTAGGTACATTTAGAAAAAGGTTGAGGTAGGAGAGGTCTAGGATGGGTCTCCATGGTCTGTCCTTCCTGGGGACCAGGAAGATCCTTGAATAGAAACCTCTTCCTTCTGCAGAGGAGGGGACTGACTCCAAAGTGCCCTGGTCTAACAGTGTCTGCAGTACTGGTTTGCAAAAGGTGCAGCTGCTGGGTAGGTGGTCGAGGACTACCCCGCCATGTGGGAAGCGAGATCCAGGACATGAAGTAGCCATTTGTCTGAGGTAAGAAGGGCTCAAAGAGAGGGACAATGACAGCGGCCGGCAGACAGAGGTACAGAAGGAGGGGAGCAAGATTGGCAAGTAGTCAGATGCTACCCACCTTGTCGTGAAAGGGAGTCCTCTGGCTGGAGGCAGGGGTTGCTCTAGGTGGAGGAGGTTGTTTTCTGGTGGACTTACAAGGCCTTGAAGGAGGAAGGGGTCTGGAGTGCTTCCTAATAAACTGTGTTTTGAAAGGATAGTTTCTGTGAAACTTGGGGATTGGTGAGATCAGTAAATGTTTAAGGTTCTGCATCTCTTTTCCCTTCTGTTGTAGAGATTTAAAGATGTCTGCCACCTTAGACCCAAAAAGTGCAGAACTGGCCAGGGGAGCATCAGTGAGCTTTGCCCTGAAGTCATTTGCCAGGAGCTGTAGCCAGGAGCATCTGCGTAAGGCAGATGTTGATGCTGCTGACCTGGCAGAGGATTCAGCAGCATCATAACTACACTTGATAGTGTGTCTGGTGACCAGGGATGAGAGCGCCAGCAGAGAGGACAGTGATGCTTTGGCAGGGGAGCCTGGAATATCTGCCAAATGTTTGGTAGCAGAATGCAAGAAAGACCAGTTGTACTTGACCATACGAGTGTAATAGTTTGTGGCTCTGAAAACCAAGGTAGCAGAAGTATAAATCCTTTTGTCCAATCTTTCCATTGTCTTGCTGTCTTTGTCAGCTGGGAGAATGGTGGTAGTAGGCAAGAGTTTAGTGGTTTTGCCAGTGGCAGCAGATATAGTGGCAGGATCAGCCGGTGGGCACTTGATCAGATGCTTCGCAGTGTCAGGTACTTTGTAAAGCCTGGCAGGTCTACGTGGGGCAGGAGGTTGTGAGTCAGGGTTCAGAGATGTAGACAAAAAGGCATCTAGAAAGGCTGGGAGGAACAGCAGATGGGCTAGGGGTTTCCATCTGAATGAGGTCGTAGTACCTCTTTTGTACCTCTGACATTTCTAAGGAATCCCATTTAAAGTGTTCCTTCATCCTGCTAATTGTCTCATTGAAGGTCAGATCTTCAACTGGAGAGTCAGGGTACAGTGACTCTTCCTCTGGGGATCTGTACCCCAAGGGTGAAGAGAGTTGGGAGTTGTAGGAAAGAGATTCTTCAGAGGAATCTGAAACAACCTCCTCTTCCCTGAGATCTGGATCTGTAAGCAGAGGCCTATGGCTCAGGAGAGGTGGAAGCAGTAATAACCAGTGTAGGCCGCAGTGCCATGAAGGCACCGAAGAGGCTCTGGCTGAAAGCCTGCCAATCAGGCATGGTTTCTGTAGAGTGGGAATGTTTTCTCTTTTCTCTTCTTTTAAAAGGGGCAGTGGATGTCTATCTGGAAACCAGCAACTGCAAGGGATCAGAAGGCTCAGACTCCCCAGAAAATGCAGGTTTCCCCCAGCATCGGCTAGCGACACCAGAATAGCCTCTGCAGATGTGCTCTCACCTGTGGATGGTGCAGCATCCTTAGAGGTACCCACAACCTCCAAAGTGGCTTATCCGGAGCCCAATCCTGTAACTAGGCCTATGTTAGCCACAGGTTGGGAGTCGGCCGGAAAAGGCTCAGGAGTAGTCAAAGGCTGTAAGGTCCTGGCCTTCTTTTTTGGTAGTTCTGTGGGTACGTTTGAAGAGGCCTCCATCTGAAGCGTAAGTAGATTCAGATGTTGGTTCTCGAGGTATAGGTTTAATGCATGCAAGTGACTACACAAAGTTTCCAGTATGAACGCCTGGCAGATAGAGCAAGCCTTATGGTCATGAGATGTTCCCAAACAGAAAAGGCACATGTCGTGGGCATCCTTATAAGGGATCTGGCGGCTGCACTGACACTACTTTCCAGATGACATTAACCAGCAATAAGATTGAGAAGGACTGAAAAGGTCCCCAACGGGGTACTTATCTGAATCAATGAAAACATCAGCGATAAAGTACAGTTGTGTACACTTACCATAAATGTAGCTGCTCGAGTGTATTCACTGTTGCAGTCATCACATTTGGGTTATCTGCCTGCAGGTAGCCCTCAGCCAGCCTGAATACCAGAGTCTTAGATTCCTGCATCAGATGCGGTCTCTTCATCCATGACATCAGGTCGTCAGGGGTATAAAACATGCAGCCGTCACCATTACATCAGTTTTTCTTGCCCCAGATGTCAGGTGCTCCCACAATGGGAAGCAATTATACGTTATGGTACACCTCCATCAAAAAACAAATACACCAGAAAGCTTAAATACACCAAACAAGAAGGAAAGGTATAGCCAAGAGAAGTCAGGGGAGCTGGAGGGAGGGTAACCAGGACTGCAACAGTGAATACACTCGAACATCTACATTTATGGTAAGTGTACACAACTGTACTATGTTCTTCATGTTTCACTGTTGCAGTCATCGCATATGGGTTGATTCCCAAAGCTAAGGAAGGGAGGAGGAAGTTTAGAGAGCATTAGGGCCAGCTATTACACCCTGCAGGACTGCAGTGGCAAAACCAGCTCTGGATTTGGAAAAAATAGGCATGTGGTAATGCTTAGTGAAGGTATGTACAGAGCTCCAGGTAGCAGCTTCTAGGATGTCCCTGGTAGGGACTCCTCTGAGAAAGGCTGTAGAGGTAGATGCAGCCCTGGTGGAATGTGATCTTATCCCCTGTGGGGTAGATTTTCCATGGTGCTTACAGCAGAAATTAATGCAATGGGCTTTCCATTTAGAAATGGCCTTCCCCTCTGTCCCTGCAGCAAAGCCAACTAGCAGCTGTTCAGATTTTCTGAGAGGCTAAGTCCAGCCCAAATAAAATCCAAGTTGTCTGTGTATGTCCAAAGAGTACAGTATTCGTTCTCCTTTGTTATGTGGACTCGGGGAAAAAGGTCGGCAAATGAATGGACTGATTTAAGGCCACACTAGACACCTCCTTTGGCATAAAAGAAGGATTGGTCCTGAGGGAAACCCTGTCTGCAAGAAAAATAATGAAGGGCTCCACTGCCATGAGGGCCTGTAATTCAGACACTCTTCTTGCTGAAGTGATGGCTAGAAGGAAGGCTGTTTTCCAAGAAAGGAATTTCAACTCTGCAGTTGCAGCTGGCTCAGAAGGAGGGAGAGTGAGCTTTTCCAATACAAAGTTAAGGTCCCAGGCTGGAGTAGGGGCTCTCCTGAGGGGGTCTTAAATTTTTGGCCCCTCAGAGGAATTGCTTTAGCAGAGGGTGAGAGAAGAGGGGTGGTTCAGTATTATAATGTGCTGACATGGCAGAGGCATGAATTTTAATTGACAAGAAGGATATGCCTTTGTGGAGCATTTCTGTCAAGTACTGAAGAATATGAGGTAAGCTGGGCACCGTTGTGCCCATCCCCGGAGTCAGGCTCCAGGAACAGGATCTTTTCCACTTTTCAGCATAGGATTTTCTAGTACTAGGCCTCCTTGCCTCCAGAATGACATCTAGCACCTGCTTGCTGAGGGATGCAATTGGAGAGCTCAAGGAATTAGCCAGGCTGCAAGGTTCAGGGTTTGAAGTTGAGGGTGCAGAATCTGGCCCACCTGCTGGGACAGCAGGGAAGGGATCTGAGGCAGGTGCCATGGTACCAGCAGTGTCATACTGCGCAAGACGGGATTACCAGTGCTGCCGTGGCCTGTTTGGGGCAATCAGTATTGTTCTTGGCTTGTCCTGTTTGATCTTTAGCAGAACCGTCGAGAGGAGAGGCAGTGGGGGAAAGGCATAAACAGAGAGGCTTTCCCAGGTAAAGGACAGGGTGTCCACTTTCCAAGCTTGACTGTGGGAAGTCATTGTGCAGAATTTGAAAAATTGGTAGTTGAGGGGAGGCAAACAGGTCTATCTCTGGAGCCCCCCATTTGTTCCTCAAGAGGTTGAATATTTTTGGTTCCAGTTTCCATTCTTGTGGGTCCATGAGATTTCTGCTTAAATTGCCTGCTAGAGAATTTAGCTTTCCTGGCAGGAATTGAGCTTGTAGGTGCACTTGGTAGCTCAAGGCTGTGTTCAACAGAGCCATAGCTAGTTTGCAGAGAGGGTATGAGTGGGTTCACCTCTGCTTGTTTATGTACCACATAACTGTGGTGTTGTCTGTCTTTATCAATAATTGTCCTGGAAGAATGTGGTCTTTGAATGCTGTCAGGGAATTCTGTACAGCTAACATTTCTTTTTGGTTGATATGCAGGTGCATCTGTCTTGGGTTCCATTTGCCCTGAATGCACTGCCCTGGCAAATGAGCCCCCCATGCATAGTCTGATGCATCTGTTAGGGTTTGGGCAGCAAGCGGTAGAGTGAAAGAGAGCCCCTAGTTGTGGTAGCAGGCCTCTGTCCACCAAAGGAACTCAGTCTTTATACAAGGAATGATAGAATTATTGATTCCAGGTCCTGAGAATGTTGACACCATAGGCTTTTTAGATACCATTGTAGTTTCCTCATATGCAGTCTACACACTGAGCAGAGTGGATGAGAGTTGTTGACCACAACTGTTAGCTGAGATATATAAGTATCCTGCTTTTTTTTTCGATTATTTATACAGATTATTGTTTCTAACAATTAATATATAGCACTTTTATTGCCTGCTTTTTAGTCTTTGAGTGTATTTTATTGCTATTAACTAATCTGCACAAGTAACTGATTTGTTTGCAGTTAAAAGCATTCTGCATCTTTACAAATCTTTATCTGTTTAAAAACTTTCATTTGTGGCTTTCTCTAGTGCTTACTGTCTGTAGGCTATTCTTTTGTTCCCACCCCTTCTCCCAGTTGGTGTCTTGCTGTTATACTTGGTGGCTTTGCAGTTGCCTGCCCCTACTGTAAATCTAATCTGTGACACTCCTCCCAGTCTAATGTCATTAGCTCATTCTACCTAATAGGTTCATAGGTTCATAGGTTCATACTAGGCTATCTGCCCAAGGGCATTTATAAGCCTAGCCCATAGTTATGTGGCTTTCGCCACCCCTTTAGTTTGAATAAAAACTATGCCTATCATTTTTCTGTGCCTCTGTCAAGCAGTGACACTGAAGTAATCCCTGGGGTATATCTGCGATCTCCCATCCATTGGTCAAGATTCCTCTTGAACAAGGCCAGCGAGGTGCTCTGCCTCACATGTACCGGGATTTTGTTCCACAGCATAGGGAGTCTCTGGGTGATGAATCTGTCCCTCCAGCACGTTCTATTTATAACCGTGTCAAGGTTTAAGTCTCCGCCCTTGTGGTTCTGAGGGATCTAGATTTTTGAGGTGAAGCATATTCATCAAATCTGGGTTTGACATGGCCTTATATGTCAGGCACAGGTCACCTCTGAGCAAGCGGTATGAGACTGAATAAAGCTGGAGTTCTTTCAGTCGGGCAGCATAAGACATATTTTTGAGACCCTTTATCCTTTTGGTGAGGAACTTTTGGGGCCTTTCAAGCTGCATCAGGTGTCTGGTCAGATACATTCGAACGGGCATTGTACTCAATCATAGGTCTAATGAGTGATGAGTACAGGGGACGATGACCTCCCTTGATCTAGATGTGAATCCCTTCATGATCAGGTGGGCGATATAGAAGGTTTTCCTAACTACTTTAGCAACATGAGTGTCAAACGAAAGACTACTGTCAACTTGGGTCCCCAGATCCCTGATGACTTTCTGTGCTCAGTGGATTGTCACCTATATGGTAGCTAGGGTAACCTTGTTTTTCCCGAAGGGTATGACTATGCATTTTTTGGCGTTTAACTTCAGGCCATGGCTCTGGCACCAGTTATCCGCTTCTGTGAGGCCCTTCTGGAGGATATCTGTGTCAGATGTGTTTTCGACTATGGCGCCCAGTTTGCAGTCATCTGCAAACTTTGTCAGCCATAACCCTCCTGTGTTTGCTTGTACTTCAGAAAAGTAGATGCCGAACAAGAGTGGACCCAGGACTGAGCCCTGTGGGACACCACTTGTGACAGGCTTTGAGTCTGACATGGCTCCAGCAACTCTGACCCTGTGGGTTCTGTCGCTTAGCCGGTTTGCAACCCATCTTGTGATGTATGGGTTTACATTCAAGCTGATGAGTTTTTCGATGATACCTGAGTGGGGTATTGTGTCGAAGGCCTTTGCCAGGTCGAGGTAGGCTGTATGGACTGCCTTTCCCTCATCAATGGCCTTGGTGACTGTCTCGAAAAAGTCAACCAAGTTTAAGAGGCAGGATCTGCCTTTGACAAAGCCAAACTGGGTTGGATCCAAAGTCTGCAAGTTCCCTATGTCTATTTATGAGTTCCATTATGATCCTCTCCATGGCTTTGCAGATAAGGCTTGTCAAGCTAATGGGGCGGTAATTTCCAGGGTCTGTGGAGGCACCGCCCTTATGAAGTGGGACCACAGTCGCCGTGCGCCACTCCTTGGCACGTATCCTGAGGTGAGGCTAAGATTAAACAGCTGTCCTAACTGTGGGTTTAATTCCTCATTGAGTTCATGAAGCACACAGCCGGGGACACCATCCGTCCCATGGATGCTGTGTTTTTGCCTTAGTGAGGGCAGTTCTCACCTGGGCGTTGGAGATGTTTGGGGGCTACAATCCTCTGGAATAGATATCTCTCCTTTTGGGGAGGGGAGAAGTTTGCACTGAACCTGTCAGCCAGTATGTTAGCAATGTGTGTAGGTTCAGTAATTTTCACATCATTTTGAACTAATTCTGAGCATATCTGGGAGTTTCCTCCTAGGTTTCTAACATAGCTAAAGAAGGCCTTATGATTGTCTTTAGAGTCCTTGGCGATTTTTCTCTCAAAATTTGCCTTGGATGATTTTATGAGAGCTCTTAGTTTTTACTTATAATGATCAAAGGTGTCTTACCTTTCAAGGATTTTGCTCTATCTTGTAGTAGCTTCCTCCTTTGTTGTAGAGCTTGTTTATGGCTGGGGTCCACCAGACTGGACGCTTGCCTTTGGTACAGAGAGTCTTAGTTTTGTTTGGGATTGCCTGATCCATGCAGTCCTGTAGGTGCTGGTAGAAGGCATTTGTAAGTGATTCAGCGGTTTGAGTAATGTTTACCACTGGCTCAGGGGCCTTAAAGGAGACCACACTAGTTTTTAGAAGTGTGAAATCGGCTTTTGAGAAGTTTTTCACTGTGGTCTTTTTGTTTCAGGTGGGGCGGGATGAGGACTTCCAGCGAGATTAGTTTATGATCTGATCTCACCAGTGAGGGGTATACTTCGGTGTTGAACATTTTGATCCCATGTTCGTGATGATGAGATCAAGTATGTTTTCACCTCTTGTGGGGATGGTGACTAGTTGTTCCATGGCATTTGAGTTTATGAACTCCAGGAATCTTTGGGTTAGAGTGTTCGGGCTTGAGTAGTGTTCCCAGTCTATATTAGGGTAGTTGAAGTCACCTAGTATGATGGTGTTTGGAGATACATTTATCCCTCCAATGTTTTCAGGAAGGCCATGTGAGGTTCCTGAGTTTGAGAGGGTGGCCTGTAACATGCTACAAATTGCAGAGCAGTCTTGCCTATGGTTAATTGCACCTGGATGGTCTCCGATGCATCGCGTTGCCACCAACCTTGAGGTGTGGGTGTCCTTTATGAATATGGACACCCCCTCCTTTCTTGGTGTTGTCCGGATTTTGGGGCGAACGTATGATATGAGGTGAAACCTGTTAGTGCTGGGGTGCTCTCAGGAGCCTTGAACCAGGTTTCTGTCACAGCACAGACATCGATGTTCTCCATATTGAGAAGGGCCTCGAAAAGGTGCATCTTGAGATTGAGACTTCTGGCATTGAGCAGCATTACCCTTAGTTTTTTTCCTTTTGGTGTTCTAGGGTGGTAGGTTTAGAATTTGAGCCTTGCCTAAAAAGGCACTATGGGGTGGCAAGAGCCTTTGCCAATATCCGAAGCCCAGGGTGACAGGTGCAAGCCGTCCCTTGAAGCAGCGTGGCTTGTCCAGCATGTCATCCCAGGCAGACAGACATTGATCCCCTTTGAATGACACCAGAATTTAAGCCAATTATTAAAGCTGATCATCTTATCACTGTATTGTGGCATCATTCTAGGTGAAGGTAGGATACTGCTCAAGGTCAGGGTCATACCTGCCTGGGCTACATAATCAGAGAGCTCCTCGACGTCCCTTTCATGCAGTCCAAGGAGGTGCGCCTCAGGTCGCTGACACCAGCGTGGACAATGACTGAGTCGTACTTGTACCTGCTGTTGAGAGACCTGAGTGCTTGCGTTATGTGGCGGATTCTAGCGCCCGACAGGCAGCTTACTGTGACCTTCTCCTTACTCAGTCTGGTGAGCGGGACGTCAGTGTGTCTGACTATGGAATCACTAATGACAAGTGTGTCTGGCATTTTGTTTGGCCTTAAGGGCTGTGACTGTTTGACACTCTGACTGTGTGGTCTATGTGTTGCATGTGTTGGGTCGTGAGGTGGTAGTTGTTTGGGTGTCTGCTTTGGTGGCCTCTGCTGTTTTGGTAAATTTTTGACCAGAGCCTCCGAGTATGTTTTTATGTGAGTATGTGTATGATTTGAAGTTGTGATGGTACCATGTGTGACTGGGTATGTATTGTGTGTGGTTGCCTTCTCCTCCTGTCTGGTCTTGCCAGTCCTATGTTGAGAGAGCTCAGCCTCCAGTTTGGCCATATAGTTGCATCTCTCGCATGTATTTGTGTTTTGTGGGAGAAGGAGAGGATTGCCTGTGTACATGAGGCAATTGTAACATTGCCTCAATATTCCCAGGTTCACCAGTTGAGCTGGAGAGGACACTAGCAACTGATCCCTCGACATACTAGAAGTAGTAGATAAAGAACTTTCAAAGGACTCCGGGGCAAGTGGGTTTTGGGCTGGTGGGGTACTATCTATAATAAGAGTGCTTTATCAAGGTGCAAGTACTGTAGGAGTAAGTGCTAGGCTTTACAGATAGAGAATAGTCTACTTGGGAATCAAGTAGAGATGAACTTTTCAGTTATAGGATATGCTGGTTAGATCAGCAGTACAGTTTAGCGTGTTTTATAGCAGGGGGCTGAAGGGAGCTAGGAACTGGCCCAAAACGACCAATGGACTACTAGTTTCTGGCTGAAACTTCACCAAATCGGACAAAAAGGCCGCTCAGTGCTTCCCACTCCCACTGGTAAGCAAAGAAACTTCCCTCCTTCATAATAAGGCAATGGATCAGTAACAGGAACTAAAAACAAAGCCCAGGGATCAGCAACTCTGAAACTGGACTACTCTAGTTCAGTAAAGTGGGAAAACAAGAGATTTTTTGTTTTATTACAGAGATAAGGAAAAACAGACAGTAAATGCTATAAATGCTGTAAATCGGCTAGCGCACTTTAGTGTGTAGCCTACAGAAACAATTTGCAACAATTAGTAACTTAAAGTGCAATAAACAGTGTAAAATGCAGAAATCACTTAAAGTAGCAGTAAAACAGGCGAAATGCAGTCGCTAGCTTAATAACAGTGGGAAAGCCACAAAAATACTTATATCTGGTAGAAAGTCACTCTTTTAGCTCTCTGCTGCTTGGATCACTCTGCAGGCCACCACGAGGATCTGTGCAGAGTTGGTACAAGCTGGAAAACACGTGTTTAGCGTGTTTTATAGCAGGGGCTGAAAGGAGCTAGGAATTGGCCCAAACGACCAATAGACTACTAGTTTCTGGCTGAAACTTCACCAATTCGGACAAAAGGCTGCTCAGTGCTTCCCACTCCCACTGGTAAGCAAAGAAACTTCCTCCTTCCTAATAAGGCAATGGATCAGTAACAGGAACTAAAAACAAAGCCCAGGGATCAGCAACTCTGAAACTGGACTACTCTAGTTCAGTAAGGTGGGAAAACAAGAGATTTTTTTTTTTTATACAGAGACAAGGAAAAAAAAACAGACAGTAAATGCTATAAATGCTTTTAAGTGGCTAGCACACTTGAGTGTGTTAGCCTACAGGTAAAATTAAGCAACAAATAACTTTTTAAGAGTGCAAAACAGTTAATCAACACAAAAACAGTTTAAATAGAATGCAGAGCTGTATAAACAGGCTAAGATGCAGTCGCTAAGCAGTAAATATTCAAAAAGCCAGAAAAAAAAAATACTTAAATCAGTTAAAGCAAATACAGTTATAACAAATGCTCTGAAATATACTGTATATTTCCAATATGTTTGAGAAGGACAGTCAGAACACAAGAAGGTTCAGGCGAAGAAGAAAAAAAAGTTTTGTTTTACTTTTTGAAAAGGTAAAAAGGAGGAACAGAAGGCCTTATCAAATGTTCTCTCTGTATTAAGAAGAATGAGCTAATGACACTAGACTGGGAGGTGTGTCACAGTAGGGGCGGGCAACTGCAAAGCCACCAAGTATAAGAGCAAGACACCAACAGGGAGGGAGGGTGAGACAAAATAGCCTAAGACAACAAGCTATGAAAGTTTTTAAACAGAAAAAGATTTCTGAAGATTCTGAATAGACAAAGTGCTTTATATATATTAAATTATAAAAACAGTAATCTGTTAAAATAATCAAAAAATACTTATATTTTGTAGCTCAGTTGCGGTCAAACAACTTCTCCAGCCTGCACCAAAGACCAGAACAGAGAGAACATTGGATAAAGCCTTCTGTTTCTCCTTTTTCCCTTTCAAAAAATGCCTGAATCTCCTTGTATTCTGACTGTGCTTCTCAAACATTTTGGAAATATAGAGTATATTTCAGAGCATTTATTATAACTGTAATTGCCTTAATATTGCTACAACTCAAGTAGGTTGCACTGCATCTGAAGTGTTTGTGTGTTTTAGCTGCTTTTCTGTATATATAGACTTCTCTGTTTCTTTAACTAAATAAGCTCTGCAAAATTGTTTTATTGCATTCCTGCCTGTATTTCTGATTTTTTTGCACTTTTAAGGTTTGTTTTTGCTTAGTTTAACTGGTAGGCTACACACTCAAGTGTGCTAGCTGAATTAAAGCATTTACTGTGTTTCTGTACCTAATTTCTGCTACTTTGTAAAAAAAAAAAAAAAAAAAAAAGAAAAGAAAAAAATATCCTTGTTTCCTGCCTTTGAACTAGAATAGTCTAGTCTTCAGGTATTGCTGATCTCTGGGCTGTGTCATAGTTCCTGTGTTGCCCATATCCTTATTTGGATAGGAGGAAGCTTCTTTGTTCACCAGTGAGAGTGGGGAGCTCTGAGCAGCCTATCTCTCCCTTGAGGAGTGCTTCCAGCACAGTGACTTGTAGCTTATTGGCCGTTTTGGGCCATTTCCTATCTCTTTCTAAGCCAATGCTTTAAAGCCGGCTTTAGCGCTTGTAATTTAAAGTTTGTCCTGTTTGTTGCATTTACCTGTTGAGGCTACACACTCAAGTGCGCTAGTCTGTGTTACATATTTATTACATTTTCCTGCTGATGTCGCAAAAAAGAAAAAAAAAATTATCCTTGTTTCCTGTCTTTCCTGATCTAGAGTAGTCCAAATACAGGCTTTGCTGTCTTCTGGACTTTTGGAAAGTTACTGTGTTGCCCATTTCCTTTCTTGGATAAAAGGAGGCTTCTTTTTTCACCAGTGGCAGTGGGGAGCTTAGAGCAGCCTATCCCTGGAGGAGTGTTCCCAGCACAAGAATCTGGTAGTCTATTGGCCGTTTTGGGCCAATTTCTAGCTCTTTCAAGTCCCCCTGTATAAAACCCGCTTTGGCGCAGTTTTTGCGCTTGTTACTACTCAGCCAAGCTCCTCGTGGTCCTGCAGAGTGGTGCTAGCAGCAGAGAGGCTAAAAGAGCAACTGCTAACCCGATAAGAGTTTTTTTTCCTGCTACTACCTGGGTGATTGTCCGATCTAGCTAAACTGCAAGTATGTCTGCTTCTTGAACTGTTTTAAACTGTTTAAAGTTGTTTTTGCACCTGCACTTTTAAAGTTTGTCCTGTTTGTTGCATTTACCTGTTGAGGCTACACACTCAAGTGCGCCAGCCTGTGTTACATATTTATTGCATTTTCCTGCTGTTTGTTGCAAAAAAGAAAAAAATATATCCTTGTTTCCCGTCTTTCCTGACCTAGAGTAGTCCAAATACAGGCTTTGCTGTATTCTGGACTTTTGGAAAGTTTCTGTGTTGCAGATTTCCTTTCTTGGATAAAGGGAGGCTTCTTTGTTCACCAGTGGCAGTGGGGAGCTTTAGAGCAGCCTATCTATCTCTGGAGGAGTGTTCCCAGCACAAGAATCTGGTAGTCTATTGGCCGTTTTGGGCCAATTTCTAGCTCTTTCAAGTCCCCCATGTATAAAACCCGCTTTGGCGCGGCTTTGCGCGATTTTGCGCACAGCGCAACATCGGGCAGCTCCACTTAATTGGGTTTAAACCATTCTCGGCTCCACAAAGTCTGCTCTTCACTTTTTCCCTTGGAACTGACCTAGTTCTCATAATAAACAACCTATTCCTATTCTAAAGCCTGGCACTTGCTCACTAAAGCAATTATACAAGTCAGCACTAAAAAATTAAAAGCACTACACCCTCACAAACTCCCCTTGAGTCCCTTGCTCCCCACTAGCCCTTTTTTCAATTATAACGGAATTCCCAATACTATTCTAGCATCTCCAAAGGTCAGTTGTCAATCTCCTCTCCGGACCAGCAGGTGAATCTGGGAATCTTGAGGCAATGTTACAACTGCCTCATGTACACAGACAACCCTCACCTCCTCCCAACAAATTCCAACACATGTGAGAGATGCAACCATATAGCCAAACTGGAGGCTAAGCTCTCTCAACTCAGTACTGGTGTAACCAGTCAGGAGAAGGAAACCACACTCACTACAATTCCAGTCTCACATAGACCTACCACGACAGCAAACCAAACACATAAGCACACAAAAACATACTCGGAGGCTCTAAATAAAAATCTGCCTAAGCAGCAGAGACCTCCAAAGCAGACACCCAAGCAACCGCTACCCCAAAACAAAACACGTGCAACACATAGCTCACAAAGCCAGTTTGCCGAACAGTCACAGCCCTTAAGGCTAAACAACACACCTGATACACTTGTAATAGGTGACTATCAGGCACACTGATGTCCCACTCACCAGACTGAACAAGGAGAAGGTCATGGTGAGCTGCCTGTTGGGCGCTAGGATCCGCCACATAACACAAGCACTCAGGTCACTCCAAGGCAAGTACAAATATGACTCAGTCATTGTCCATGCTGGTGTGAATGACCTGAGACTTACCTCCCTGGACTACATAAAAAGAGACATAGAGGAGCTCTCTGAGCATGTTGCCCAGGCGGGTATGACCCTGACCTTGAGAAGCATCACCAAGAATGATGCCACAATATGAAGACAAGATGATCAATTTCAACAATTGGCTTAAGTATTGGTGTCATTCAAAGGGGATCCAATGCCTGTCAGCCTGGGATGACATGCTTGACAAGCCATGATGCTTCGCTAGGGATGGCTTGCACCTGTCACCCCTGGGCTTTTGGATATTGGCAAAGGCTCTTGCCACCCCCATAGTGCCTTTTTTAGGCAAGGCTCAAAAGACAAACCCACCTCCATAGGTATCACAAGGGATAAGAAACTAAGAGTAATGCTACTCAACACCAGAAGTCTAAACCTCAAGATGCATGCACTCGAAACTCTCCATAGCATGGAGAACATAGATATCTGTGCAGTAACAGAAACCTGGTTCAAGGCTCCCCAGAGCACCCCAGTACTACCAGGTTATACCTCATACCATGCTTTTTGGCCCCAAAACTTGGACCGAACCACAAAAGGAGGGGGAGTATCAATATTCGTCAAAGATACCCACACCTCCAGGTTGGTGGCAAAGCACGAAGCATCACAGACTATCCATGTGCAACTAACAATGGCTAAAACTGCCTTCCAGTTTATAGCCTGCTACAGACCACCCTCCCAAACCCAGGAACCCTACTCGGCCTTCCTGAGAACACTGGAAAATATGAAGGTCTCTCCAAAGACCATTATATTGGGCGACTTCAACTACCCAAACATAGACTGGGAGCATTACTCTAGCTCCAACACCCTAGATCAAAGGTTCCTAGAATTTATAAACTCAAATGCTATGGAACAACTTGTTACCACTCCCACAAGAGGGGAAAACATACTGGACCTGATCATCACCAACATGGGGGCTCTATGCTCCAGACCAGAAGTGTATCCCTCAATGGTAAGATCAGGCCACAAACTAATCTCACTGGATATTCACATCCCGACCCCATCCCCTGCCCAGAAAACCACAGTGAAAAACTTCTGTAAAGCAAATTTTACACTCCTCAAAACCGAGGTGGAATCCTTCAAAGCCCCTGGGCCTGTGGAAAATATGGCCCAGACCGCAGAATCCTTTATAAACGCATTTTATGAACACCTTCAGGAATGCATGGATCAGGCAATCCCAAATGAAACCAAGACCCAGTCCTCCAAAGGCAGGCGTCCTGTCTGGTGGACCCCAGCCATAAACAAACTATACAATAGGAGGAGGAAGCTACTACATGATAGAGCAAAATCCCAAAAAGGGAAGGCATCGCTGATCAGTATTAGCAAAAAACTATGGGCACTCATAATTGCACAGGACACTACGGATAATCACAAGGCTTTCTTTAGTTATGTTAGGAACCTGGGTGGGAATTCTCAGATATGCTCAGAATTAGTCCAAAATGACAAAATATACACCGAACCCACAGACATTGCCAACATCCTAGCTGACGGGTTCAGCGCAAACTTCTCCCCCCCATCCCCACCAAAAGGGCAAATATCTATCCCAGCAGAGTGCTGCCCCCCTGCCATCTCAGATGCTCAGGTAAGAGCCACCCTCTCCAAAGCAAAAAACACAGCATCAATGGGACCAGACGGTGTCCCGGGCTGCGTCCTACATGAACTCCAAGAAGAGCTAAACCCAAACATAAAACTACTGTTCAATCTCAGCCTTGCTACAGGATATGTACCCAAAGAGTGGCGTACAGCAACAGTGGTCCCTCTCCACAAAGGTGGTGCCTCAGTGGATCTTGGAAACTATCACCCCATAAGTCTGACTAGCTTGGTCTGCAAAGCTATGGAAAGGATCATCATGGACCTCATAAATAAAGATATTGGGGACCTACAGACACTGGATCCTACCCAGTTCGGCTTTGTTAAAGGCAGATCCTGCCTCTTAAACCTGGTCGATTTCTTTGAAACGGTCACCAAGGCCATTGACGAGGGGAAGGTGGTCCACACAGCCTACCTGGACCTCGCAAAAGTCTTCGATACAATACCCCACTCGGGCATTATAGATAAGCTCACCAGCTTAAATATAAACCCCTATGTCACTAGATGGGTTGCAAACTGGCTCAAGGACAGAACCAACATGGTTAGAATTGCTGGAGACATGTCAGACTCCAAACCAGTTACAAGTGGCGTCCCACAAGGCTCTGTCCTGGGACCTCTCTTGTTCGGTATATATTTCTCGGAGGTACAGGCCAACACGGAAAGACTGTGGCTGACCAAGTTCACAGATGACTGCAAACTAGGCGCTATAATCGACTATCCAGCGGACACAAGCATCCTACAAAAGGGCCTCATAGAAACAGACAACTGGTGCCAGAGCCATGGCCTCAAGCTAAACGCCAAGAAGTGTATAGTCATCCCCTTTGGCAAAAACAAAGTGCCCACAAATTACCACATAGGTGGTAAAAGTACGGAAGAAGTAATTAGGGACCTGGGAAACCAAGTTGATAGCAATCTCTCATTTGAAAACCACATGGCCAAAGTGGTTAGAAAAACATTTTATATAGCCCACCTAATCGTGAAGGGATTCACATCTAGATCAGGGGAGGTCATCATGCCTCTTTACTCATCCCTCATCAGGCCCATAATTGAGTACAATGCCCCTTTTGGGATGTACCTTACCAGACACCTGCAGCAACTGGAAAGACCCCAAAAGTACCTCACCAAGAGGATCAAAGGGCTCAAACAGATGCCATATGCTGCCCGGTTAAAGAAACTCCAGCTCTACTCAGTGGCATACCGCCTGCTCAGAGGCGATCTGTGCCTGACGTATAAAGCCATGTCCGACCCGGAATTAATGGACATGCTGCACCTCAGAAAATCCAAATCCCATCGAGCTACGTGCTTGAGAGACTTGAACCTCAGCACTGAAATAAATACGACATGCTGGAGGGACAGATTCATAACCCAGAGGCTCCCTTCACTCTGGAATAAAATCCCAGTCCACGTTAGGCAGAGTCCCTCATTGACTCTCCAAGAGGAATCTTGATGAGTGGATGGGAGATCGTCACTTCTGTGTCACTGTTAGACAGAGGCACAGTATACTAACCTCGAAAAAGGGCATAGCAAAATTAATTTAAAATGGGTGGCGAAAGCCAAACACACTCTGGCTAGGCTTATAAATGCCCTAGGGCAGATAGCCTAGTATGAACCTATGAATATAGAATTAGTAGAATGCAAGAGGCCATGAACCCCAGGGCTTGCAGAACTTTCCTTGAAGATAGCTGGGTCTTTGTGGCCAGTAGTTTGAAGTAGGTTGTCAAATAAACTTGTTTCTCTGGAGTGAGGAAAGCATTCTGGGAAGTTCTGTTCAAGCTTGCTCCCAGGAATACAATCTGTTGACAGGGTTCAAGAGGAGATTCCTTTTCATTTATGATGTACCCCAGTGAGCTTAGAAGTTTCTTTATGAAAGCCAGATGTTTTAATAGCAATTCCTGGCTTTCTGCCTGAATCAGACAATCGTCCAAGTATGAGTATATATGAGTATTTCTCTGACTGCAAAATGCAATGGCTGGAACTAGACACTTTGTGAATACCCTGGGCGGAGTAGATAAGTCAAAGGGAAGTGCAGAGAACTGATAGTGCATGGAGCCTGCCCTGAAGCGTAGGTATTTCCTGCAAGATTCCTTTATTGGAATGTCTAATGTTGCCAACCAGGCATCTTCGCCTAGCAAAGGAAGCAGCTGTTGAAGTGTTAGCATTTTGAATTTTGGGATTACCAAAAAGGTGTGTAGAGTAGAGAGGTCCAGGATAGGATGCCAGAAGCTGTCTTTTCTGGGTACCAGGAAAAGTCTTGAAGAAAAACCTTCTGCTGGGACAGGTTGAATAGCCCTGATACTTAGAAGAGAGAGAACCTGCCATAGAGCCTCTGCCCACTGATTTGGGGGTAGGTCTGGCCAACCATTTGGGGCTGTTAGGGTGTGGAAGTGGAATCTGTTTCCTTGGGAAACTATATTCAAAACCCATTTGTCCTAGGTAATTAGTTCCCAGTTTTTTGCATGCAGGGCGAGTTTTCCTCCTAAGGGAGCAGGCAATTGAGCAGAGCTTGGAAGGGTTAAGGTTAAGTCATTGTGCCATTTTTCTGTAGGGGGGTGTCTTACTACTCCCTGCTTTGGAAGTGGGAGCCCCCCACTGCTTAGGCCTGTGCGTAGCCTAAGACTGTAACCTAGGTGATCTGTTGTCTCTGGGTTTGGACTGAGAAGGCCTGGAAGAGGCTGGAAAGGACCAATTCTTTGAAGGCCAATGCCTACTAAATCTGGGAGGCTGTACTTGCAGGAAATCTTTAACAGTTTGCATAGATTTAGCTTTTTCCTCCATCTTTTTGAGGACGACTTCTGCTTTGTTGCCAAACAGGTGGTCTTGTTTAAGGGAGCATCCAGTAATTTAGCTTTAACATGATCCGGCAAGTTTTGCTCCTTAAGCCAAGCATGCCTTCTAAGTACAGACCCAGTGACAGCAGCCCTGCAAGATGCTTCTAAAGAATCAAAACCACATTGCAAAGTACGTTTACCAACTTGTTCTGCAGAATGAATTAAATCCTGTAATTCTTTGTGTTCAGCACAGTCAGGAAACAACATAATTTTCTGTTTAAGTAGTCCCATAATATGCTGCTGGTACTTTAACATAAAAAACAAGCCCTAATGGTCAAAGTAGCAGAAGTATATACCTTCTTACCCCAACTGTCCAAGGCTCTAGAATATCTATCATAAGGGGTAGGGTTTTTGGCAGCAGTAGCCTTAATACCCGTAGGTCCTTGGGAAATGGTCTCTGGGTCTGCAGTAGGTTACTTGAAGAGGAACTTGTGAGAGTAATACCAGTCAGGTTTTCTGGGAGCTGGAGGTAAAGTGTCTAGGGATATGTTAGAGTCCAAGAAAGCATCATCTACAATGTCCAGAACAAGAGGGATAGCTAAAGGCCTGTGTTGAGGGAGGAATAAGAATTCCCTAAGCCTCTTTTTGGAGTCACTGTAATCCTGACTTTCTCAGTGGAAATACTCCCTAGAGTGCAAGGTTTCACCAAAAGAAAAATCTTCTGGAGGGGAAGCAGAGGGAATGGAATCCTCTGCATCAGAATCCTCATAGGTAGATAAGGGCAAATCCTGATAATCAGAAGAAACAGAAATATCAGATTCCTGACCCGAAGAATCAGAAGGAAAATCAGTTCTAGGTCTCAGAGCAGGAAGGCTGGCTTCCCCTAATTAAGGTAATAAGGTCTTCAGCCATTCTAAGCATTTGTTATTTAGGCATATGGGCCTGAACATGTGGTTTGGATGTCAGTGTTCTAGGCGTGTGTCGAGTTTTAGGCCTGGATGAAGAAGATGGCGTTGGTTTAAAATGCAAGTCTGTAGGCCTGAATACATCCTCAGAAGCCGGTGCCTGCACAGTGGCTCTGGACCCATCCAAGGTAGAGACATCCGCAGGTTCCATAGTCAAAGAAGCATCTCGCGGCATACCGGACTCCGAATGGGTCTCAGTAGAGGCCTGCAAACCTTAAGTAGAGGGTCTCAGGGGCTACAAAAGCGCCTCACTAAGTACCGGCAGACTGGCGACTAGCTTAACAGAAGCATCGTCGGCAGTTTTGGACCTATGCAGCCATCTTTACTTTTTTTTTTGGAATATCGGTAGTCGGATGGCTTACTGAAGCCATTTCTGGATAGTTATACTGAGTACCAAAATAATTTGCTGCAAATATAGCCCGACGACAAATAGTTTGGGGGTTGAATAAGGCACAAAACTGACAGCAAGGGACGTCGTTGGCCTAATCAAGGAATGCAGTACGAATGAAAATCTTTATGAGGTATTTGCTTTCCACAGTTAAGACAATTGTTAACTTTAACTGACATTGGTTAAGAGCAAGAAAAAGGATCCCCAACAGGGTACTTAGCTTTTTTGAAGACTTCAGTTCTGAAATTCGAAAACGAAAATTTCAGGAGTCGGCCGACCTTCACTTGCAAACTGCTTCTGCTTTGATCAACGTGTGGCAAGAGAGACTGATGTAATGGCGTTGGCTGCATGTTTTATACCCCTGACGTCATGGAAGAAGAGACGGCATCCGACGCATGAATCCAAGACTCTGGTATTCAGGCCGGCTGAGGGCTAGCTGCAGGCAGATAACCGAAATGTGATGACTGCAACAGTGAAACACGAAGAACATCAGGAACACCTGGCGTATGACTGGTGACGGAAAAGTTCTGAAGGCTGATGCATGCCAATGTCACCTTTATGACTTATGAATTCTCGACCATGTCAGATGTCTGACGCACCACAAAGGGACTGAAAGCTTTTGGATACTGTCCGCACATATGCGAGACTGAAGGGTAAACCCATATGCAGAATACTGCAACATGGGAATAAGAAGGACAACGGATATGAAAGTTATGTACTTACCATAATGCTAGATCCCTGTTGTCCCGTTCTTGTCAGGTTCAACATCCCTCCCACTATCCCACTTCCAAACAGTCACCTAAGCTCTTGGAAGAATGACTTAGCACTTATGGGAGGTATAGCTGTCTTTAGCCTCAGTAGGTTAATACAAAGTTTTCCCATTGATACATACCTATATAATACATATCTATATCCAATACATGCACACACACACGGTTTACTATCAAATGGGCGATCGGACTCTCTGCGAGTCACAGTAGTCCAAATCAACCTCTTTGGTAGAATCAGAAGAACGAATGCAAAAATGTACAACAGCGAATACAATACAGCATTCTCTGGTGTGACTTTCTACAGTTTCATGCAGATCGCACTATAGTGGGGATTGGAATATGTACCCTTTCCCTCACTAGAGCTCAATCACGGAGTTTGCATATCTAAGTAGCAGGGGGTGTGGGGGGTGCAGGGGGGCTTGCTGACCTGGAAACACATTCTTCACTGTGCATTGCACAGTAATTCCATTTGTGGAAGTATGATGAATTTTCAAATTTTGTCGAATTCGAACATTCACCACTTCTGTGTTCAACTTTTTTTTGTTCGCTGCAGTGGATTTTCGTTTATAGGGTTCATAAAAATGATAACTGGCTTGCAGTGAGAACGACAAAATGATAGTAAACCCACACACACATATACATATATACACACACACACACACACACACACACACACTATACATATATGGTTTACTATTGTTTATTCAAACGGAAAAACATTTTCCGTGCAAATAAACGAATGGTATACCCAAAGTACAAATAACTACTATTCACAATGTCGAACCAAATGCTCGACGCATTTAACTCAACATTGTCGAAACCACCACGTGATAGTCATATAGGAGCTGATGTAAATCAAACTCCTATACAGCTATCATGTTTCTGCAGGGGGACAAGCCCCCTACACCCCCCTACTTATATTCTAACTCAGAGTTCGCACTACAGTGGGGTGTGGATGAATTTCCACTCCCCACTGTACCGCAATCTCCGTGCAGATAGTCTATTTCTACTTATGTGAATGCAGTTATGCATTTGCATAAGTGGAGTTGACTATCTGTTGCAAAACTGCTTGTGCGTTCGACATTCTGTTTTTCGGCACATTGCAGCCGATAGAATGTTGTTCGCACAAACAATAGTAAACCTACACACACACAGACACACACACACACACACACACATATATATATATATATATATATATATATATATATATATATATATATATATATATATATATATACTTACATGGGGCAAACTCTGTCTGAAGGTATTAGAATGTGATGAGGGAATTATGGGTAGGGGAAGAGTCAGAGCCCTGGATCCAAAGGTTTGAAGTTGCTGAGGCCAGATCCAAATCGGATCATTGTCCCAAAGGTTGAATCAAATGAAAATGGACACTGGATAAAAGAAGTTATGTACCTACCATAATGTTCCATGTTTGTTGTTCTTCATCTCGCCTTACTTCTTGCTGGTTGAGTTCGGAGCCAATCCTCAGCTCCGACTCGGCTGATTTACTATAGCTCGAGAGCTTTTACTGGCTTGAGGCTACCCCTTATCCCAACATGCCTAGCGGTAGCTACCCAGGTCTCGTTTGCAATAGCCCATGCTAGACATATATAGGAAAAAAAAACAACTTTTACTAAGCTCTTAAACATCTAAGGTAGGAAGGAAAGAGGAAAAAAACAATGCATGGTTAACTAACCTAATATGTCAGCTGGAAACTCAGCCACTGTAACCAATAAAAGAACTCCTCTCGAACCTCCAGGAAGGGGGAAGGTGGAGGGGATGCAAGGAGGAAGGTGAGATGAAAGACAACAAACATGGAACGTTATGATAGGTACATAACTTCTTTAGGTTATGATGTCCCATCTTGCCTTCGTTCTTGCTGGTTGGGACCATGTCCTCAGCACCTGGTTCTTGGGTGGCTCACTGGAACAAACTCTTCAGGACCGTGGAACCAAAGGATGCCCTATTCTGGGAGACCACATCCACTTTGTAATGAGTGATAAATGTATGAGGATTTGCCCATGTTGCTGCTGCACAGATTGAATCTAAAGGCAATTTAGCTTGGAAGGCAACAGAAGTGGCTAAGACCCTGGTTTGAATGTCCTCTGGGCTTTCCTGAAAGTGTTTTTTTATGCAAATCATATGAATAACTGATTGTGTCCAACAGCCATTTTGATAAGGTCACTTTTGAAACTGGGTAACCTTGTTTATTGTCAGCAAAGGATATAAACAATTGGCCTGATTTTCTGAGGTCCTTGGTCCTGTGTAAATAAAAATGTAATTGTCTATGAACATCCAATTGGTGTAGTCTATACTCTACCTTGTTGCCAAAATTGGGGAAGAACACAGGAAGCTCAATGGACTGATTTAAATTATACTCTGAACATACCTTTGGCAAGAAGGAAGGATTGGTCCTAAGAGAGAGACTATCTTTGTGAAAAATAGATACGGTGGGTGAACAGACAAAGCATGTAATTCAGAAACCCATCTGGTTGAGATTATAGCAACCAAGAAGAGGGTTTTCAAAGACAGAAATTTCAGGAGGCAAATGCTGTTGGTTCAAGGTGGCAGAACCATAGAAGCTAAAACCAAGTTTAGGTCCGGGGGGGGGGTTCTCTTACCAGGGGCCGTAAAAGTGTTGTGCCTCGTAAGAATGCTCTGCACAACTTATGGGACATAATGTTAGAACCCAAGTCTCCTACATGAAAATTGGAGATGGCAGCAAGTTGGCCCCTAATAGTAGCTGCAACTGCCCCTTTTTCAAAGGTTTCGGTCAGAAAGTCAAAAATCTTGTGAACAGGAGCAGTGAAGGGATCAATATCATTACTCTTCGCCCAATAAGAGAACCTCTTCCATTTGCTAGTGTAACTCCTCCTGGTAGTGAGCTTGTGGGAGGAAACTAGGATGTGTTGTACAGCAGGGGAAATGTTTGGGAGCCTGGCTAAGACTGGAAGTGGAGTAACCAGGCAGTCAGCTTGAGAATTTGGAGGGATGGATGAAGCCCACCTGACTGATGCGTCAGGAGGTCCAAAACTGGGTCCAGTATCCAAGGCTCCAGTTGAAGATGATGGCAAAGAAACAGAAACCATTTCTGATGAGGCCAGTAAGGATCAATGAGGATGAGTTTGCAACCCAGTGATTTTGCTTTCTGAAATACCTTTTGAATTAGGTGGAAAGGCATATAGTAGTCCAGGAGGCCAATCGTGAACAAGTGCATCCCTGGGTGACTGTCCCAGAGGAGGAACTAGGGGGAAGTATCTGCTGCATTTGTTGTTTAGGGGAGTGGCAAAAAGATTGCAGCATGGTTGGCCCCATTTGCGGAAAATCAAGTCTGCAATTTCTTGTTTCAGGGATCACTCGTGAGGGCATGAGGATAGCCCTGCTGAGCCTGTCCGCTATCATGTTGGGTTTTCTGGGAATGTGCATCACAATCAAAAAATGTTGAGAGGACATCGCTCATTGCCATACTCAAAGCACCTCCTGACACAAGGGGTAAGATCTGGTTCCGCCCTGCTTGTTGATGTACCATACCACTGATATATTGTCTGTCTGAATTGCAATGCTCCCGGTAGGTAGAGAGTCTTGAAGTGCTTGCAACGCCAGAAGCACTGCTCTCATCTCTAGAACATTGATGATACAAGTGAGGTTGCCACATTCCTTGGACAGTCTGTCCCAGATAATGCCCTCCCTCACCCTTTCTGGGAAGTGTCTGTGGTCACTGTCTACAGGATGGGGATCTAGAAAGGGTTTACCCAGAGTCACCTGGGGGGAGACAAGCCACCATACTAGGTCCTTTTTGCAAGATTCCATGATCAAGATCATGTGTGACATTGGCAAATCCTGGAAATACCACAGAGCGAAAAGAAGCCACTGCAGAATCCACATGTGGAAGCATGCTAAAGGAACTGTCATAACTACAGCAGCCATTGAGCCCAAGACTTGTAAAACTTATCTTGCCTGAACTCTCATCTTCTTTATGAGAAACAAAACTTACTGATGAATAGCTGACACCCCGTCTTGAGGCAGTTTTGCTATAATACGTCTTGTATCGAAGTCTGCCCCTATAAGGGTAATATACTGACAAGGTAGACTTTCCACAGTTTATGATACCTAACTGGGAACAAGTTTGGATTTTTTAGTCCCATGCTTTGATCAGTCGATGCTCAGGGGTAGCAGTGAGGAACCAGTCATCTAGATATGGAAACACCTGGAATCCTAGATGCCTCAGGTGAGCCGTGACCACTGCCATACACTTGGTGAACATCCTGGGGGCTGTGGTGAGACCAAAGGGCAGGGCCCTGAACTGATAATGACTGGCTCCCAGCCGGAAGCGTAGGACTCTCCTGGATTGCCTGTCCATTTTTGTGTGATCGTATGCATCCTAGAGATCTATGGAGCACATCCAATTGTCCTGACCCAAGAAGGGAAGAATGGACTTCAGTGTTACCATCCAGAACTTCATCTGTTTTACCGATTGGTTTAGTTTGCTGAGATCCAAAATGGGTCTCAAGTCCCCTGTCTTTTTTCAAACTAAGAAGAACCTTGAGTAAGTTCCAAATCTGATTTGGTCTGCGGGGACTTCCTGGATGGCACTTTTTAGCAATCTTTGAACCTCTAGGATTGCATGATCCCGAAGACTGGGTGGAACATCTGGGATAGAATGTTTTTCCTTTGTGGGGGACTGAGAAAAGGGAATTTTTAACCCCTGGATATTATCAACAGTACCCATGTTTCTATCATGATAGATTGCCAGGCTGCTGGGTACAGTGATGGTCTGTCCCAGACTGCCTCCAGTGGTGGACAGCCGGGCCTCCCTTCAGGACAGCTGGAAGGGCCTAGCAGAGAAAGTATCTCTGTTGCCCTGTTGTTGCGGACCCCCTCTACTGCGAGGGTGGCATCTTCTGCCCCTAGGGGAAAAATCCCCAAGAGTGTCATGCGAAGCTCCCTGGGATTTTCGGAACCACATCTTTCCACTCTTCTGACCTTTAGGATAAGGTCTAGATGGAGTGGAAAAACTGACTCCTATGGCAGAGAGAGTCTTGCTATCCTGTTCACACCTGGTGAGAGTCTCTTTTACCTGAGGCCCAAACAAGGATGAGCCATCGAAGGGGGTGTTGGTAAATGAAGACTTAAAAAGGTTCCACAAACTGACAAAGGCATATCCAGGATGGTCTCTGCAAAGCTACTCTGGTACCTGCTGCCCTACTCACTCCATCTGCTGCATAAGAAGTGAGCCTCATGGAGGAGTTAACCACGGAGGTCAAGGTCGCAAGCTGGGAAGCTGCCCTGTTCACAATTCCCTCAGCTGTAGGATCTTTCAGGGTATCTCCTAGCTTCTTCAGGAGATCCCTCTGAAGTCATGTGAAATGAGACAAGTAATTCAGTGACCCGAGAGTAAAGGTCACTGAAGAAAACATATGCTTCCCATACCTGTCCATCGTACGAGACTCTGTTCGGCGGATGGACAGATGAAGTTTCCGCAAGTTCCTTCTTAGTGACTGCTGCCACCACCATGGCATCAACAGGGACCCCTTTGAAAAGGAAAGACTCATCCTCGGGAGCAGTAATAAATTTATTCGGTCTCCTCGGAACTGGTTCCAAGGTCTCTGGAGCGTTCCACGCCTTTCGACTCACTACAGACAAGTAGGTCGAAAGGCGGAGACACCCAAGTGGTGGAGGGTCGGGAACCAAATGCATCCAGGTTGACAGACTCGTCCTCAGAAGGGGCTAGGGACTTCCAGCCACCCCTCTGTCTAAGGATTTCCAAGATGTCTGAAGAGACATCCTCAGAGGGGGACTGTGGGGACCCTTCTGATTCAGCCAAGTCTGTATCCGAAGTGATAGACTCAGGGGAGTCTAGATGTTTCCGCTTACATTTCTTCTTTCGAGGGGCCTCCTCCAAATGTTCAGGGGAGGTTTCAGAAGAGGTGGGTTACCCAGTGGGGCATCCTGGGGCATAGGTTCCCTATGCTTGGAGGCAGGAGGAGGGGCAAAGGCAGGCACAGGCACCGAGGGAGAAGGAGCCAATGGAACAGAGGGTGGTGCAGTCTCATAAGACAGCACGTTCATCACCTCGAAGATGCCACGGTCCCGAGTCGGAGCCACTGGCTCCAAAGAGCCCGGAGATCTCCTGCGAACCGGGAGTGACAGCTCCAAGACCAATGCGGGAGCAGAGCTCACCTGTACTGAAGCTCCAAGAGGGAGAGCAGGGTCGGACAAGGGTCTGATGCCACTTCCCCCCTCAGAGCTGGCAAGAGAGCTTCGGCACCCAGATCCCTCAAAGGACTGAGACAGAGATCGGAGTGGTTGTCAGAACTGATAAGGGAGGAGAAACCATAGCTGACTGTTCCATCACCATGACCTCCATCCCCTCCAGCTCCAAGCTCAAGAGAGTCTGAGGAGGAACCAATGGAGAAGCTGGATGGGCCAAAGGAGCCAATTCCTTATGGGCTGGGCTCGAAAGCAATTTGGCAAGTGCCTGTGACTTGAGGAGCCTGTTGACCACTCTCTCCACATCGTGATCCGAAAGCCTGGAGGACCGAGAGGAGTGTGAAGAGGACCGGTGACTGCCCTCTCTAGGTTGCAACATAGGAGATTGCGGAGCAGAGCGTACCGGCTCCAAAGAAGGAGACCTTTATCGCTTATGGGTCCGGACTGGCTCCGGGGACACAGATGGAGCCGTTGGAGACTTAGCTTTGCTGGAGCCAATGCTGGGAGCCAAAGGCTTTTCAGTGATTTTTGTCTGTTCCAAACTTGGAACTGATGGCTTGGTGTGTTTCTTGGACACTTTAGCTGGCTGAGGACTCCGACATGAAGAATCTTGAGGGTTCTTCAGGAAGCCACATAAAATTAGCTTATTTCTTCTCTCCTGCAGGTCTCTAGAACTGAAAGCGTCACAGATCGAGCAAGAGTCTCATGTGCCCATCCGTAAGGGACATTTTCTAGCAATATGAGCCGCATTTTTTAAACCCAGAGGGTTTCGACTCTTTAGACATGGTAATACTAGACCAGAGGAATTCTTCACAGTACTGGAAAAAAAAAAAACAAAGCTATCAGCTAACAGCACACAACAACTAACTGCAACCAGGCTGTAACAGGTAGCTCAACAACAAAAAAGGAAGATTTTTTTTTTTTTTGAAGGGGAGAAGAAAAGAAGGGGAGAGCCTCTAACTTAAATGGAGACTCCCCCAATGGGAGAGCCTCTAACTTAAATGGCTATCCCAGAAAGTGTGAGGGAGAAAAAGAAGAACCCTCTAATTTAAACGGGCTCGAAGAGGAAAGCAAGGCCTGGGAAGAAAACAACAGCCAAAAGCACCACAACAAGCAGAGAAAGGGGTCATTAGACTAACAGGGGATAGTATACACTCTAACGTGTCAATACAACCACAATAAATTTAGAAAAATAGTGATAAATAGAAAAAAAGCACAAAATACTTAGCCTGAGCCAGTAGTCGCAATCTCGATGCTACAAGCAGCAAACAAGATCTGGGTAGCTACTGCTAGGCATGTTGGGATAAGGGATAGCCTCGAGCTAGTAAAAGCTCTCAAGCTATAGTAAATCAGCCGAGTCGGAGCAGAGGATTGTCTCCGAACCCAACCAGCAAGAATGAAGGCGAGATAGGACAACATAACATCTATTTTTGACAACAATCCTAGATCAACCAAATTGCTGGCTCAGTGAGGCAACCAAAGGTTAAAAAGAAAATTACAAATCAGTAACTATGAGAACTGTAGGGTAAAAATTGACCCAAGAAAAATTCTGAATGTAATAGTAAACTATTACAACACAGTATATACACAAGATATAGTTTGAGAGTAACACACAAGAAATGGCAATATACTTGAGACAGTTGCAACTTCCTCAGTTAACAGATGTAGAAAGAGGGGTATTAACATAGAAAATAAAAGTACAATTGTTTAAGCACACTTACCATAACAGTAGATATTCAAATGATCACTGTTGCAGTAACATTAGCTTCAGGGCACCTTCCACACACCCAAACCATTAGTCAGCACAAGCGGAGTTGAGTCGATTCAGGTTTGTGCAACCAAGCCCTTCACAGTTTTCATGACAACTGAGACAGGGAGGCTAACCCAGAGAGGAAATTGCTAGGAAAAAATACATGTCCACACACTGGCAAAAAAACACAAAGAACAAGAGGAATAGAGGGGAGGCGGCTGCTACTGCAGCAATGATCATTTGAACAGCTACTGTTATGGTAAAGCTGTTTAACAGCTGTACTATGTTCTTCATAGTAGCACCAGCCTTAGTTACATCGGTAGATTACCCCAGCTTAAAATAACTGGGAGATGGAAAAACAGTATAGTCCTGGAGTCCCTGGAAAATGGTCCTAGCAAAGCCCATCTTAGACCTGGACAAGGAATTGAGTTTGTAGTACTTTGCAAAAGTATGCACATAAGACCAAATTGCTTCTTCTAGAATACATTTACAGTCCAACCCTTCCCAAAAAGTCATAGATGAAGTAAAGATCCTGGTAATAAGCCTAGACACTGCCTGGAATAATTTTGTTGTGGTAGAAACAAAAAATGGTAATAGTCTGAGAACTATTTGGAAATGGTCTACTTTGACACAGATTGCCCCTTCTTACCTACACAAGAAATTAACAAATTATCAGAAGTTTTGAAAGATTTTGTTCCGTCAACACAGAACTAAAGTTGTCTAAGTACATCCAGGGTATGAAGTATAATTTCTCCTTTGTTTTGGGGTTCTAGAAAGAAAACAGGGAGATGTATAGACTGGTTTTAAAGTAAACATGGATACCACTTTCGATATAAAAAAAAGATTCATTCTCAAATAAGCTATCATGGTGGAAAATGAGACAAGGTTGACCCACTCAGAGTTTGTAACCAAAATAATAGTCTTACAGAGGTCAGAGCAATCAGCAATACTGTTTTCCAGGTTAAGAACCTCAAGTCAGTTAGATGAGCTGGTTCAAATGGAGCAAGGGTTACTAACACAAAATTAAAGATCCCAAGGAGGACTCTGCTTTCCTGAGAGGCTTAAGACCCCCTTAAAACATATTTTCATGAGTCTGCATTGAAAGAGAGGGATCCATGGGCAGACATGCTGAAATGGACAACAAATGACCCTTGTCTAAGGAGTAATTGGATAGTAACTCACACAAATACTGTAAAACCATAGGAATGTTATCCATGAATAGATGCGCTTTTTTGGTACCAACTAAAAACCCTTTTCCATTTGCTTATATATGATTTTCTATTGGCAGGCTTTCTTGCCTCCATTAGTACCTGCTGGACGTCCTCAGAAAATATGTGCTTAAAAGGTAATGAAACCCTTTTTCTCCGGCAGTTAGCTGTAATTGTTGGGGTCAGGATGATCAAACACCCCTGATCTTGTGCAAGTAAATCTAGTCTGTGAGGAAGCTTGTGTTAACTACCCATGGACAATTCCAAAAGAAGACAGAACCACTATTGTCTGGTCCAGAAGGGAGTCATCAAAATGATTGCTGGGGAGTACTTCTGAATCTTCAGACGTACCCTGGAAATCAGGATGAATACAGGAACATTCCTGTCCAAGGGAAAGAAAAGGCATCTTTCCAAGGGAAAGAAAAGGCATCTTTCCAAGGGAAAGAAAAGGCATCTTTCCAAGGGAAAGAAAAGGCATCTTTCCAAGGGAAAGAAAAGGCATCTTTCCTCCAGGCCTTATTACAAGAAGTTCTACGACACTACTTTAGCAGTTGATTGTTTGGAAAACAGACAATTAAGATCTACCTGAAGAATCCCCCCAGAGATGGATCAAATCATGGAAAACACCGGAATCAGCTTTCATTCGTGTCAATCTGCCTTTGTCCTGCTCAGCTTGTCTGACACGCAGTTTTGCTCTGATGGAATGCAGGATGCCTGTAGAGTGAGATGGTGCTGTAAGGCTACTGTATATCCTATGTTAACATGGCTAGTCTGCAGAAGTTCAGATCTGGTTTCCCCGCCTTGCTTGCTTATGTGCCACATCACTGTGGTATTGTCTGTATACACTTGAAGTCCTGGGACCACAGATGATTCAGAAAGTTGAGAGTATCTGTAAGAGCTAGCATTTCTTAAGTTTGTGTGTTTTGTTCCATCTTTCATGTCTCAAAGACCCTGCAGTTTTATACCCATTTGGCACTGCTCCCCAAGCAATGTCTGAAGCCTGTGTAATGACAAACCACTTGGGTACAGGAGGGGAGAATGGGAGACCTTCTGAGAAATTTAATGTCTCCACTATCTTATTAACCTTTTCCCATATCCCAAAATTTGCAAGGACAATGGGTGTTGATGCTTGTTGGGATCAAAGACATTTCAGATGCCCTTGTATCTTTCTTGTGTGCAGCCCTAAAAGAGGTATGAGAAATCATATAAGGTAGGAGACCTAGAATCTTTAGGTATTCCCTCACCTTTGTGGCAATCTCCTGGAATAGAATTTAAGAGTCAAAAACCTTTACCTAAAAGAAGAGAAACCGCTTCTATTATCCCTGCAAAAGCGTATAGTACAAGGCAGAAGTTAACTGAAAATTTGGTCCAGCACTGAGGAAGAATCCTCTGGAAAGAAAAATTTTTCTCCAACTGCCATCTGTATCCTAGATGAATCATCTTCAGCACCCATTTATCTGAAAAAATCTATTGCAAAACAGAGAAATGGAGATTCAGACTCTTCTGGTAAGGGCAAGGGACTGCCACAGTGGGAGGTGGAAACAAGGTCTCATAGTCCCTTCTGACTTGAGTATCCTTTATTCTGGGGGGTTCCCTCCTTTCTGTTTGGAACTTCCCTGACATTGCTTTCTAAACATCTGCTTACCAGCATTTTGTCCATTCATCTTATTTTGCTTCTTTCCAAAATTAGACAAGGGAGCAGAGAATCCCTTTGTGAATTTACAGGAGGAGGGCTGGAAAATCTGAGAGATTCCCTAAATCAGCCTACCTCTCTCATCACACTTTTTAATAACCTGTGCAGCAGAGGGTCCAAAAACTAAATCTCTATCCAAGGGAGAATTTAGGATTCCACTTTTTACATTTTCTGGGAGGTTCTGAGAATGGAGTCAGGCAAACTTCCTTAAAGTAGTACCAGTGGCAGCTGCATCAGCACAGTCAAACACATTTCAAAGAATGAGTAGTGACTTGAGAAATAGAAGGAAAAAAGAAGTTATGTACTCACCATAATGTTCCATCTGAGTAGTTATACTTCATTTTTCTGCAACCTGTGGGTATTCGGATCCATATTGGATCTGAGCCGGCAAATTATTTTCTAGCATCTGCTCTAAGCTCAGAGCTCCTCCACCTACCCATAATTCACCACCATCTCCTGCCTTCCCTCAGATCGAGTTTGCTGCAACTATACACATTAGCAACTCAACCCCAAGAACCCAACATACTTATGAATATGATAAGGTCAGGGGGACAGAGGGAGGGAATATTACAGAAAAATGAAGTATAACTACACAGATGGAACGTTATGGTGAGTACATAACTTCTTTATCTGTAGTAGTTAACTTCATTTTACCTGCAACCTGTGGGACAGAGTCCCCAGCTACTTAAATCCTGGGAGGCCCTCATGGAAGGATATTCCTGAGCACCGCAGAACCAAAGGATGCTCTTCCTCTGGAAATCAGGTCTAATTTATAATGAGAAATGAAGGCATGTGGATTTGCCCAAGTTGCTGCTGCACAAATATTATCCAAAGAAACCCTAGACCAAAAGGCAGCAGAAGTCACCATGGACCTGGTAGAGTGAGCTTTAATTATACCAGGAGGAGATAAACCTTTTGCTTTGTAAACATATGAAATGGAAAGCGTGATCCATCTAGCTAAGGGAACCTTGAAAATGGCCTTTCCCAAAAAAGGTTTGGAAAAGGAAACGAACAATTGGTTGGATCTGTGGGATGACTTTGTTCTATGAAGATAGAAACAAAGTCGTCTATGAACATCTAACAAGTGAAGTTTATATTCACCCTTGTTTTGGAAATTGGGAAAGCAAACGGGTAGATTAATAGACTGGTTTATGTTTGATTCAGATGCCACTTTGGGTAAAAATGAAGGATTTGTACAGAGAGATATCTTATCCTTATGGAAGACCAAATAAGGAGGCATGGCAGACAAAGCCTGAAGCTGAGAAACCCTCCTGGCTGATGTAATGGCCACTAGAAAGGCCGTCTTCCAAGACAAAAATTTTAGTTCCACTGAAGCTGCAGGTTCAAAGGGGGGAGCCACCAATGCCTGGAGGACGAAGGTAAGGTCCCAAGGAGGCACCAAATCTTTGACAGGAGGACACAAAAGAAAAGTGCATTTAAAAAAAGCCTTACACAGTCTAGAAGAGGCCAAGGCAATGTTATCTTCCCCAACATGAAAATTAGAAATGGCTGCCAACTGTACTTTCACCGTGTAGAAGCTAGCTCCTTGCTGAAAGATACTAGTCAAAAAAATCTACCACCACCGGAACAGGGGCTGTAAAAGGGTCCAGGTTCCTGTGAGAGGACCAAATGGAAAAACGCTTCCATTTACTGCAATAAACTTTCCTAGTGGAAGCTTTAAGAGAGGCCACTAGTATAGATTTTACAGGGGATGAAAGAACGAAAGTCCTCGCAATCAAAGAAACTGGAGCAACCAAGCTGTCAGCTTGAGGCTGTCCAGGTTGGGCGGGCAGGCACCCGAGGGATGAGAGATTAGATCTGGGCAGGGATACAGAATCCACAGAGGAGCTAGAAGATGAGACAAAAGGAAGGAAAACCAAACTTGGCGAGGCCAGAATGGGACAATGAGGATCACTTTGCACCCCAGTCGGCAAACTTTCTGAAGAAACTTCGGAATGAGTGGTAATGGAGGTTAAGCATATAGAAGCCAGGGGGACCAAACATGGACTAGAGTGTCTCTGGGGACATCCCCTGGGGAGGGAATCAGAGTGAAGAACTCACTGCACTTCGCTTTTGGAAGGAGATGCGAAGAGATCACAGCAAGGCTGTCCCCATGCAAGGAATATTTCCTCCGCTACTGACTGTTTAAGAGACCACTTGTATGGCCATCAGAATAGCCCAACTCAATCTGTTCATTAAAATGTTGGAGTGTCCCGGGATGTGTGTTGCAATCAGAAACCGACCGGTGGAAGTCGCTCACTCCCACACTCTCATGGCCTCACAACACAGGGGATAGGATCTAGTTCCCCCTTGTTTGTTGACATACCAGACAACCGACATGTTGTCTGACTGAAGTGCAATCATTCTGAGAGGGAGGATAGTGTGAAAGGCTTTCAACGCTAAAAGCACTGCCCTCATCTCCAGAACATTTATGTGCAACTTGGTCTCTGTCTGGGACCACATGCCTTGGACTGTCCTTCCCAAACACTGTCCCCCCCCCACCCGAGTTGGGAGGTGTCCGTGGTCACTGTGGCTTGGACTGGGGATGACACGAAGGGGTGTCCAGCTGCAACCTCCGGTGAACTTAGCCACCAAAGGAGGGACGTCCTGCAGGTGTGACCGATTCTGATCGGAAAATCCATGGGCAGGTCTAGCCAAGACCACTGAACTGCCAGAGTGCATTGAAGAACCCACATATGAAGGTGTGTGCAAGGAAGAATAGATATAGAGGCAGCCATGGAGCACAAAGCCTGGAGAACACCTCTCACCTTTGGAAATTTGAGGTTCACTATTTGAGCTATGTGACACCTGAGATGTAAGATCCTTTCTGGTGTTAAGAAAACTTTTAGCTGCAAAGTCTCTAGCCATGCCCCGACGAAGTCTAGAACTTGTACCGGTTGCAATTTGGATTTGTGATCATTGACTGTAATCCCCAATTGATCTTCCAGGAGAAGAAAGTAGTCTTGGGCCAGACACGGAAGACACTTTGTGGACGCAGTCAAGAGCCAGTCGTCCAGGTACGAAAAGACCTGAATTCCCTGAAGCCTCAGGTGAGCTGCTACAACTGCCATTACCTTGGTGAACACCCTGGGGGCTGTGGTGAGACCAAAGGATAGAGCTCTGAACTGGAAGTGACTGGCTCCCAGCCAGAAGCGAAGAAACCTCCTGGAGCTTCTGTGAACTTTGATATGGTAGTAGGCATCCTGGAGGTCTAACGAGAATATCCAGTCGCACTTTCAGAGATAAGGTAGAATGGACTGTAAGGTGATCATCCAGAACTTTTGTTTGGCGACGGACAGGTCCAATATGGGCTTGAGGTCCCCCATCTTTTTTGGTGCTAAAAAGAACCTGGAATAAATGCCTAATCCAGACTGGCAAAAGGGGACCAGTTCGATGGCTCATAAGTAGCTTTAAAACCTCTAAAGCTGCGGCCTCCCTTTGAGTGGGTAGAACATCTGAGAGGTTTCTTGTAGGCCTCGGTGGGGCAACAAATGGGATAGTGTAGCCTCTGGATATTATTTGTAGAACCCAATGATCTGCAGTTATGGACTCCCATGCCGCTTGGTGCGATGACGATCTCCCCTTGACTGCCTCCAGAGTAGGACAGTCAGGCAATCCCTCAGGGCTGTTGGGCGAGCCTGTCAGAAAAAGGTTCTCTAGACCCGAAATTCCTAGGACCCAATCTACCCCTGGGTCGGCGTCGATCCTGTCCCCCTCTGCCTCTGGGGGGAATAGTTGTCCTGAGACTCCTGGGAAAACTGAGATTTCCAGAACTACATCTTCTTTTGCCCTCTTTGATTCCTAGAAAAGGACCGCTGAGGGTTAGAGAAGCGGATCCCAATGGCAGACAAAGTCTTCCCATCTTTTTCGCTTTGGACAAGAGTGTCACATACTGTCTTCCCAAAAAGGGAGGAACCGTCATAAGGGGCATTGATAAATGACACCTTCAAGGGGTCTGCAAACTGACACAACCTGAGCCAGGCATTACACCTCATGGCTACGCCTGTCCCAGTTGCCCTATCCACTTCTTCTGTAGCGTGGGAAAGGAGATGCATGGATGTGTTCAATACAGACTTCAGATTCGACATTTTCGAGGAGAACAGTCGTTTGTCCTGCTGTGATAAGGACTCTGGTGGTGACTCAGCAAATTCTGAGACAAGGTCTCGCTGAAGCCAGATAACGTGCCAAATAGTTCAGCACACGGATGGAAAAAGTCACTGACGAATAAACACACTTTCCAAATCTATCCACCAACCTGAACTCCTTGTCAGGAGGGTGGACTGAGGACCTTTCCTGTGCTAGTTCCTTTTTGGTGGCTGCTGTGACCACCATATCGTCAATAGGGGCTCCTTTAGACCACGGTTGTCTGTCGGTGAGAGGAGACAGAATCTTGTCAGGGCACTTGGGGATAGGGTCTACGGTGTCAGGCTCCTTCCATGCCCATGTGGTGATAAGGTCCACTAAGGGATTCACTGGTGGGGACACCCAGGAAGTAGATGGGCCCATGCCAAAAGCCTCCAGGAACACAGACTCATCTGTCAAAGGTTTTGGGGCTGACCAACCTCCCCTCTGGTGGGGGATCTCCATGATGTCTCTGAAGGAGACATCTTTGGGAAGTGATCTGGGGGAACCTTCTCCCTCATCTAAGTCTGTCTGTAGTGATGGACTCAGGGGAGTCCAAGTGCCTCCTTTTGCACGTGCGCTTATGGGGGCCCTCTTCAGTGGGACTCTCTAAAGAGGACTCGTGAGCACGGGGGGTTCCCTCAAAGGGAATAACCTGGAGCTCCTCTGGCATGAGCTGTCCTTGAGACAGGATGAAGGGAGTCGACGCCAAATGCAGAGGGGTCTGGGTGGAATCAGAGAAGATGGGCTGAGGTGTCAATCCTTGGGAGAGAACCCTCTCCACCACTTTGAACGGTGATGGAGAGAGTACCTCCTTGGCAGCCAGGAAGGAAGAAGCCCTTCCCGGGTCCAAAGCGGGGATCAGAGCCAAATCAAGGGTAGCCTGAGGTTCAAGGGAATGGCTCAGATCCGAACAGGCCAGAGCCGAAGAAGAATCCATTCCCTTGGGTCTGACTCACTATCCACGGCTCAGAGAATCACCTGGATCTGAACTAGCCGGATCAGAGGAAATCACAGTAACAGCGGGAGTCGAGGTTGGAGGAACAGTCGGCGCCAAGCTACCAGCTCCAAAGAGTCTCAGATCCAAAAACCCCGAAGCAGTCGCCTGGATCGGGGAAGGAGAGATGGGGCGGAAAAAAGGCATGGAGATCCCCCCTTCGGAGGGAGAGGGGCCTGGCAAGACTCCCATCTGTATTTACGCCTAAAGAAATCTCCGCATCATCCTGTCCATGTCCAAGTCCGATAGGCTCAGAGTCGATCATGAAGATGCAACCGACTCGGATCTGGCTGGTCTTCTCAGTAACGCCTCGGATCTAAAGATTCCAGTGGATCCGGCGAGAAACAGGGTGGTCGGAGTCATGGAGAAACTGGCCTCAAAGTCTATGAAGGAGGGCTAAGGAAAGGCTCCCTGTCCGGGAATCTCTTACGAGGCCTATCCCTCCTCCTTTCTTTATCCTCCCTGCACCTTTCTCTGTCCTTGTCTCTATCTTTTTCTTTCTCTTTTTCTTTTTGCTTGTCTGCCCCAGCACCAGAAGAAGCAGGAGTTTGAGTCCCTGTCTAGGTGGGAGGTTTGGTTGGAGCACCTGAGACTGAGGCCGAAGCAGAATCCAGCATAGAAGCACAGAGAAGACCCTTAGTGACCAATTTGGCCTTTCAATCCCAGAGGGCTCTTGGGTTAAAACCTGCAAAGATAGCACACTGGGTGGATAAATGGGCACTCCCAAACAAATTATGCACAGAGTGTGACCATCAGCCGGTGAGAGCTTGAGGCCACACACTACATTTTTTGAAGACTGATTTAGGTTGATCAGCCATAATCCAACACTGAACGCCACTCCCTACAGCAAGAATACAACACACACACACATGCTGAGGTAAAGTGGGCCAAACAGCAACTGGCAAGACAAAAAAAAAAGAACTTTTTTTTTTTTTTGAATCGACAAACAAATCGTTATATACTAATGGAGGAGGTAGGATACACTAACTATCACATACACATTAAACAGGAAGAACAATCCCAACTTACCAACTTACTTATCCCTAAGCTTAGAACAAAAGAGACCATGATGCTCACTATGGCGCGGCAAACGAGATCTGAGGGAAGGCAGGAGATGGTGGTGCATTATAAGTAGAGGGAGGAGCTCAGAGCAGATGCTAGAAAATAACTTGCTGGCTCGGATCCGATATGGATCCGAATACCCATAGATTGCAGATAAAATTAAGTTAACTACTTCAGATCTGAAGTCACAACATTCCTGATACTTTCATAATCAGTAAAGATAAACTAATATACAAGCTTGACAGTTTAGAAGTCTTAAAAATCAAAATTGCAGAAGCATACATTTCTTTCCAAAACTTATCAAAAGCTTTACCATCCATATCAGAAGGACTAGAATTAACAAAATATTTGGCAGCAGCAGGATTAACTTATGCTATAGCTGCTGGGTCAGGTCTGGGATTAGTGTATAAAAACTTGAAAGACTTTTTAAAATCTAATCACTTTCTTAGGGGCAGTACGTTCACAGCCAGGTATTAAGGGGGAGTGAAATGAAGGTGTGTGGCCTGCTTACCTCTCTTAGTGGATGAGCATAGTTGCACTCAGTCAAGGGCACACAGACTATGATTCCCCTGGTGTAGACTTCAAAAATTGCTTTTTATGCTTCCAGGGAATGGGGCAGAGCTGTATAAATTGAATGCCCTATGCAGAAATGAGGGGATGGCCATTGCAATCAGCTCATTGTATGTGCCCCCCCCCCCCCGAGGTGCTTTGTGAAGTACATGTAGGGAGATAAGATACAAGCAAGCAAGAAGCTGAATCACCCCTGATGGCATCCTCTGGACAACTCTCACGTAACTGATGTGGAACAAATGGGTCCACTGGTTGAGAGGTGACTGATGATTGGCAGGCAGTAGGGGAAACGGGGGCAATAAAATAAAAATATTCATATGAATGACCAACAAGTCCAGCTCTGGAAAGACGTTTTGTTATTTAATGAAAAAAACTGCAGCATCTACTTACTATTTATAACCTAGCAGCATGTACTTTGAGGGATTCTGCCAAGAGATTTTGCTGACCTCTAAGGCAAATTGCAGAAAGAAGTTGCACTGAAATCTCTCCTCACAGATGAAAGGTCTTTGTGCCTCCCTTGCCCTTCGATGTAGTACATCAACATGATAATGGCCGTATTGATCTATAGTGGCACCCTGGATTAAGATTGCTCTGAAAAGCTTTCCTTCCCTTGTAATAGACTCACCTCCTTCAGACTGATTTACAGAATTCTATCCTGTGAAGCTCAGCCACCACTTACTACACAGTTTCTTGTGGTGAGCACCCCAGTAATAATTTAAGTTATATGTTGTCAGCTGTTGTACAATAAAAGGAATAACAGATCATTCTTATACCAAGCTTAAAGGATCCAGCTACTGTAGAAATTCTTTTAACAAGTTCAGAGAAATCACTGTACTAGGAGTGTCTACAGATATAATTTATATGCTTTCCACTGCCCACTGTGGTTTCCTTGTGTAAATCCTTGCTTGGAGAACCAGAGGGATAAAAGCTGACAAGGATCCGAAAGCCTTAAAATAATGTCTTGCTGTGGTGGCTGGCAGTGCAGAAAGCAACTTCATAAAATTCTGCTTTTCCTGTGTCTAAAAAATACTTCCAATTAAAGACGAAGGGAGGGCACCTTATATTTTAATTTAATACCAAATGACTAGGATAGTGTAGTTAACTGTCCTTGGGTGTTGGACAAATTATCCCAACTGTAACCCCTCATCAAATGCATGTCTAAGTATAGGAAAATACGAAAACAGTTGAACTAAACATTTCATAAGTACAATCTGGAACAAGTCAGGTCATATGACAAAATGGAAGAATGAGCCACTTGGAATCTGAGAAACCCCCTGTGGGAAAGCCTCGAGTAGTAGTGAAGTAAAGTACACACCATTTTCATGGTTGCCATAAAGGAATGCCTTTCTTTGAAGGGCAATACTATCAAAGCTACCATGCAGAACTTTTTTTTTGTAAATACAAACTTATTGAATACAGAGGTCTAATACTGGCTTCTAAAAAGTGCTGAATAAAAATCTGCCCATTTCCAGTGGTTTAGGGCTCACTGCGTTGCCTCTCTCTTCATAGTAAAGTTGCATTAACCATTATGCATCCTAAACATGGCATGATGGCAAGCTGTTGACTACAGATGAATGAAAAACTGAAAAAAGGTCTGAAGTACCCACTTTGCTCTTGTAATATTACCAAAGTTAGTATAAAGGTATTGTAGGTTGCCTTCCACTGGTATAGGTGAAGGGATATAGAGTAGATTTAGGCAGGGATCCTAAGGATAATTTCTGCTTGTACTTGTCCGACTCGAAGTATTGGTAGTGGGGCATTGCCTTCCTTTGTATCATTTCTGATTTAAAGTCTACTCTTGGAAAGGCTTTAGTAAGAACATTTCTCAAATCATTTTCCCTTTTTTCTTTCTGTCCCTTAAGGTATCATTAGCAGATGACGTCTGAAATAAAGTTTCTGACAAGATTGAAATATCCAGGATTTGAACTTGAAAATGTGAAAGGTCACTTTCCACAGTCAGGCATGCCTTCTTATGACCATCCCACATGTCTAACTGCACTGTTTCTATATCACGTCTTTTTAATTTCTAACATTTCTAAATCATACTGACATTCAGGTCACACCAGTACACCACAGTCTATTTGTAAAAGGCTCATCTTTGTTCCATCTGGATGTTGTGATTTGGCATCTATTTTAGATGATCTTAAAAGTATTTCGGTTTTTTTTTTTTTTTTTTTTTTTTTTTTACTTTTTTATACTTATTTTGAATGTATCCAAGTGCCTTGGGCATATTTTTCCTCTATTAGTAGAAGCCATCTTTTGCACTTAAGCTGCAACTTCAACCCCCACCCCACCACACCCACCAAGACAGCGGTGTGGTTTTTCTCAGCCAGAACATTCTTTTTTTTGCTTTTTTCCAAATTTCTTCTATGTTGGCATTCAGGTAGTGTAACAGCTAGCCAGGAACTACATTTTACCCAAACTGATAATTTTTAATGACTTGACATTTTTTTACACTGGGAGAGCTCTTAACATCTTAGTCAGCAACTGAGAAATCTCAGACAGTTCGTATTAGTGATATTAATGCCATAGCTTGATCTTGATGAGCAGCCATATTCCCTTCAAAAAGCCCTTTCAGGAACAAAATGGTTATGTGGTAAAACACCATACAAGCAGCCACAGGCAACCAATTAGCCACCCTGTTTCATACTCTTCCCAATAATAAATATCGCTACAACATTAAAAATAAGAAGTGCCAACTATAAATGCATTATTTGCTGCTGCTTTAGCCTGATAAAATTGTGGAGAAGTATACCTGGAAGGATGTCTGTTTCTTAAGTTATTCAAATGTTTGACAGGGGAATGAAAGAACCCAGACCCCAATCAGCTAACTACTGGGTTGCACAACTTTGGCTTGATTTGATATTGACATCATAAAGAATGAATCTGTACAGCATGTTGGTTTCTTCATACTGTGCTGCTTGCTGACTAAGTTTTGCTGATTTACTTTGGCAACTTTTTTAGCGATACAATGTAGTAATAATTAACATCAGATCTGTCCTTCAAACTTGTCAATGGTTTTGTTCAATCTTGCAGTTAGCTCCTTGTGGGATGCCAGATTTGCGATTTCCCCAGCATTGTTATTCCTTCTCAAACACATTCCAGATTTTCAAGAGACGTTTCCCACTTTAGAGTCCTTTGTTTTATGCTTGGAATGTTTTGCGGAGTTAGTGTTCCCCGTTCCTGTGGTCTTTTGGTTTTCAGCTGTTGTTTAGGTGAAGCAGGATACAATGGCCTTTCATTTGCCATTTATTTGGACTTTGTGTCCCTGAAGTTATGCTGGCTTCTAATGATTTTCAATTTTCCTTTGTTTAGTCTAGATAAATAGGACTGCTTTGGTTTCCATGAGTGAGCATGGACTTGATCCAAATTTAACAACCTGAGACTTTTTACATGTTATCAGCAGTTTTCTCATTAATTTACTTACTACCTTTTATTAATACAAGGGCGGATTTTTAACTTTGCTTAATTGTGCACTTTTTAGCATTGTTTTGTACAGGACCTGCTTATTTTATTATACATTCATAGTATTGTGTTTAGAGTACTTGCATTTTTAATAACTACATATTTCTAATAGTTGCATTGCTTTAATTATTGTACCATATGGTGATTCACTCTGCTTTATGATAAATTGTAAATTGAAGCTGAAGTTCCCTGTGCACAGAAAAACAGCCAAAAGAAGTCAGTCACAGTCATGCTGAATAGGCACAAAGATTTTCATTAAAAAAAAAAAAAACAATAACTATACATTTGTAAAACAAAGGCTTCCAGAGTGATTCAAAAGGTTGAATATATACATGTGTCAGCTGTTAACGTCTCCACATAGGCCAACCTCAACCATGACCTACTGAGCCTGGAGACAGTCCAAGATGAGAGTCCTTGGTCCTGTGTACTATCAAACATGAGACTAGGTGACTAAAGGGACCATTTATCACAAGTACTCTGCTAAACACTGAGCTCCAGACAACAACTAGGACCAGATCTCACAAAGACCTTCACAATGTACCCTTAGGGTTATGGCTGCAGGCATACCTCCTCCAACCCTCTCGTGTTTGACCCAGGTGAACAAGTGTAAACCTAAGCACATGTTTAGCTTGGGAATGAGCTCAGTATCTGCAAGTAATAAGGAAATCAATTGAACATGACAGGACTAAAGTAGCAGGGTAAGGTCTTGACCTGTTCTCCAAATATTTGTCTGAGGCAGTTCTCCAACGTATGGCTTATGTTGTATAAGGAGCCTTCCTGCTGGTTCCCATGTGAACACATCTTAATGGCCACCATATATTTGGATACAATGCAAGCCAAAAGCTTTTCCTTTCTTTATCCTCAGCTGGTAAGATTAAACATCTATCACTCATGGTAATATCAATGTCATGCCTTCCTAAAGTTTAGTAAAGGTAATGTAATGTTACAGGTCTTGGTTGAAAATGCAACACACGGACACTTAAGTTGATATTAAGGCATGAGAATAAAGGAACTTACCAATGACAGCAAGCAGTAAGGTGTAAAAGTGAACTAGTGGCAAAACAGAAATGACATGTACTGGGGACATGCACACTTGTTTTCTGAACTCATTTCAAGTATACAAATCTCCAAAACACAGAACTGTTGGATCTTTCTGAAGAAATGCCAAACTGTAATTTGTGGAGAAGATTAAAAGTACAGTTGTGTACACTTACCATAAATGTAGATGTTCAAGTGTATTCACTGTTGCTGTCATTACATTTGGGTAATCTGCTGGCAGGTTGCCCTCAGTCGGCCTGATTAACAAAGTTTTGGGTCCTGCGTCGGTTGCTGTCCCTTCTTCCAAGACGTCAGGTCGTCAGGGGTATAAAACATGCAGCCGATGCCATTACATCAGTTTTTCTTGCCCCAGATGTCAGGTGCCCCCCAAAAGGGGAGCAAATAAAATTAAAAAAAACACAAAAATATACCTCCAACCAAAAGCAAATACACCAAAAAGGCTTTTAAGCACAGTAAAAGAAGGTAGAGGTATAGTCAGAAAAAAACAGGGGGCTGGAGGGTGGGTAACCAGGACTGCAACAGTGAATACACTCTAACATCTACATTTATGTTAAGTGTATACAACTGTACTATGTTCTTCATGTTTCACTGTTGCAGTCATTACATTTGGGTAGATTCCCAAAGATATGGTTGGGAGGAGGAATTTATACAGCATTAGGACCAGCTATAAGGCCCTGCAAGACAGCAGTGGCAAAGCTAGCTCTGGATTTAGAGAAAATTGGTAAATGATAATGCTTGGTGAAAGTATGCCCAGAACTCCCGGTAGCAGCTTCTAGAATATCCCTAGTAAGAACACCACTGAGAAAGGCTGCAGAAGTAGATGCAGCCCTGGTGGAGTGAGATCTGATCCCCTGGGAGATAGGTTTTCCATGGTGCTTATAGCAGAAATGAATGCAATGGCTTATCCATTTAGAAATGGTTTGTTTTGAAATAGCCTTCCCCTCTGCCCCAGCAGCAAATGCTACTAGCAATTGTTCACATTTTCTTTGAAATTTAGTTCTGTTCAAGTAGAATCTAAGTTGTCTCTGCACATCCAAGGAATGCAGAATCCATTCTCCTTTGTTCTGTGGATTGGGAAAGAAGGTTGGCAAATGAATGGACTGATTAAGAGCCACAGTGGAAACCACCTTGGGCATGAAGGATGGATTGGTCCTCAGATATCCTGTCCGCATGAAAGATGATGAAAGGCTCCACTGCCATAAGGGCCTGTAATTCAGATATCCTTCTAGCTGACGTGATTGCTAAAAGAAAGGCAGTTTTCCAAGAAAGAAATTTTAAGTCTGCAGTAGCAGCTGGCTCGAAAGAAGGCAGGGTGAGTTTGTCCAAAACAAAGTTAAGGTCCCAGGCAGGGGTAGGAGCTCTCCTGTGTGGTCTCAAGTTCTTTGGCCCTCTGAGATACTGCTTGAGCAGGGGATGAGAAAAGAGGGGTGGATTTTGTGTTACAGTGAGCTGAAATAGCTGAAGCATGGATTTTAATAGAGGAAAAAGACAGGCCCTTGTGAAGCATCTCAGTTAAGTATTGCAAAATCTGAGGTAAACTGGGCGCTGCTGTACTCATCCCTAAAGATTGGTTCCAGGCACAGAATCTTTTCAATTTGACAGCATAAGATTTTCTAGTACTAGGTCTTCTCGCCTCCAAGATGACATCTATCATAGGTTTGCTGAGGGATGCTAAGGATGAATTTAAGTGATTAGCCAAGCTGCAAGGTTCAATGCTGGAAGCCGATGGTATAGAATTTGGTTCTCCTGCTGAGACAGCAAAAAAGGTGTCTGAGGCAGGTGCATTGGAGATATTTGTGACACACTGCACAGGAGCGGGTACCAGTGTTGGCGTGGCCAGTCTGGAGCAATCAAAATCATTCTTGGTTTGTCCTGTTTGACTTTTAACAGAACTTTGCAGAGTAGAGGCAGAGGGGGAAAGGCGTAGACTGATAGGTTTTTCTAGCTGAAGGACTGAGTATCCACTTTCCAGGCTTTTTGTGGGGAGTCCTTGTGCAAAATTTGTCCAACTGGCAGTTCTGGGGGGAGGCAAATAGATCCATGTCTGGGCTCCCCCATTTGCTTGTCAACATGTTTAAAATCCATGGTTCCAGGTCCTACTCGTGTGCGTCCATGGGATTTCTGCTTCATCCGTCTGCCAGTGTATTCAATTTTCCTGGCAGGAATTGAGCTTGTAGGTGCACTTGGTAGCTCAAGGCCGTGTTCCACAATGCCATGGCTAATCTGCAGAGGGGGTAGGAATGTGTACCCCCCTGCATGTTTATGTACCACATAACCATAGTGTTGTCCGTCTTTACCATTAGTTGCCCTGGAAGAATGTAGTCCTTGAAGGCTGTCAAAAGCATTCTGTACAGCTAACATTTCTTTTTGATTGATATGTAGGTGCATTTGATTTGGGTTCCATTTGCCCTGAATGCACTTCCCTGCCAGGTGAGCCCTCCATGCATAGTCGGATACATCTGTAGTTAGGGTTTGGGCGGCAGGGGGTAGTGTGAATGGCAGTCCCTCGTTTTGGTGGCCGGCCTCTGCCCACCATAGGAACGCCAGGCGTAGGCAAGGTATGATAGGAATCATTGTTTCCAGGCTGTGACAATGTTGACTCCATAGACTTTTTAAGTAGCACTGTAGTTTCCTCATATGCAGTCTTGCACATGGAATTAGAAGAATGCAGGAGGCCATGAACCCCAAGGTTTGCAGTATTTGTCTTGCAGATAGCAAGGTTTTTGTGGCCACTTGTTTGAAGTAAGTTACCAAATGAATTTGCTTCTCTGGCATGAGGAAAGCCATCTGGGCAGTTGTATTCAAGCTTGCACCCAGGAATGTAATCTGTTGAGAGGGTACCAGTTGTGATTTCTTTTCATTTATGGTGTACCCCAGACAAGTTAGAACCTTTTTTTTTACAAATGCCAGATGATTTAGAAGAATGCCCTGGTTTTCTGCCTGAATTAGACAATCGTCCAGGTATGGATATATTTGAATATTTTTTTGCCTGCAAACTGCAATTACTGGAGCCGAGCACTTTGTGAATATCCTGGACGCAGTAGACAAGCCAAAGGGCAGTGCAGAGAACTGATAATGCAAGTAGCCTGCTTTGAAGCGTAGGCATATTCTGCAAGATTCCCTGATTGGGATGTTTAGGTATGCTTCTTTTAAATCTAGAGTTGCCAACTAGGCATCTTTGCCTAGCATAGGAAGTAACTGGTGAAGAGTCAGCATCTTGAATTTTGGAATGTCCAGAAAGGTGTTCAGAGTAGACAGGTCCAGAATTGGACGCCATGATTTGTCTTTTCTGGGTACCAGGAAAAGCCTGGAATAGAAACCTTGTCCCTTTTCTTGTTCTGGTACCGGTTGGATAGCCCCCATGTTTAAGAGGGAAAGTACTTGTTTATGAGCCTCTGCCCACTGATTTGGGGGCAGGTCTGGCCACCCGTTTGGTGTTGGCAACGTGTGGAAATGAAATCTGTATCCCTGGGACACTATATTTAAAATCCATTTGTCCTGGGTTATGAGTTCCCAGTTTTTTGCATGAACAGCAATCTTTCCCCCCAAAGGGGTGGCTAAAAGGTAAGTGCTTGGCAATTTTAAAGGAAAGTCAATGAGACTGTTTACCATAGGGGGTGTCTTATTTCCAGATTTGAAAGTGGAGGCCCCCCATTGCTTAGTTCTGAGAGTCCCCTGGGACTGAAACCTGGTGCTTTTGGTGTGTCTGGGTTTGGCTTGAGAGGATCTGGAAGGAGCTGGAAAGGACCGGTTCTTACTAGGCCAATGCCTACTAAATCTTGGAGGTTGCACTTGTAAGAAATATTTTATAGTTTGCATAGATTTAGCTTTATCTTCCATCTTTTTAAAACTTCTTCAGTCTTATTGCCAAACAGGCGGTCCTGATTTAAAGAGGCATCCAACAATTTCACTTTAACATGATCAGGCAGAGATTGCTCCTTAAGCCAAGCATGCCTTCTAAGCACAGACCGAGTAACAGCAGCCCTGCAAGAGGCCTCTAAAGAATCAAAACCACATTGCAAATTATGTTTTCCAACTTGTTCAGCAGAGCACAATAAATCCTGTAAATCTTTATTTTCCACACAGTCAGAAATCAACATAATTTTCTGTTTAAGCAGTCCAGTAATATGCTATTGATATTTTAACATATGAAATTGGCAGTTTAAAGCCCTGATTGCTAAGGTTGAATAAGTATAAACCTTTTTACCCCATCTATCCAGCGCCCTGGAGTCTCTATCAGAAGGGGTAGGATTTTTAGCAGTAGAAGCCTTAATGCCCTTAGGCCCCTGAGAAATGGTTTCAGGATCTGCAACAGGATTTTTGAAGAGGAACATGTGGGACTCAGGAACCCTGTAGTATCTGTCAGGTTTACTAGGAGCTGGAGGCAGAGAATCAGGGGTCATACTGGATTCCGAAAACACAACAATGTCTAGTACAGGAGGTATAGCCAAAGACCTATGCTGAGGTAGAAGAAGAAAATCCCCAAGTCTCTTTTTTGAATCAGAAAATTCCTGACTTTCCCAGTGGAAATGCTCCCTTAAGGTATGTAAAAGTTTCCCCAAAAGAAAAGTCCTCGGGGGGGCAGAGGGAATCCTCTACATCAGAATCCTCATAAGTAGGTATGGACAAATCCAGGTCATTAGAAGAATCAGAAGAAACAAAGTCCTGAACAGAAGAACAGAAGATTCATAGTCAAGCTCAGCCCTAGGCCTCTTCGGGGGGGGGGGGGACTACCCCTGATTAGAGTAATTAAATCTTCAGCCACTTTGATCATTTGTTTTTTAGGCATGGGGGCCTGAACATGTGGCCTGGGCATCAGTTTTTTTAGACATAGATTGAGATTTAGGCCTTAGTATTGAAGGTGGAGTCAGTTTGATATGCAGGTTTGTAGGCCTGAATACACCCTCAGAAGCCGGTGCCTGCACAGCAGCTCCGGACCCATCCAAGGTAGAGACATCCGCGGGTTCCATAGGTGAAGTATCTCGTGGCATACTGGACTCCGAGAGTACTCACTGAGTACCGGCGAACTGTCGACTGGCTTAGGAGAAGCGTCGTCGGCAGTTTTGGACCTCAACGGCCTGTCTCTGTCTTTATCTTTGCATTTTTTCAAAATCCCAGTAGTCGGATGGCTAACCAAAGTCATTTCTGGATAATTAAACAGAGAACCGAAATATTTAGAGGCAAAAATGTACAGACGACGGATAGTGCGCAGATTAAATAAAGCACAAAACTGACAGCAAGGTACATCGTGGTCAGGGCTTAGGCAAGGAATACAGTACAAATGAAAATCTTTATGAGGTATTTGCTTTCCACAAGTAATACAATTATTAACTTTTACTGACATCGGTAAGGAGCAAGAAAAAGTTTCCCCAATGTAGTACTTAGCTTTAAGTTGAAGACTTTGGTTCTGAAACTCGAAAATGAAAATGTCAGGAGTCAGCCGACCGGCACTTGCAAACTGCTTCTGCTTCGGGCACCACACTGCAAGAAAGACTGATGTAATGGCATCGGCTACATGTTTTATACCCCTGATAACCTGACGTCATGGAAGAAGGGACAGCAACAACACAGGACCCAAGACTTTGTTAATCAGGCTGACTGAGGGCAACCTGCCAGCAGACTACCCAAATGTAATGACTGCAACAGTGAAACACGAAGAACATCCAGCATTCTAGCCCTCAAGAAGGGTCCTCAACATATGAATGCATCTTCTCTACCGAGCTAATAAATTCTGAAGGAGTTTTTCTTAATCTTTTCCTGCATCAGATGTGTGTGTAATTAACAAAGGTCACCTACTTCCCTGAGTAACATCAAAGCCAGCAAATATCAGTTTGTCCTTCCTCCTCCATAGTGCATTATATCCCAGTCTTGTCAATGCTAATGGTAAATAAGCAGATGATTATATGAAGTGTTCAGTCATTGCAAGGCAAATGTTTGAGACAATAGAATGTGTAGATTATCTCACCATGAAGCTGCTGGGACGCTGGAATGGGTTCTGACTCAGGGGAACTCTCCGTGCCAGACTAAGCTTCCCAGAAGTACTGAGGGCGGCACTGGTTATTCCCTCACTAGAAAGGATGCTCTGCAAGGCCTTCTGGTCAGGAACAAATTCTACAACACTGCTGCCCTCGTCTAATTGCAAAAGAGACAGGAAAACAGTGAAACCAAAAGAAAAAAGGCAAAATACATAATGCAAAATGAGAAAAGTTAAATCAGTTTGGATGGATTTAAAATACATAAAGTTAAATCAGTTTGGATTGATTTAAAATGCGAGTGCACTGAAGATAACACAGAAGGGCTTGGTTCCTCTAAATAACTAATTACACAACATATGACTTAAAAGACATACAACACAGCAACCCAGTTGTCATACAGCAGATTAATCAGTAGAATGACAAGAAACGTTTCTGTACATGAGTAGAAGTATAGCAGTATAGTATATGAAGGAATGCATTTTTAAGTGTGCTTCTCAAGACTAGAAGCAACAGTAACAGATCATCTCATGAAGGAAGCCTAGAGGGCAAATACCACTGCTATCTCTTCTAAACACAGTTATCATTTAAATTAACTATTGTCAGTGCGCCTTCCTTGAAAAGTTATTTGATTTGTTTCCTCAGTTGGAGGGGGGGGCAATGATCATGGTGGATGTTACTTTGTAGGCTGAAGGAAAGTCTTAGAGAGCCCTTAAAGCAGGCATCCCAAGGTGGAACATTCCCTTAAGCCACACAGTGTTAACATGCTTCAAGGACATGGGGTCTAGTCAGTAACTGACTAGAATGCCAGATGTTTCAAGCTTCATCCTAGGGTTTGCAAGAAGCCCTGCAACTGCAGAGTGCAAATCCTGGAGGGCAGTAGGAAACGGTTAACTCATTCAAGTAAAAGGGGCCCAAATCATACCTTGCAGACTTTTGAGAACTGCAATAAAAGAACTTTGTTATGGCCAGATTAGGACTGCAAGGTCTAATATTTATTGTGAATTCAATTTTGCATTCATGTATCAGGGTGACCTTCTCTTAAATCATGTTTAAATTTTACTTACGGTTGTTAACCTTGAGATTTTGGTTGTGTTTTCTATCTGGAGGCATTTTGGGGTAATAAATGATGCTTTTCAAGTAGATATTGCAAAAGTGGTGCATTTTTTTCCTTTGTAGTATTGCTAATGCCATTGCGTAATCTAAATATGATGCAAATAGTGCTGCTACTTTAACAGCAGCCAGGTAATGCCATGTATTAGCCAGAGAAGAAATTTCTTCATGTTAGATTAATGGGCCATTATGAATCCTGTTATGTAATGCATTCGTGTATACAAGGGCTGTAATGCTGTGAGCTGTGCAATTGAGCTATTGCTGTAAACAGACTGTGACTTTACTCAATGGACTAACTTCATACCAGTCCCTAGAAGATCAGGGAAGTGAATATTTGAGCTTCATTTAATATCTAAGCTAACATACTTCTGATTTTGCTACTTTTCAATACTGCCTGCCATGCCAAGTGTTTTCTGGATCATCGGAACATTAAAATAGTAGTTTATCTAGTCAGTTAAGGTAATATTGCTGGTGTTCTAGGCATTTACTAATCTCAGACTAAAATACTTGGTTTGGTTGTTGGCCATTAGCTTTTATCCCTGCATTTCTTCTACTACTGTGTGAGCCAGTACGCTTCATTTGACAATATATAGCAGAAAGGCACAGTGCACTCCACAGATCCAAGTCACTGGCTTTAAACTTTGGCATACAGCCTTAGCAGTCTCTGTAATATCCCACTCCTAGATCAAAATGTGATTCCAGTTTGAGTTGCTCTGCTGCTCATAGTGTATCCCAGTGGTATCATGGTACACCAAGTAGCAATCTTCACCTTCTAACTAAAAGTGCACTGCTGTACTTAGTTGTGCTCCCTCTCTTCACAGAGCAGAAACATCCTTTTTCTCAAGAGATGACAGAACAGGGTAGTGCCTTGCTGTTTTAAGTTGTGCCCAGGGTATAACATATGCCTCTCCTTCATTTGTATTTTACTGCTAGACCCTCTGTTAGGTACACAGCTGGCCTAAAATAGATAAAATTCTCTAGATAGATTAATATATACCAGCTCATCTACTGCATACCAATTTCTGGATTAATGGGACCAAAAGCTACCTCTACGATTTATGCTGCCAGCTTATTAATAACACTAGGCACCTTGAAGCAGATCACAAACTACCTCATGCTTATGAACCACTTTCCCAAACATTCAATACAAGTATGGAAGTGCAGATAACTACTAAATTTGGAGGCCTGGCCTGCCTCTCCCCTAAACTATCAGTTCCCACCAAGTTATCAGTACCCCCACCCACAGTACATCAGTGTGCCACTCTTCCAAAAAATAAGTCTTCTTACACTGAAGTACTTAAAGAAGCCTCTCCCTAAGCCTCAAAGGCCTCCAATGCATAAGCTATAAGCCTGACTCTCAAATTCCTTGGCAGCCCTATGATACTCCATAACCTAAATGTATAGCACCACCCAACATAAAAACTGCTCAGAGAGTCACCAAGCTGGCACACCTAAACACTTAAGGCCTCTCGGGCTGGCCAGTACAGAGAAATAATCATAGCTGACTCCAAATTGAGATGTACAGATATCAGTCACCAGGATGAGCAAGAAAAGGATCACAGTGATCTGCCTAGCAGGTGCCAGGGTTACAACAGGTAAATAGAGCATTCAAGTTGCCTTATCACAGGTACACATGACTCAGACAGAGGCTTCTTTAAGTACCTAAGTATAAGAAGGTTTATTTTTTGGGAGAGTGACACACTGCCATAGTGTGGTGGTGGTACTGAAAACCTGGTGGGATCCAATATGTTTAGAGGAGGGCCTCCAAATTTAGTAGTCATCTGCACTGCCACATGTATACTGAATGTTTGGGAAAGTGGTTCATAAGCATGAGGTAGTTTATGATCTGCTTCAAGGTGCCTAGTATTAATAAGCTGGCAGCATAAATGACTCGAAACTCATGTCTGGACCATACGAAAAGAAACTTGGTAAACTTCTTTAAATATGCATCAAAGACCACTATGCAATTAATGTTGAGCAGTATCATTACATAGCCATGAGTGATACCACAATATAAACAAAGGATAATGGATTTCAACAGCTGGCTTAGCTATTGGTGCTATTACAAGGGGATGCAGTGTATTTTTACCTGGTGGAGATAGTTGACCATCTTTACTTGCTTTCCAGGAGATGGCTTACTCCTCTTTCCTCAAGGCTTTAGCATATGGCCAAGAACTCTTCAACCCCCATAGTACTGATTTAGGCTATACAAGTCTGTTCCCTCCACCAACCTAGCCAAACCAAATCAGGAATGTATAGAAGTAGCACCGCTCAATGCTAATAGCCTGAATAAGAAGCTGGCTTCCCTTGAAGCTGTCGAGATCTTAGGAAATACTGACATCTGCATCACTACTGAAAAATGGTTCCAATGCAGTGATAACAACCTCAGTAGACATTGAATCCTGATAGGGAGGGTTTGTGCTATCATTGGTAGCGTGTCCATATTCCTCCATAAATCTAGAACACCTAGAATTATACAGCAAGATAATCATCCTAATAATGATTGGCAAGATCCAACATCAAACCTTACCAACTGCAGAATCTCTTCATTGACATTTACGACCAATGAGGTATATCTAAACAAGCTCTTACCATTGAGCCAAACACTTATTTTTGAGGATTTCAGTTGTCCATCTATAAACTGGAAAGCCTACACCACTTTAAATAAAATACACATTTCCTAAATGTCATCAGTGTCTACTCTAGATAAGACCCTTCACTCCCCTACCAGGGTTCAAATTTCCTGGACATGGTCATCAAAAAACCATTATGTCGTAAGAGTATAGTTACCCTATCTCTAGTCTGATAATCTTTCAGTGATTTTCATGATTAGTATCAAACCCATAATACTTACAAACCCTACTACCACCAGTAAGTTTTCCAAGGTGAACAATGCAATTATATGATGATATGAAGTGGTTTAACAGCCCCCTCCACATCAGGAACCAGCTAACATTGCTTTATTTGCAAACAGTTAATATTCTCATCTCTGCACCTGCATCAAGAAATCAATTCCCATCTTATACAAATACAGTTACAAGTTTAAGGGTAAATCTCTGTAATACAACCCTCGCATAAATAAGCCTTAAAATAGAACTCCTCACCCAGGGAAATAAACTGAAAGCCCCTCACTCCAAAACTCCACTCAAAAAAGTTAGAGAGGACTTGGAAACAAAAACAAATCTAACAAGACCAAATATGATCTGAAAATCACCACTGCTGTCAAGGACAGTCATAAGTCCTTTTTCAACTATGTCAGAAATGTTAGGAACAGTATCGAGTATTTACCTGAGTCGATACATATCACCCATTCAGCCCCTGAGGACATAGCCAGTATATTAGCAGATAAACTTTAGACATCTACCCTTATCCTCCCCATTCATCTTTCCCTCATGACAACAGGTCTGCTCATGCCCAAACAGCATCTCTAAGCAGGTCCTAATGGCCCTCTTGGACCCAAAAAAACCCACTAAATGTTTTGGGCTGCTTCCTTGTCAGTATGAAGCACAGTCTCATTGTCCCACTTCTGAATCGGTTTAACTGCAGCCTTTCAAATGGTTTTGAGACAAGAGAATACTTGTGGTCATCCCTTCACAAGGGTAGATTCACCTCGATCCTGAAAACTATACTCAAGTCTTACCAGCCTTATCTACAAGGTAGAAAATGCATAATTATGGATCCTATAAAAATGTCAGCAACAAAATCCCTTGTGTTATATGAGGTAGTGCCAGGGAGTGTAGGGAAGTGTGTGTGTAACATATGCTTAGCATAGCTAGCTGGAGTTTTGTAAAGAATTTTATGTCATTTGATTATCTCACACTGATTTGTACAGATGCCGGTGTTAAAAATGTATTTGTAAAGTCGCTTGTGTTAAAAAAAGCCTCAACAGTGGGCCCTGCTGTACAGAAAAGAGATGTACATGTATATCAGACAGTATTATAACCAATTAGATGTATATGTTTTAACAGAGAATTCTGGAAGGGAATAGATTAATCTCAGTCCAGCTAACTTTGAAAAATAGGTTGAAAATGAAATGGGTTGGTTTAGGCCATGAATATTTTATCTTACAGGTCTGACTGCAGACAGAGAAGAATGTCTGGGAAAACCAGGAGTAGGAATCTTACTGTATTGTCCTTCAAGGTAAACTAATTGCTATCCTGAATGGATGGAAGTTTTTTAAATTGTTTTACAGCTTTCAGAAGCTGCAACAGATTAGAGCAAAGCTCTGGGTGTGTATTGTACCAGAATCAGGTTCTAGATGTGACATCATTCTCTAACCAGCACTGAAATGATTTTCCAGATATTAGTGAGAGATATGACTGAACTCTCACAGCAGCACTTTGCTTTTTTGGAACCTGACAGGAAAGATCTCTCTCAGATCTCACAACCTCATACCTCATCTTGCCTTGTTGTAGTAAGCAACACCACTCATCATCTTGCCTTGTTGTACTAAGTAACTTAACTAGGGAACAGTAATTCTTTAGTCAGGAAAATACAGTGAGATTAGTTAAGTATTGTTTTTCTGCATCTGCGTGAATCTATTCAACTGTGTTTTTTATTTTATTATTTATTATTAAATATTTCTATACCTGGTCTTTTAGAGAACACTTGTGCTTATTTTTGTGACACTGTGGCCACTCCTGTAAGCCTTACTGCATTGGTCAAACCCTACCATTTGCATTAGTATTAATTTTGCCAAACACAATTGGGCACCCTTGTAAGCGGCCAGTAGCTGACTGGTGGCACCATAATTACCTTATAGTTTGGGCAGGGGGGGACAGCTGGTAAATCTGTGCCAGCCTTTCCCAAGTGTGTGTGTGTGTGTGTGTGTGTGTGTGTGTGTGTGTGTGTGTGTGTGTGTGTGTGTGTGTGTGTGTGTGTGTGTGTGTGTGTGTCAGCTGCTTGGAAAAGAGACACGGAGCTCCAAAGTTCTTAGTGTCGAGTCTTGTTTGGGGCCTGGAGAGAGTGTGTGTGTGTCCAGCACCAGGTCTGGAATGTGCTGTGTGCTCTAAAGGGAAACTGTGCTTGGTGCAGAGAGCTGCATTTGAAAATACTGCATGTATCCAATTTCTCTTCCTAGTGGCCATCCCTCATTGGTGTTAGTGGTGAGAGGCTCCTTGATTACTGGCCTGCAGCAGGGACCATCACACCTTGACTCAGAGTAGTCTAGATTTATGAAGGGAAAACACTATCTACTTAACCTTGTAGACTTATTTAAAACAAAATTACTGAAGCACATAAGGGCAAATTGGTATGTACAGTGTACCCTGACCAAGGACTTTAACACCTTTATTCAATTATCACTTAAGACTTGGGTAAACTTACATTCCTATAAAAGAAACCAAACCATATTAACACATTCCCAGTTGTAAACATTACATATTACATACATTATTTTGTATATTTATCATCAATTCAATGTTACATTAATTGATTAAATCCGGGCTTTCTGACTAAGGACATTGATACCATTCCACGCTTTGGTATTACATATAAACTAATCAAACTACACAGACTCTTACTGTACTCTACAGAAATAAAACTGGCTCACTGACAAGAACTTAATAAATGAAGACTGGGAACATTTTCTTCTAAAAGGCTTCTTACTGGTGAGGTACCATATGGCTCAGTACAGGGACCACCTTTAGCTGGAATTTACTTTTCAGATGTCAAAAAGGATTTCAAGAGCCTTTGGCTGATCAGCTCACTGGGGACTCCAAGATCTGTAGTGGTTTGGCTACACATAATCTACTCTATCAACAGCCTAGTAATAACCTAAGGCATGGCAGATTCACTACAGTCTCAAAGGGAAGATTCATTAACCTCTCTACCAGATTTGCTAGAATATCAGGGGTGGAGGCGCACTGTTTTGTGCACAGAAAGAGTTCAAATTGAGATTATGCTTCTGCCTCAATGGCAGATTGGCCCTACTGCCTCTAAAAGATTTTCAGGAACAAAAGATGTTTCCAACTGCCAAGAGTGAGAAGGGCTAGAGAAACAGTATAATCATAGACCTAGAGTGGGATGCTGTGGAAAGCAGCAGGTAATTTGGGGGCTGCAATAACTTCATCTTGGCTGGACCAAGAGTTTGCTGCATTATGTGGACTTTTAAAACTTACCATTACATTGCTTATCAAAACCCCAACATGCATATAAAATATTCATCCCTCTCAATTTAACTATTACTCCTTCTGAACCTAACCTACATCTACTATCTTACCCAGCCTAACACCATCACCCACATCCCACTCTTACACACAACCTGCTCAGTTCATACATCACAATCCCACTCATTCATCTCAATCTCTCCTGAACTATATCCCATCAACTACAATCTATGTTTTCATTACAAACTAATCTCTCCTTATAAAAATTCAACACCCACTCTACCCTCCATATCCCTCACAAATCTTTCAACACACATCACTCAAGTAAAACGATTCAAATACCTCCACTACATAATCCAACTTCTAACATCCATACTCTTACCTGGAGATATACACCCTAACCCAGGCCCAAACACCTCCTCCTCTACATCTAAATCCATCTTACTAGCATATCTTAATGCACAAAGCTTGGCTAACAAAATTCCAAACCTACATGCCTGGTTACTCCACAACAAACCAGACATCCTAGCCATTTCTGAAACCTGGCTAAAACCTCATATAAAAGATTCAGAGATAGTACCACCTAATTACTCTATCATCAGAACAGACAGAACCCAAAAAGGGTGGTGGAATAGCTCTACTCTACTCATCATGTCTATGCATTACTCCCTATAATAAAGCCATCCCCCAGTTCGCCAATGCAGAATTAATACTCGCTCAACTTCAGTTAAACACAAATATATATGCATAGCCTCCCTTTACATTCCTCCTGGAGACAATGTCCCAGTACTTGAAGATATCCTCTCCTGGCTTTCAACTAATATCTCTAATGAAACTATTATCATGGGAGACACCAATATTAATTGGTCCTCCATTCAGTCCCCTACTCAATCCCTATCAACCTGTATAACTACTCCCAACTGATCAACTCCATGACTAGGCCCTCTAAAGACTTCACTAGTGGCAACATCTTAGACTGGATCCTAGTCTCTCACCCCCACTACTACCCTGATAGTGGAACTCTTCCTGACTCCCTCAGCGACCACCTTCCCATCTTCGCTAGGCGTCTTCCCTCTCCCTTACAAGTTAATCATAATTACATCACTACCCGATGCCATAGAAACTTCAACCCAGAAGCCTTCTCTGATTCCCTAAAATCACTTAACTGTTACCCCATAAAAACTCCACCCCTAGAAAACGCAATCGCACACTTTAATGCTACTTTCACAAAAATCTTCTAGATACTCACGCTCCCTTAAAAATCAAAAGAATAAAAAACAAAACCACCCCCTGGCTAACAAAACACACACTAACCACCATGTGACCTAGAGACAAAGCCTGGTCACATTACCAAAGGAACAAATCTACCTCGACCCTCAATGAGTACAAAACTCTTCGTAACCGAGTTAAAAAGCTCATCACAGCAGACTGTCAAAACTACTTCTCCTTACTTCAAAGCAACCATAAAACCAACCCACAAACGTTCTGGAGAGGTATAGCTACCCTCTTAAAACCTGGTACAACAGAAAACCCAATCCCTTGCCCAAATGTACAAGACATTGATCTTGCCACCCAATTCAACTCTTTCCTCATAGACTCCATCTCCAAACTTACCTCTTCATTCTCTAATAACAATTCACCTCGTACTTCCATTTCTCATCACCCACTCCATCTTCATTCCCCCAATTCCCCATCCTCTCAACTCCCTCCATTCCCCATTAAACCTATCTCTATTTCCACTGCTCCTCATCCATCACCCTCTCCAGTTTCATTCTCTCATACCCCATCCTCTCTACCCCCTCCTTTCTCCATTAAACCTATCCCTACTTCTACCATAAAAAAACTCCTGCATAAACTAAAACCATGCACCAATGCCCCTGATAACATTCCTTCATACTTCCTCAGTATAACTGCCGAAGCCATTGCCCTCCCTATCAGTATCCTAATCAACCGCTCTATCCAAGAAGGTCTTGTTCCACAAATCTGGAAAAAAGCTTACATCATTCCCCTGCATAAAGGTGGCAATAATACTAATATTACCAATTTCTGGCCCATTGCCATCCTCTCTCCCATTTCAAAAATCCTAGAGAAATGTATCCATCTTCAACTCCTTCCCTATCTCTTGGACAACAACCTATTAACTCCTACCCAACACGGATTCAGACCCAATCATAGCACCATGACTGCCTTCCTATCCTTCCTGGAAACTGTAAATAAAGCTAGAGATTCTGGCTTCACTGTATCTACCATCCTACTCGACCTCTCTAAGGCCTTTGACACTATCTCTTATAACCTACTCCTTACTAAACTGTCTAACCTAAACCTATCACCTTCATCTCTCAATTGGTTTACCAGCTATCTCTCCAACAGGCAACAAGCTGTCAAATGGAAAAAAAGCCACCTCCTCCTTCCTCAACACCCCCACAGGCGTCCCACAGAGTTCTATACTGGGCTCCCTCTTCTTCAATATATTCATTAATGATTTTTTCCACTCAATCCCTTATGCTAACATTATTCAATATGCAGATGATTCTACAATCATCTGCGCTGCCTCATCCATCCCAACTCTCTTAAAGTTGACTCAAGATGCCTTCTCTACACCAGAACAGTGGATGAAAGACAACCATTTAGCACTCAATGCTGCAAAAACAAAACTTATGATATTCACCCCCTCTAAAACTAATACCTTTGATAGAAAACTATTCTCCATCACCAGCCAAAATAATACACCTCTTGAACTGGCATCTGAAACCAAACTACTAGGAGTCCAAATCGATGACAAGCTTAAATTCAATTCCCATCTACTATTAAACATAAAAAAACACCAAAAACGTGGCATGCCCTACCTAACACAATCGGTTCCTCACCTCAGCTACTAAGCTTACTCTCTCTACTACATATCTCTTACTCTCCCTTCTTTATGGTGCCCCTCTTCTAACAAACCTACAATCATCTCTCAAAACTAAACTGTCCTCTTATTATAATAAAATAGCCAGATTCACCACTAGTAGCTAGATTCACCACTAGCAACAAATCATTAACCCATCACTGTGCACCTCACCACAAACTAAACTGGCTAGAGCTTCCCAACTACCTCTCCTATACTCAGCTCACCTATGCACACAAACTCATTTTCCAGCCATCCCTCTCCACTTCCTTTAAAATGCACCACACACAAAGACTACTCAGATCTACCAATCAAAACCTAATAGAAGTTTACAGACCCCTTCGCCCCCAGGACAAAACCTCCTGTCCTTTTCCCTAGCACGCCTATGGAACTCCCTCCCTCCATTCGTACCATCACTAGCCTCTCATTCTTTAATAAATTGCTCCACTCACATCTAACATCCGCATGGGAATGCTCCTGCTCCCATCTCTCATAACCTATTCCCCAATTCATACAATTTTCCATCTCACAAATTCCAGATAGCAAATTCATGCTTGCTTCTAGTAAACAACTTCTTATGTGCATCTAGCAAATTACTTATTTGCATCTAGCAAATCTCATCCTGCATCTAACTACTTATTCTTAATCCTACTAGAGCAATGTTCCCCTCAAAAAAAAAAAAAAAAAAACTATTTTTGACTGTAACCTCAGTATTTTTTGTTCTGTTTTTTTAACCAGAATTGTTAAAATGTTAATCACTGTAATCTTTTTGTAATCTGTGTGTAGAGCTTTTCTCCCCAGGACTCCATTGAAAACGGGATCTTTTAGCCCAATGGACTATCCTGGTTAAACAACTGCAAATAAATAAATAAAATAAATAAAACTGCCATGGATATAACATTTGTTGGTGAGAATCCATACATTACTTTATTCAAGGTGCACAGCAAGTTAAAAAAAATCTGTGAACTGAGCAAAAGCTATACTTTCAATTACTTCTGTGTCCAATATCTTAAAAATATCACACGTGGTGTCAAAGATGGGACAAAACAGTGGTATTATGTGCAAACTAGCTGCACCCAAGATTCACTCTGCAATGGAGTGCCTTGCTATTTTTGGTAATAGCCTAAAATGGACAGATATGTACTACAAACCTAAAACAAAAAGTAGCACATGGCTGTTTTGAATGTATTTCAAAGTGACTGCTTTAGGTGCAGCACAACTAAAGCCAAGAGATTTGAAAAGAAATGAAAGCTAAGCACATACCTGGATACGGATAAGCAAGATTGAAACAATCACTGCTTTTAACACCTTTATTAAGTTATCACTAAAGACAAATTATGTAAACATGTTTCCAGCTGCATACATTATATTTTACATATGTTCTTTTTTTATTACTATCCTCAGTCCAGCATTACGTAAATTGCTTACATTCATGCCTTCCCTTAAACCTCACTTCCTCCTCCTCCAGGACATTATTCTACATGTATTCTTCCTACAATTTTATTTCTGCTTAATTTATTCCTTCCTTTTTCTAAAGGTCCCACTTCCAGTTGTTTTATCTCTGTTACAATATACAATATTGCAAATACATTTGGTTTAGACTTTGATTTCCATTTTCTGGTAATTGCTTTTTTGGCATCCACTAGACAAACTTAACGCCTTACTATGTCTAGGCAATTCAGTTCCTGTGTCGCAGCTCAAAAAATAATTTCCTTAGTTACACTCATTTGCTCACCCAATATCTCAGACAGAGTAGGGAATTTTTAAAGTCTGCCAACTCATTACACTCACAGAATATATATGTTCCTAGTTACCTCTTTCTTTCCCATTACACCTCCAACATTTGTCATCTACCTGAGGAAACATTTTTTTCTGGAGTCTGCCAAGATTTCCAAATAAAGTCCTAAACCTTCTAGACTTTGTGGCATACTTGGGAGTTATATGCATGTCCTTCCATTGTTCCCAAGTAAAGTGCTTATCCAGTCTTTCTTCGCAAACTTTTCTAACCTTCTCTGACTGATTCCTATAATTATCGTGCAATATCTTATGTTGTTGTTGTCTTTTCGGCTTTTTCCCGGTAAGGGGTTGCCACAGCGGAACTCCGGTCCGCTAATGATTGGCTGTAGATTTTTACGAAACGGCGAGGTGCCAGCTCGACGCCCAACCTTCAACGAAGGCACACCCATTTACGAACGCATGTCTTTCGAACACTACCCAATCGTGGGGAGGACATGCAGACTCCACACAGAAGGCACTCCCAACCCATGCCGAGAATCGAACGGGAGAACATCTTGCTGTGAGGTAACAATGCTACCGCCGTACCACCGCGGCTACGTATTGTGCAATATATGTCCTACTAATTCCCTACTAATTATACCTCATTTAACATGAACTTGTGTTCTAGATTCAACTAGAAACTCCACCAGAGCAGGTCTTTCACTTAGAATTTCCATATCCCCTTCTCATTGCTAATACTCTATCTCTGTTAGGGAAGGCAGTCTGTAGCATGAAGTCCAAATGTCTTCTTGGCCTTTTTTCATTCCATTACCTTTCACTCTATGGTTACTTGCTCCCAATATCTTGGTTCTTTTACCAACTTTCTCCAGTAAATTCCAGCCCTCTCTTGCCTACTCTCTGTACCCCCTACCTGCAGTTATAATTATCGTCAAAATCTCCTTTCCAAGAAGTAAGCCAACACGAGAATGGAGAATACTTTCTGCAGTCTTATGAATAGAATATTCTGTATGGCTGTTATTCTCCTTAAGGATCTGTATCCAAAATCAAACTCTCTCCTTATTTCTTGAATCTCCCATTTCATCACCATCCTGTTCCACAAGTACAGTTGTGCAAAATCTTACCATAACAGTAGAAGTCATTCTGTTCACTGTTGTAGTATTCTTTACCCAACAGTTCTCTTACCAAAAAGATAGCTCAGTGTCTGACTAGTATACCAAAAGTCTTTAGTTCTTATAGTTGTACACTACACACATGATCCTCACATGGCATTATGGCATAAAGGTGATGTACAGACACATACTCAGAACCAAAACAGACCCAGGAGGAACAGAATGCCCTTGGGGACAAGGGGAATACGTGCATCCAGAAGAAAAATGAAGACAAAATAACCTCTCAGTTAATGGGGTAAGAAAAGGACAGACAGAGCTAGAACAGAGGGGAATAAGAAGGAAAGGAGTGAATATTGCAACAGTGAAGAGAAGGACATTTACTGCTTTGGTAAGATCTTACACAATTGTACTATGTCTTTCCATATCACAGTTGCAGTATTATTTACTTAAGGGAGAGTACAAGAGCTAAAGAGGAAGTCTGGGAGGAGGACAACACAGAACCACCCTCTAGAAATCCATGCAGGATAGTCCTAGCACAGCCTGCCCTGGTACTGGAAATAACATCCAACTTGTAATGCTTAGCAAAAATGTGAACAGAGGACCAAAGCAGCAGCCTCAATGATGGAATTTGTATCCAAACCCTTGAAGAAAGCTCCAGAGGAGGCAACTGCCCTAGTAGAATGTATATTTACTGAGGAAAGACATTTTCCATGAAAACAACAAAAAGAAATGGCCTTAGAAATTCAGGAGGAAATGTTATTTATTTTAAATTTGTTGACTGGGCTAGTCCAACTGGATACATGTCCATTTTCAGTAGAGGCCCGTGGAGAAAAGCTCCACATTTACAATATTATTTACAGTAAGAGACATTTTACAAAAATTGAGGTACATTACAGTTTTTTACCATACATTGGATTTTTGCTTACAAATTTAATACATATCAGGTATAGTTTGTCATAAAAATAAAATCACAAGTAAAACTTTTTAACTGTAGAAACACACACTCTTTTTAGGTAACAGAAAAGTAACTAGCACATACAGATAAGATGATTAATACACATAGGTAAGTGAGGTAGTTAGCCAAGGTTAGCATAGGGGCATAACCATTGTGATTTAAGGTATGGTTTCAGTTTGCTTTTAAATAGGGTGATAGAGGAAGGGGAGGTTAAGTCACTGGGGAGGGAGTTCCAGGTTTTGCCCACAGTACTGGAGAACAGATAGTTTTACCTGTTTGCACAAGTTGTTTATTAGATGAGCGTAGGGTCTTTAGATTGCTATAGGGGGGTGATAAGATTTGTAAGTATTGGTGTGTTAGTAGGTTGATACAGGATCTTGTGGGCAACTGTTAGTTGGTTAAATATTAGAAGATTTGGCAACTCTAACCATCCTAGCAGTTTAAGATTGTAATAATGATGGGTTCTGTAGGTAGACCCAGTTGCAAATCTGGCAATATTATTGTAGTAGATGGCCAGCTTGTTCAAGTTGCTTTTGCATAGTTTAGTGTATATATGTGTGTATATATATATATATATATATATATATATATATATATATATATAGGAGGCATAAAGTAGGGTAGAGATTAAGTGGGTACAGGCAATAGTGGACCTGGCTAGTGGGGTCAGAAAGGGTTTGATCCTATAGAGGGAAGAACCAAGAATCTGCGTAATGCATGTACTGCAGCTCCACGGCTTGTAAATAAACACATCCAAACCAAAGAAAAAACAGCAGTAAAGGTGGAAACCCACAGTTTAATGCATAAAAAAAAAATAAAAAATCACATAAGGTAGAGGGTGATAAGCCCATCTACCTGCCCCAAACCGGTTTCGGTTGTAATAGCCTTCTTCAGCGAGTAAACATGAGCAAACAAAAATCCACTCATATATATATCTATATATATATATATATATATATATATATCTATATATATATATATATATATATATATATATATATATATATCTATATATATATATATATATATATATATATATATATATCTATATCTATATACATATATCTATATCTATATACATATATATACATATATATATATATATATATATATATATATATAGAGAGAGAGAGAGTAGTACATAGAACAATTCATTGGTGCATTCATAATTGGTCATTAAGCCCAGGTGGGAACAAAGCTCCTAACTTAATAATCCATTTGCGTTCCTTGAAATTAAGTATATCATGCCATCCTGATTTGTCCCTACATTTACCCACAATACAATCTAGAACAGTAAAATAAAAAGGAACATTAGTAGGACGTTTATTCCTGATATCATCACTATGCTCCCCAATCCTGACATGAAAAGGGCTAGAAGTTTGTCCCACATAGAATGAGGAGCATGAATAAATGACCAAATAGACAACCCACTCTGTGCTGCAGTTAGCCCAAAAATTAATGTTGAAAACCACCGATGTGTTGCGACTACTGAATTCCCTCGTTTTATATTATATTTTTTTATATATATTTTTTGCAACATGGCCTTGACTCCACTCATTAAAGGTTTGGCCTCGGACATGAATGATTTGGCCATTTTTTGTCTAGGTTTATCTGATGTAAATAACCAATCCACGGGGGTGATTCAGGACTCGGATACACAATGTGAAACTATGTTTTTTAAGTTGGGTAAATGCATGAAGGGTCTTCGGACCAATGTTTGGCATTTATGCTTGTTCAAGGCTTATCAACTCAAAAAGATTACACCACGGGGTCTTAGGGTGAAGGTACAGCCCCTGGTACATAATATTGATGAACAGTTAACTGATGAATGGATGCAGATTCAACAATCTGCATCCATGGGATTTGTGGATGCCTTAGTTCATTTTTATGAACGGGCTGTCAAATAAGGGATTCAGGAGGTGGAAACACTTTGCATGGAGGTCAATAAATTTGAGTCAAGCATGTCTTTTTCCTCTCGGGTTAACCAGTTAACCACAGAGCTACTTAAGCTTGAACAAATTTTAAAGGATAAAAAATTGAAAAAGTTTCAAAGGGACGTAGGGGATTATGAAATAGGCAAACCATTTGATATGCCTTGGAATGTCATTTTCAGGCTTCTGAGTAATAAACCCTCAGCCCCCAAGAGAAAAAGACCTAAATCTATTTTGAAATGAAATTCAGAGTCATTGAGTTACACATCAGGGGATGAGACTTTCTCTAATACTGAAGGGGAGGGTAACCACACAGATGTCTCACCTGATCCCAAAAGGAGCGTGTCACACCCTTTGGATTCAGGTACAGATGAGGGGGGAGGAAGCATAAGAAACGCCAAACCAGTAGTGGGTTTGTTACAACTGATGATCGAACACTATTTGACTATATGAATGTACACATTTCCTCTGTACACCTCTCCGATTTACAAATTAAAGTTTTAAACAAAGGCCTTAATTTTGTCCTCAGCATTTTTGTTCCAGAATATAATTTAGCACAGGATGTGGTCAGTTTCTGTCATTTGCTTAATCTTAAATTGTTTTTTAAAAATGATACCACTCAGGAAGTTCCAGAGTTTAGATTCAAAAGGTCTACTTTTACTCCACCTATGTCACATATAGTATCTGTTTTTCAGGCCAATGTCCTAAAAGATTTACATTGTAAACTCGGGAATTTTCAGGATTCTTATAACAATCTTTCCAAGGAGGAGGTACAATGTACACAGAATCTTAAGAATAACAAGGAAATTGTCATTGTACCAGCAGACAAGGGTGGTGCGATAGTGGTTCAGGATTGGGTTAATTACAACGAAGAATCATTAAAACAACTGGGTAATAACAGGTATTATATGGCTATGCCATTGGATCCAACCAATCATTTTAAGACCTAGACGGATTCTTTTTTGACTCAAGATAAGGAAGAGGGCATCATTACTGATTCTGCTGTTAGACACCAGTTGCTGGTTTCATCCCCGAACAAACAGTATTTTTACTTACTACATAAAATACATAAGGACGCTAGATGTCTCCCTGGTAGACCAATAGTATCAGGGTGGGGATCCATCACTGAGCCACTTTCTGAATATTCAACACATTATCTCAAACCACTACTATCTATGGTATGGGCCAGAATTCAGGATACAACTCAGTTTTTGGATATTATATCTGACATGCAATTGGAGCCTCACTGGCTTATGTGTACCTTGGATGTAACCTCTCTCTATACGAATATTCCCTACTGGGCAGGTTTGCTGGCTTTGGAATTTTGGTTGGGAAGATCTGGTTTATACCAACCAGGCTTTAATACTTTTTAATATGCCTGGCTGAATATGTTCTTACTAGTAATGTATTCTACTTCCAGGACCAATGTTTTTGGCAGGTCAAGGGTACAGTAATGAGTGCCTCTTTTACACCCATCTATGCTTACCTATTTATGGCCTACATTGAGGAGGTTATAATCTATGACTCCAGTCATAATTTATATATTAATGAAATAGATATTTGGAGGCGATATCTGGATGATTGTTGGGTGGTGTGTAGGTCAGATGAAAAATACTTATATGAGTTTATTGGCTATCTTAATGACAACAAATGGGGAATTGAGTTTAAACTGAATTTTCATAAATCGAAAATTGTTTTCCTTGACGTTGAGGTTAGCAGGAATCCTGGTGATACCTTAGCTACACGGGTTTTCAGGAAATTCCCTGAGTATAACTCACTTTTGCAAGCCACTAGCTTCCACCCCTGATATATCATCCGGAATATCCCCAAATCACAATTCCTCAGGATCAAAAGGATTTCTTCAAGCCAGCAAACATTTGAAGATACTAGGGATGATTTGATACGTTTTTGTGAGAGAGGTTATCCTTCTGGTACAATTAGCACCGCTTGTCACTGGGCTTCCACTCAAGACAGAACTAAACTGTTACAATACAAGGACAAACCAAGAGGTTTTTCCAATCCTTTGGTTCGTCTGGTGACCACATATGGACGCAATACACAGGGGTTTATAAATATAATTAATAGACATTGGAACATTCTTATGGCCAAGGAGAGATTACACCCTTTTTTGGGTGATACTCTTTTTCGTTTAGGAGAGGATGTACATTGGGTTCCCTCTTTAGTCATAAGAGGGTGGGACCTAGCTCTATGGTTCCCACTCAATGTACACTCACAGGTGGCCCACTGACAGGCCACATACCATGTGGTCATTGTACTCATTGCAATAGGTTTCAGAAAATGAGGGAATTCAGTAGTCACAACACATCGGTAGTTTTCAACATTAATTTTTGGGCTAACTGCAGCACAGAGTGGGTTGTCTATTTGGTCACTTGTTCATGCTCCTCACTCTATGTGGGACAAACTTCTAGCCCTTTTCGTGTCAGGATTGGGGAGCATCTTGGTGATATTAGGAATAAATGTCCTACTAATGCTTTGTACAAACATGTGTAAACACAATACTGTATCTTTTTATTTTACTGTTATAGATTGTATTGTGGGCAAATGTAGGGACAAATCAGGATGGCACGATACACTTAAATTCAAGGAATGCAAATGGATTATTATGCACCAATGAATTGTTGTATGTATGTATATATATATATATATATATATATATATATATATATATATATATATATATATATGGGTCCACTACAGAATCTCAAAAGCTCATAATACCGAAGCCCATAATCCTGAGCCCAAAATCCCGAAAATTCAAAATCCCGAAAGCCCAAAATCCTGAAACTCAAAATCCTGAAAACACAAATAATGCTAATATGTCAATATAAAGACACTAATATCTAACAACTGACCCTGACCCTAACCCTAACCCTAAGGTCCATCACTATCGCACACTCACCTGACCCAGCCTAACCCTAACTCACTTAAACCGCCCCCAACCCCAATATTTGTCACTATTGCATACATGCCTAACCTGCGCCCTAACCCTAACTCACTTAAACCGCCCCTAACCCTAACATAAAACCAACCGCACACTTACCTGAACCCAACGCATGACCTAACACCACAGGGCTAACAATAGCAAAGCCACAATGACGTCCGTATGTCCATTTTGTGTTTTCAAGATTTTGAGTTTCAGGATTTTGGGCTTTCGGGATTTTGAATTTTCGGGATTTTGGGCTCAGGATTATGGGCTTCGGTATTATGAGCTTTCGAGATTCTGTAGTGGACCCATATATATATATATATATATATATATATATATATATATATATATAGAGGAGTGGATTTTTGTTTGCTCATGTTTACTCACAGAAGAAGGCTATTACAGCCGAAACCAGTTTGGGGCAGGTAGTTGTGCTCATCACCCTCTACCTTGTTTTGTGATTTTTTTATTTTATGCATTAAACTGTGGGTTTTCCACCTTTACTGCTGGCTTTTCTTTGGTTTGAACCTATAAAGGGAACCTAGTTTTTTGTTGACTGTTTTTATAGTACTGTTTATATGGGAATCAAAAGTAAGGTTGTTATCTATTAGTACCCCCAGTAGTTTTGTAGTAGGATCAGGAGAGATAATAGTACCATTACTTGATGTAACAGTAAAATTAAGTGGGGAGGATCTACGGGTGGGAGTAAATAGTAGTAGTTTTGTTTTTTTGGGGTTCAAGATAAGACATCGGTGTAGAAGCCATTTCTCAACTGTATTAAACACATTTTGGGTTAGTGACTGTAGATCTGATGGAGAGGTGGCTGAGCATATAAATGTTGAATCATCTGTGTATTGGATACAGATAGCTTGAGGTATTACAGAATGTAGGTAATTTATAAATATAGAAACCTAGTATGGAGCCTTGAGGGACACAGAGGGTAATTGGGAGGTTAGAAGATAAGTTATTCTCCCATAGTACAGCCTGTTGCCTGGTGTTTAGGTAGGATTGGAACCATTGTATAGCCAGTGTATCAAGTGACAGGTTTTTGAGTATGTTAATGAGTAGTTGGTGGTTTACCATGTCGAATGCTTTCGACAAATCAATAAAGAGGGCAGAGGATAGAAGCTCATTATTACGATTTTTATTAGTATGGTCAGAGAAGGATAAAAGAGCAGATATGGTGCTATGAAATGGTCTAAAACATGTTGGCAGTTAGCTAATAAGTTGCTTTCTAATAGGAAGAACTGTTGTTTATGAATGCATTTCTCCATGATTTTTGCCAGTGGAGATATGATTATAGGTCTATAGTTTGATAATTCGTTGGAGTTACCACCTTTATGCAGGGGGATAATATGTGAAATTTTCCAGATTGATGGGACATTTCCTTCAGTAATGGTGCTACTAATCAGGATGGATATGGGGTAGGCTATGGCTTTTGCAGCTTTTTGCAGGTATTCTGCAGGTAGGTCTGCCGAGAGGGTGGTAAGTTTAAGTTTTTGAATGAGGGTACAGATAAGGTATGTGGGAACAGGTTGAAAGTGAAATGAGTGAGGTATATTAGAGTTGGAAGTGGTGGAAGATGAGGTGTCAGGGGATAGCTGATTGGCAAGAGATTGAATGGTCTCTGTGAAGAAAGTGTTGAAGGTATTGGCTATTTGTTTGGGACTACTGTGATCAGAACCTGAAGGGGTGGGTGTGAGTGATCGACCTGGGTGAAGAAGTTTATTGATGCCTGACCAGAATTTTTGTGGTTTGTTTTGGTGGGTTTGTTGGAGCTGAAAGTAAAAATTACTTTTGTCCAACTGTATGGCTTTTTTCGTTTCGTTTCTTAGCTGTCTAAACTTTAATTGATCTGCAGGGCTTTTAGTAGTGCACCAGTTTGCCCAGACTTCATTTCTAAGGAGAATTTTTTGTTTAGTAGCTTTAAAAAGCCATGGGGCTGGTTTAACCCTAGTTCTAATTGTACGTGTTGGTGCATGGTGGTCAAGAATAGTTAAGAATTTAGAATTAATGTATATAACTGTTTCTTCTAATGGTAGGTGTTTCAGGGGAGTCCAATCACATGCTTTAAGTTCTTTTTGAACAGTGTCAGGGTTGAAATCTTTGTTGGATCTTATTGTCCTATATGTGGTTGGGTTTGGAATGTCACTCATTTCTAATTAAGAAGGTAAGAGAATGGTCACTTATGTCTTCGGGGAGGGTTCCTACTATGCAATTTTGGTGATGACTATTTATGAGGATCCAATCAAGGGTGCTTTCCTTGTTATTAACTTTATTGGTCCTTGTGAGGGATGTAATGGTTTGAGTAAAACAGTAAAGGTTAATATGGGTAGAAGGCTGTTCTGTGGTACAACTCTTCCAATTGATATTAAAGTCACGGAGTACTTTGGTTTCTTGTGGGTAGTTTGTGGAAAGCCAACTAAGGATATCCTCTAGGGTGTTAGTGTTATTGCCTGGGGGAAGATAAATGCAGATGATATAGATAGATTTACATTTATTAAGCTGAATCTTGTAAATAAGGATTTCTGCATTACTGGCTAGCGGTGGTTTAGAGTCTATGGAGGTCACCTGTAAACCAGATTTATATAGAATGGCTACTCCCGCACCCTTTTTAGCTTTACAGTCTGGTCTCAAGATATTATATCCGGGTGGAATAACCTCATTGTCTTGTGTTGGTGCCTTGAGACATAGGATGTCAAATGAATGTACATCCATGAGAGCATGTAGGTAGGCAACCTTATTGTTTATGTTCCGAATAGTAAGATGGGCTATTAGGAGTGAATTAGAGGGTCTAGTAAGCAATTGTAAGTTAGGAGGGGTTGTAATGTAGGGCTCTATAGTTGTAATAGAGTTTGGGCCTGGATTTGGGTGGATATCACCATCTATTAAGGAGTGAACTTGTAGTCTCAGTACAGATTTTAGAATGTTAAATATTAGGTTCTGGGGTGTCTCATCTCTTGAGTTATTACATTTAATGTGAGTCACTCTATGATATTTAGCTGGTATGTAGTTTGATGTGCTGGGTATGTTTTTATGGCTATGAGAGACTACAAGTGTGGGTGTGAAGGTTTGTCTTATGGGGTATTGAAATCCTAGGCAGTTAAGGTGTTCATAGTGTGTAAAAAGATAAGGTATGGATAGGACAGTCAGGAGTGAGAATAATAGTAGGAAGTTAAGGAGTGGTGAGGTAGATGGCATATTGGAAGTGTTATATATATGTTATTGTATAGGGAAGAGTGCTGAATAAGTACTTTGTTAAGGAGTCTGGTTGTATACCTTTAAGAGATGTATCATGGCTGGTTGAATGGATGGGGGAGTGGTCAGGGTGTTTAAATGTAGAAGTAGTGGAGGCAGGTGAGAATTGGGGGCAAGGTAGGGGTGTGGAGTGAGCCCGCAGGGCGAACGGAGCGGGTAGAGCCAGTGAAGGACTAACTCTATGAAAACAATCAGTGAAGTTCTGACTGCCCAGGTAAGTTTATGGGAGATACTATGCAGGGCAGTTGAGTGATGTACAGTAGAAAGTAGAATGATAGATTGGGACTGCAAGAGAGATAATTATAGGAGAAATCTGTGTGCCTGAGAGTTGTATGTTAAGATAGTTGGGTGGATGATCAAGGAGATAGACCTAGGAAGGGGGTGCCACCTAGTGGACAAATTGACTGTTTAACACAGACAAATCAAAAATCCTGGGATTAAAAGAAACAAAACAGCTGCTCAGATTTGTGAATAACTTTAGTTTTATCTTAATATCTGAACTGTCTATACAAGTCCAGGATGTGAAAAACTTTTTCACTGGCAGACTGCAGAGGAGGAGAAAAGGAAGATGAATACACGGATTAAGAGATAACTCATTAACTGCACTGGGCATTAAAAAAAGGATTAGTATGAAGAAATCCCCTGTCTCTGTGGGAAACTAAGAAAGGAGAAATAACGAGAGTCTGAAGCTCATCAGTCACCCTCCTAGCTGAAGTGAGAACCAAAAGAACAGTCTTCCAAGTACAATGTTGTAGGAAAGCTGAAAAAGCAGGCTCAGACAGCCCAAGTCAATTTTTCAAGTACAAAACTGAGGTCCAAGGAAGGCGGAATAGGCTTCCTGGGAGGATATATGAAAGATTCCTTTAAAAAATTGTTCCAATTCAAATTTAGATGCTAGAGGAGTCATTACAGGCAAACAAGCAGAAATTTCTGACAAGTGAGCTTTAACTGAAGAATATGCCAAAGCAGCACAGAGCAGATCACACAAATTAGACAGACCAGGGGAACCTCTCTTTTTTCAATTTCTCCAAAGCTTTTGGGTTTCTAATACCATGACGGGAATGGACCGCATTCGTAAGTCAAAGTACCATTAAAGTTCATGAATCAAGTATTGTTTAACTCTTTGATGTCAGCCAAAAGTGCTCTTCTCAGCACCCGCAATGTGCCCAGTAATGACTCCTGCAATTCGTATTGAGTTACATGTATTGGTAGCATATTTAAATAGGATTTGAAGACTTTTTTTATAAGACGGTATTGTTGTGTAAGAACTTACCATAACCTTAGCTGTCCTTCTCTTCTATATGCTGCTGTATTCATGACATCAGGGAGTTTGCCTCTGGTGAACTCTTGTACGTCCGGCCATATACAAAAGTTAAATGCTACCGCTAGGGTGTGCGTGACATCTCGTGTCTCCCTCAGACATCAGTCGTAAACATACGTTGGGTACATAACAGACCAGCATGCACCTCTTCAAAACTGAATGCAGCCAGATACAGTGACAATGGAGTGGTTACACCCGAGACCAGGAATCAGGCAAGTATGAGGGGGAAGGCTGGGTGAGAAACTATACAGCAGCATATAGAAGAGAAGCACATCTAAGGTTATGGTAAGTTCTTACACAACAAAACTACATCCCTCTATTCATATGCTGCTGTATTCATGACATCAGGGAGAGTGCAAGAGTTCCTGTCCTAATGAAGGCATGGCAGACCAGAAGCACCTTCCACAAACCCATAGAGGATGACTCTGACAAATCCTGCCCTGGCTCTAGAGACCATATCTAGTTTGTAGTGTCTGGTGAATGTGTGAATGGAGGACCAAGTAGCTGCCTCTAGGATAGCAGCTGTGTCCACCAGTCCTTTAAGGAAAGCCCCTAAGGAGGGCACTGCCCTGGTAGAGTGTGCCCTAACTGGGGCTCATTGTGATTTACCATGATTAATGTAGCAAAATGAAATTATTTTTGGATATCCAAGAAGATATAGTTTGCTTGGAAACAGGATGACTCAGGGCTCTAGGATGGTAGGAGATGAACAGCTTGTCAGATTTTCTGAAGGATTTGGTTTTGGCCAAACAGAACCTTAGCTGTCTGTGTACATCTAGGGAGTGAAGTATCCTCTCGGCTCTGTTCTGTGGAGAGCAGAAGAAGGTTAGCAAATTGACAGTCTGATTTAGGAATAAGTCGTTCACCACTTTTGGCATGAACAAAGGGTTAGTAAGTAGACATACCCTGACTTGTGGAAGACCGGGAAGGGGGGGGGGGTGCCATAAGGGCCTGGAGTTCGAAGACCCTTCTGGCAGAAGTTATGGCCAACAAGAGTATGGACTTTCAAGTGCAGTGCTGGAGGAAGCAGTCTTTAGCTGGTTCAAACAGTGGGAGAGTCAGTTTTTCTAGGACAAAGTTAAGGTCTCAAGGAGGCAGAATAGGCTTCCTTGTTGGCCCAAGTTTGACCTCTAACTAAAGGTGGTACCAGGTTCAGGCAAGCTGAGATGGCAGATAGGTGGAATTTAATGGAGGAATATGATAGTCCAGACTTCATGAGATCACACAGGTAAGACAAGACCATGGGGGGCTCTGCCACCAGTGGTAGTAGGCTGTTTTTCTGACACCATAAAGAAAATCTCTTCCACTTTGATAGGTAGGATTTTCTGGTACTTGGTTTTCTGGCCTCCTGCAGAACCTGGATCACTTCCTCTGTATACAGGTGTCTGAATGGAATCAACACCCTATCACCCACAATGTAAGGTTCAGTGCGGACAGTTGAGGGGGCAAGAGTGTTCCCTTGTTCTGTGTGAGCAGGTCCATTCTCGGGGGCAACTTGTGGTGACTGCCCTTGGCTAGGTGAAAAAGTAGGGGGGAACCAATGCTGACTTGGTCAGTAGGGAGTCACCAGTAAGATTTGAGGTTTTTCCTTCTGAATTTTCAGAAGGACTCAGAGAGGGAAGGTAGGAATGCATATGCATACATCCCTGTCCAAGAGATTGACAGAGCATCCATCCTCCAAACCTCTGGGTGAGGTGCCCTGCAGCAGAAGGTATGAAGCTGTCTGTTCATGGGGGAGGCAAACAGATCCACATTCGGAATACCCCATTGATGGACTGGTCCAGAAATACTTCCCTGTTTAGCATCCATTCGTAAGACAGGGTCATGGTCATGCTTAGGGAATCTACCATCAAATTGTCCGTGGCGGGGATATATACTGCTTGGAGAAGGATTTTTTTTTCCAATGCTATTTACCAAGCCTGTAGGGCTAGTCTGCACAGGAGTTAGGATCTTAACCCCCCCCCCCCATTTGCTGATGTACCAAAGCACAGTGGTATTGTCTGAGTACCACCTCAGTATGCCTGGGAGGAGCTGACACTTGAAAATATCCAAAGCTCATTTCCTTGATACTGATGCGATATTTTTGTTGAGTGGGGCTTCAAGCGCTCCTCACTCTCCAGTTTCCCAGGGTTGCTCCTCAGCCTGTGTCTGAAGCATCTGTGAAGAGATCTTGGTTTGGAGGTGTGGGCTAGAGGGGTAGACCCAGGTTTGACTGAATCTGTGAGATCCACCACTGCAATTCCTTTGACAGGCAGGGAAGCATGGGGATCATGAACTCTAGAGGATGTAGATGTTTCCAAATGTTTTGCAAATATCACTGGAACTTCCTCATGTGTAGCCTTGCCAGGGGGGATCATGGAGATAGTTGAGGCCATGACTCCTAAGATTCTGAGGAATTCTCTGGTTGAGATGGTTTTGAGAGGAAGGATCCCCTGGAAGAAAGACGTGAGGGTCACAATCTTTTCTGGTGGCAGGCAAGTCATCATTTCCCTGGTTAAAATCAGACATCCTAGAAACACCTAATCCTGAGAGGGTGTCAGGAATGATTTTTTTTTGTGATTTATGGTGAATCCCAGACCTGTAAGGAGGGAGCTGGTGAACTGGAGGTGTTGCAAAGCCATTGGACTGGAGGTAGGCTGGATAAGGATGTTGTCTAGAATAGGCAAAAAGTTGTATTTCTTTCATCCTGGCAAATGCCATGACTGAGGCCAGACATTTTGTAAACACTCTTGGGGATAGAGAGAGACCAAAGGGTAAAGCACAGAACTGATAGTGTGGAATCCACAGAGAATCGGAGGTACCTTTTGAAAAGTGGATGGATAGAGATGTGCAAGTAGGTGTATTATGTCCAAGGATACTAGGAATGCCTGCGGCAGAATGAGTGGAAGAAGGGTTGGGAGAGAGAGCATCCTGAAGGAGGGGACTCTGAGGAAGGTGTTGAGGTGGGATAGGTCTAGGATAGGCCTCCAGAGACCTTCCTTCCTGGGAACCAGGAAAATTCTGGAGTAAAAACCACTTCCTTTCAATGGTTCCTTGAGCAAGAAGTTCCTGAAGTATGGGAGGGAAAAGAGAGGTTTGCTCTTTGGGTGGGGGAGGGATGCCTTTGGGAGTGGGTCTGGTCTCCCAGGTCATAAAATATCCCTGCTGTATGATAGATAGGACCCAGGAGTCCTGGGTAATCTGCTTCCAAGCAGGAAGGGAGGAGCACTGAAAGAGGGGTGTCTAGGTGTAGGGCCTGGTAGTCACAGACTACCAGGCTTTCCCTGAAAGGATTGCTTAAAGGATGGAGTGGAGGAGATAGACCTAGAAGGGTGTTGTTTCCTGTGGTCTTTCCTAGGTTTAGCTTGAATTCTTTTAGCTGAAGACCTGACAAAGGGAGTCTTAGCTGGGTAATTTCTCTAAAAACATGGAACTGGGGAGACAAAGATATGTCTCAATTCCTGCAGTTCCTTGACTTTTGTCTGGAGGGTCAAAGAATTCAGCAGCTGCTGAGCCAAAAAGTTTTTTTTGGTCCAGGGGTGCATCGAGGAGCTTGGCTTTGATGCCATCAGGAAGAGGTTGCAACCTTAACCAGGAGTACCTTCTGATGACAGATCCAGAGGCAGCAGCCCTAGCAGATGCTTCTAGTGTCATAGCTGCACGTAGTGTTTGGCCACTTGTGGGCAGGAGTTCAGGACAGAAGAAATCTAAGCTTTAGCAGGGGAGTCAGGGAGCTCTCCCACTTGCTTGACCACATCTTCCAAAAGAGCCAAGGAGTACTTGGCCATGTGAGTCTGGTAATTGATTGCTCTCACTGCTAGGGTGGCAGAAGTATAGGCTTTCTTTCTCTGATGTTCCATCCTTCTGCTCTCATTGTCAGAGGGCAGTAGAGAGGTGGAGGGAAGCAACTTTGAGGTTTTGTCAGTGGTTATAGAAATAACTTCAGGGTCTACAGAAAGAGCTTTGTAGAGGAAGGTAGCTTCCTCAGGCACTTTGTAGAATTTATCTGGATGCTTGGGTGCTGGGGATTGTGAGTCAGGGTTTTTTGATGCAGCCAGGAAAGCATCCAGAAAAGCAGGGTGTACTGGGGGCACAGTGGAAGGGCTGGGAGAATGCAGTTGAAGAAGGTCATAGTATCTCTTTTGAGTCCCTGTTTTGACTGCTGTCCCATTTGAAAAAAGTTTTGCATTTTGGTGATGGTCACCAGAGGAGTGAGTGCCACTGGACTCCTCCTCTGGTGAACCATATCCCAGAGGAGAAGCAATCTGAGACGAGTAGGTGAGGGATTCATCATCAGATGAATCCCCTTCTCCTGAAGAGATGTCTGGAGCAGGCCCCTTAGATGTAGAGGGCATAGGGGCCTGTGCAGGCATCGAACCCTGATGCAAGGCCAGAAGTGCATGGAGCAGGCCTTGGGTAAAGGGCTGCCAATCCAGAGGCTGCTCAACAGGTGAAGCAGACCAAAGGCTGAGAAATATGTTCAATTTTCTGTTTCCTTTTCTTATGGGTCTCAGGGGGAGAGGATTCAGAAATTCAGTGGAGCGTAGGAGGGCCGGATGCCAGCCATCCACTACATCAGACACTATGTCCTCAAGTACTACAATATGGGAGATGCAACACAGGCCCTCGGATACAACAAGCATAGGTTCCCCCTCAGCAACCGAATAGGGCGCCTGCGTTTCCCTCTGGGATGTGACCTCAGGCAAAGGACCAAATTTCTGCAGGCCTTCCACCGAAGGTAGCTCAGAGGACTCCGGCTCAGACTCCAGACCTTCACTGGCCTTGAGAGCAATGGCTGGAGTGGTGGGCAGAGCAGTCTGTTTCCGGCCTACTCTTTTTGGCCTTCTTAACTGGAGGCTCATCCTAGTGTTGCAACGTTGGGTCCATCCTAGATGCTAGACATTTGAGTCTCTGATTTTCAAGGTATAGTATTAGAGCTTGAATATTAACAAACAAAAAGGCCAGCACCATAGTTTTAGAGCTGCAGGATGGCTTCTGAGTGTCTTTGGGACAAATGCCTGATAAACAGTACAGGTGGTATGGTCATGTTCATGGCCTAGGCAGAAAAGACAGAGCTCATGTGAATCCTTATGTGGAATTTGCCTTCCATACTTACACTTGCCCTTCCTACCTGACGTGTAACCCAAAGTAGTAGCAAGTAACAAATAGAAGCCCCCAAATGGTACTTATCTGAAGTAAGATGAAGAAAACGCTTCCACTGGCAACACGATGACTGGAGCTGGTAGTCTCTCAGGTGGTAGAGAAGTTCTGAAGAGGTGCATGCTGATGTCTGCTATATACTCGAACGTTTACGACAGACGTCCAAGAGAGAGAGATGTAGGATGTCACGTGCACCCTAGCAGTAGCATTTAACTTTTGTATACGGTTGGACGTACGAGAGTTTACCAGAGGCAAACTCCCTGTCATGAATACAGCAGCATATGAATAGGAGGACATCCATTGCTCCTACTAATATTGGAACTATCTGGATATCTTTCTTCCACATTGCTTTCTTTTCTGCTTGCAAATCCTGATATTTCATGACTTTGTGTCCAGCTGTAAGCAGGACACTGTAGTCACTGGGTGTGGCGATTTCAATGATCAATGTTACTTTTGCTTTCTTTTCCTAGACCACTATATCTGGTTTTCTAGCATCTATCTTTTGAACTGTTGGTAATGGGTGATCCCATGTGATGTAGACTATGATGCTTTGTGGCTCATATTTCCAGTGTTTTTCAGACACTTCAATACCATAATGTTTGCACAATCCCCAGTGCAGTCTTCTCACATTATGCCTTTCAGTATACAGTCGTCCTGCCATTAGTATGTCGCAACTAGCAATGGGGTGTGCAACTGTTTACAATTCTGTTTTACAAAATCTGCATTTGTCTTTCTCCCACATGTTCAATAGACTTTGTAAACCAACATGTACGTAAGCCCACTATCTTGTGCCAATATTAACCTTTCATCTCTTGGTTTAAATTTACCTCTCCTTAACCATTCCTACATTTTTCTGATCAACATGAAGTTCTTCGAGAAGTTTTCTATACTTGCAATTATATTTATGCTTTTTCCATGTTTCTTGCCTTCTCATCTTGTCCCTCACCTTATATTCTTTCTTTTGTGTTTTTTTTTTGTTGGCACATTCAGTTGCTGCCTGATTTTTATCTACTTGTGGTTTGATTTCCATTCCTGCTTGACACCAATATGCTTCTCTAAGCAAGGAAGTCATCTTAGAGTTATTCTCCTCATGTTTCAAAACTTTCACTATATTTGGGTCTTGTGAGGTCAGCAGATGTGTGGAGTCCCACGATTGCAGATCTGTACATGTAATCAATTTCAAGGAGGCCCATCCCTTCTGCAGAACAGGGAATATATAATCTTGGATTGCACTGATTTTTTTATAAATTAGGTGAGCATGAAGCATCCCTTCTTGTTTTCCTATCTAATCTATACAGCACATGTTGGGGCCAGTCAATCACTCCAAAACTAAGGAAAGGAACAGCAAATTGGTTTATAGCTTGGATTTTGTTCAGAGATGTCAAAGCTGTTTTCAGGATTAATTTAAGTCTTCTGAAATACTCCTTACTAAGTTTTATTCACATTAGTTCATGTTTTCCTTTAATCAATTCCCAAATATTTATACACTCCTTCTTACTCAAGTTTTTATAGCACATTCTTGTCCCAAACTGATGTTTTCTTGGTGGTGCAGTTTTCCTGCTTTAAAGGTTGCTTTTGTACATTTATCAAGACCAAATGACATTCTTGTATCTTCTGAAAATGTTTTGACAACTTGCAGTTGTGCTTCCAGTTCCGCATCTGATGAGCTATACAGTTTTAAATCCTCGACAAAGAAAAGATGAGAAGTCTTTGCACTTTGCTGTTTTCTAAAAGCCAAATTATAGCAATGACCTAAATTGTTAAGTAGACAGCTTTAAATGGATGAGGGGCAAGGCAGAATAGCAGTGGTGACAGAGTCACCCTGGAATATCCCCCTTTGGATTTTTTTGAGCTTTAGCTGAAGAATATGTCAACCCAGCATGAAGCAGATCACACAAATAAGACAGAACCAGGGGAAATGCCCCGCATAGGGGATCCTGGTGGTAAGAGATACCAGCCAGAAAATCTCTTCCATTTGGACATGTATGATTTCCTGGTAGTGGGTTTCCTGGCTTCCTGCAGAATCCAAAACATATCCTTAGAAAAGAGGTGCCTAAAAGTGATCAAAACCTATCACCCACAGTGACATTTGAAGAGTGGACAAATAAGGATGAATGAAAGGCTTCTTGACTTATGTGAGGAAATCCAGTCAGTGAGGTAACTTGTGATGATTGCCACTGGCCAAGTAAGAAAGAGGAGGGAACCAATGCTATCTGGGCAAAACGGAAGTCACCAGCAAGACTTTGGGAGAGTTCTGCCGGATCCTGTGCATAACTCATGGTAACAGAGCAAGGGGATGCATACAGAAACACCCCCTCTCCCAAGGGAAAAAACAGGTCATCCACTTTCAAGCCAGAGAACTTGGGACTCTAGAACAGATTAGAGGAAGCTGTCTGTTCAGAGAGGATGCAAAAAGAACTAACGGACTACCCCACTGATGGACGTGTTCAGGAACGCATGTCTGTGAAGCACCCATTTGTGAGCTTTTGCGCTTGACCTGCTTAAGGGGTCTGCCACTAGACTGTGCTCTGAGGGAACGTAAACTGCTGAAAAGTCACTTGATATTGAATAGCTAGATCCCAGACCTGAAGAGCTAAGTATGCAAAGATAGGACTTTGTGACCCCCTGCTTGCTGATGCATCACATCAGTGTGGTATTGTCCATACAAACTTTAAGGTACCTGGGATGAAAGAGGGAATGAAAGGCTTCCACAGCCAGAAGCAAAGCCATCAACAGTTGATGAATCCATCAATTTAGCTCGAGCCTGACACAGGGAAAAGGTATCAGGAACTCCAGGGGGTGGCAATGCTGAGGCCACACAGATTAGGGGTGCTACTTAAGTTTCCCCATATGTAGTCTAGCAAGATACAGCAGGGGAATGATGGAAGCCACAAACCCATGCACCCTGATAAATTCAATGGCCATGACAGATGAAAGAAAAAGGATGGACTGAAAAACTGTTATTAGAAACAGAGCTTTAGGGGCAGACAGATACCTGCATGGAAACTGAAGCCTGTAGCCAAGGAAAATATGATCCTGGGATGGCATCAGAACAGATTTCTGGAAGTTTACAGTGAACTCTAAACTCAACAGGGAAGTAGCAAACTTGGGATCCTGAAGGAGAGAGTTGGGGAAGAAGCTTGAATAAGCAGATTGTCCACATAGGGTGTGACGCCCCTGCACTGGCCCAGTAATCAAGGAGCCTCAATCCTCACCACTTGCACCAATGAGGAATGTACACATTGGGAGGATGACAAGTACACACAGTAAAGTACAATTTCCCTTAAGAGCACACAGAGATCAGAGTCAGTCTGAGGCTGGTTTCTCCCTCTCTCTCTCCAGATCCCCAATAAGACTACCTGCTGGCACAGCTATATGGTTAAGATCTCAACCAAGCGGTCAAGCCAAAACCTCCAGCACCCTCTCTCTCCAACCAATGCTTCATGTCCCTGCCCAAGTAGCTGAGACACACTTTGATATTTAATTTATATACAAACACACACACTCCTGGGAAATGCTGCCAAAGTTTTACTAGCTATGCCCCCTTCTGCCCAACTAAAAGGTAGTTATCACTGCCACCAACCAGCTTTTTATCAGCTACTATAAGGCCCTCCCACAAGGGTGACCAATCCTACTGTGTCATGTTGCTATTATCCAAATGGTAAGTGTGACCAAGACTTTCAAGGATATTGGAGTGGCCTATACAGTGTCAGCAAGTACTCTAAGAGCTTAAATATCTCTAAATAAACCAGCCACAATTAAAAAGTTTAAATATATTTAATAATAAATAATAAAAGAACAAGACAGTACTCCAACACAGTAACTACAGAGTTCAGGATCACAGGAAATATTTTAAAACAACATCGCAGGACAGTCTCAAATAAATACAGAAAACATCTAAACTAACCTTTACTATATTCCTATCTATATCTAAAAGATTCCCTGCCCTAAATAACTTACTCACAGAACAAGGGAAATGCAGATGAGAAGTGCTAAAAGGATGCTGCTAGATCCAAGACAAGATACAAAATACACAGTATCAGAGAGTTCCCAAATTAATATCAAAACATTACTGCTGGGTCAGCTGGATGACATCATTCTGTCACCTGCCTTCAGTTCCCAAGCTAACAGAAATCAACATCAGTGTCAAAAATACTTCTCTCGCAGATGTGCGGCTGCTAGGAAGTTAGATCAATAAAAACACTTTACATTTGAAACCTAGTAATTATTTGTTTCAAGACCATAGGAAAAACATCTAGCTCTAGACATCCTGTCTTCTTGCTGTATTAACTAACTTTACAGCACATCGTAAAACAATTTCCACTTATTTTCTTGAAGTTTTGCAAGTTAACTCCATATTTTCCAACTTCTACTATTAAAACATATATTTACATAGGTATACATTTCTGCTCTTTTCCAGTAGGGTACACTGTGGTTATATTCTTGAAGCTCAGTACATAACATAGTTTAACACACACTTCTCCATGAGTAGTTTAATATGCAAACATACAGTTCTCTTACATTTGTAAGACAAGCGTATGAATCACTTTAATATTCACAAATGACATATGATTATTTACAAAATTCCAGACAGCTGGGCTGGCAGTGTCACATAGGGAAACATCTGAATACCTCAAACCCTACAAAATGTAATGACAGCAATGAGGCATTTAGTGAATACCCTTGGGGCAGTAGAGAGGATAAAGCAGAGAACTGAAAATACAAGGAAGAGGCACACAAACATAAAACTTTCCTGAAGAGGGGATGGCTGGGGGATGTGGAGGTATCCATCCTTGAGATTCAGAGAGACCAGAAAGGCCTGGAGTTGAAGAAAAGGAAATCTGTAGAGATAAAAATTGAAAGGAATCTTGAGGAAGATGTTTAGCCTGGAAAAATCCAGAACTGGTCTCCGTGTGCTCTCTTTTCATGGTGACCAAGAACATCCTGGAATAAACCCCCTTCTCCACTAAGACAAGAAGCACAGCTTGAATAGTATCCTGAGCCAAGAAAGATTAAAGAACCTCTGGACAATGAGAAAACTGTTCCCAAGGAGACTGAGCAAAATATACCTGATGAATAATAGACAAAACCCAAGGGTCTGAAGAGATTTGTTGCCAACTTGGAAGAGAAAGGGACAGCTAGAGAGACAAAGGAACTCAGCAGAGGAAATGAGGAATCAAACTGTCAAACAGAACCTGGCTTGTCTTGGAAAGCAGGTTTCTTGGTGGCAGGAGTCTGAGTAGACTTAGCAGGAGGCACATGCCTAGAACCCTTCTTGCCCTTAGGAGGGCGAGATTGCCTATGAACAAATGCAGACATTATGATAATGTCCTCTGAAATTTGAGAATAGGAGAAACAAAATATGTTTCAGCTCCTGCATGGCTTTACCCTTGAGACTTGAAAAGGTCAGCAGCATCCAAATGTTTGGCCTTAATGTCATCAGGCAAAACCTGAAGTTGAAGCAAAGAATAATGTCTCATAACAGAACAGAAGACAGCAGCCCTGGAAGAGGCATCCACTGCATTTGGTGAGTGGCATGCAGCTTGAGAAGTAGAGCCAAGCAGCGAAAGGGCAGAAGCCTTCCCTGCAGAATCAGGAAGGCCAGAAGCCACCTTAGGTACATGAGAAAGACAGCCAAGCTACATCTGGTCATACGAGTCTGGTAGTTGATGGCCCTAAAGGATAAAATGGTAGCAGTATTAACTTTCTAGCCCAGCCTTTCCATAGCCCTACTATTCTTATCAGAGGGCAACAGCTTGGTACAGGGCAATAGCTTAGATGGCTTGTCAGAAGAGACTGACATCACAGAAGGGCCAGCAGAAAGCCATTTAAAAATACATTTGCACTTAACACTTTATATCTTCTTAGGTGCAGAGAGCGAACAGTTGAGGGCTACAGACACTGCTGAGAAAATATCCAGAAGAGCAGCCAGAACAGGAGGAACTGCAGAGGGCTTGGGAGACTCCATCTGTAGATTATAACTTCTCTGAATTTCACAGACTTCAGAACAATCCCACTTAATCCATCCTATGGACAACGGTATCCACTGGCTTCACCCAATAATGGTAGCAAGACTCTCCTCCTTAAGTAAGATCTGAGAAATCCCCCTCAGTCTATTAGATATAATCAGCCAAGCTTACCCTCAATGTCAAATACAGACTTCTGAAGAGCCTCAGATGATGTGCAAGAAGCCAGATCCATGCCAGCCTCTGACAGGGTCGAAGCAGAGGAATCCAAAGCAACCACCAGACAGTCCTCCAGGCTTTTACCAGCCTTCAGAGAAATGTCCGTGGGAAGATGGACAGCAGTCAGATCAGACCTAACTTTTTTTTCTTCTTCTTGGCAGCAAACAGTTCACCCTCGAGACAGGAGGATTCTGCCATAGCACCCTGAGCTACCCTTGAGACAGGAGGATTCTGCCATAGCACCCTGAGCCAATGACTTAAGATGTTGGTTCTCCAGAGATATGGAAAAGGAGGACAGACCGATAAGAAGGGTCTTAGGCACAAAAGCCTGGCATACAGAACACTGTGTATGATCAGGAGGAGCACTGAAACAGAAGTGACACTGATCATGAGGATCTTTATCGGGGTACCTGCCTCCCACACTGACATTTTCCATTTCTGGACGACATTAACACAATAACCACAAAAGAGAAGAGAGGAGACTCTAATTTAGCACTTATCTGAGAATACAGCTTGGTAACTAGCACAGCAGAAGGGTGTTCAGACTGACATGGGTGGGAGGACGACATAATGGTTAAGGTGTTTACCTTAAAGACACAAGATGCAGGGTTTGATTCTCACATGGGGTAATTAGCTAGGCTTCAAATGGCCCAAAAAAAAGGGCAGTTAGCCTAGTACTAACCTATGAACTTATGAACATTCAACTATGTCGTTTGGACTGGCAAAGCTGTTTTGATTGAGTGTCTATACATCACCTTTATGCCCTTATGCCTTGTGCAGTGAGCATACGTGTGACATAGGACGCCTATGAGAACTAAAGGCTTTAGTATACTGGCCACACAGACCATATGTGGTAGGAGATCTTTACGTAAAGGATACTGCAACACTAATATGGAAGGACATTTATAACTTTCTTCTTGTGTTATGTATATGATCTTTAATTATGAAGCTTTAAAATATCATTCAAATCAGGCAATTCCAAACCACCTTGTTCTATTCGAAAAATCATCTCCTCTCACTTAACCCTTGCCACTTTCTCCTCCCAGATAAAATCCTTCAACTCTATTAATTACCGTACAACTTTTCTTCTGGTTAATAAGAGCCTGACATCTATATACAGCTACCTTTTTTACTGCTTGTATTTTGTTAGCCATATCCATAAAAAGGAGTTTACAGTTTCTCAGTTTTTGTGTTATCTTTTGTATAGTCTCTTCCCACATATCTGTAGCTTCCATAACAGAATCCTTTTTAACCCATACTCCTAAATACTTTGTTTTATCATGTCCCCATGTGTGGGTGCTACACAGCCTTTGTTTTGTCTTCATTAATTTTATATTCTGAAAAGACTTCTCAGAATGTTCCACAACACTGAGATGCCCTTTTCTGGTTTTATCAGGTACAAAATATTGTCTGCAAATAAAGCCAACATTTCTTGATTACAGTAGCAATTATACTCTTGAATTTCTGAGTCTCCTGTTTTCTTTGCCAATGCCTCAAAATATAACACAAATAAAGAGAAAGAAGACAAATTATCAGAGATGAACCTTCTCACTTTAAATTTTTGCCTCTGATCCCTCATATAGCCTTCTAATTAACCTAATTATTGTTTCAGAAAATGCAAATGCTTCCACTGTCTTACTCTAAATCCCAGCTAACTCTGTCAAATGCTTTCTTTGTATCAAGACCCACCAACAGCAGTAGTATTTTTCTACACTCTATGTCCGTTGGATCATCATTGTTCTATTAAGGTTGTTAAATGTTTGTCACCCCCTCCACAAAAATCACACTGGTACCTTTCTTTCAATTCTAGCAACTCCTTTGCCATTCTTTTAGCTAATATAGGTAAACACTTTATAATCATGGTTTAAAATTAAATGGGCCTATATGAAGCTGGAGCTGAAAAGTCTTTACTGTCTTTAGGTATTACAACCACCACAGCCCCCCCCCCCCAAGATGTTGGTGCCTCCTGACCGTTTAATGCCATTAAACAAAATCTTCCAGATCTATATCACTTTCTTCCATCCTAACTTCTAAACTTTCACCAGAATACCATCTATTCCTGGAGACTTTCCTGTAGATCGGTTATAAATCACCATTTTTATTTATACTCTCATCTAAAACATTAGTTCTTGAGCCCTACTTAGCTGTAATCTTGGCATATTTAAGTCTTACAGAAATATTCCCATTTGTGTTTTTTCTTGATTTTCCCACTTTTCTGCTTTATATAGATTGTCATAAAATTACAGAAATCTCTCCAATGCCTCTACAGGATCTCTGGCAATTTTTCTTGTTATAAGTTCCCCAAGTTTGGTGACATCCTTTTCTACTTTATGTTGCCTAAGTCGGTGTGCTAAAAGGTGTTTGCTTTGGAGTCAATCAAAAAATTTCTTAATAGCAACCTTTCGAAACTCATGTATATTACCCAGGTAATCCCTTATTTTCTCTTTAGCACTTTCAAATTGTGCCTTCTCTTGTTCTGAGGTTCCCCTTATTTTGTAATGCTTCAAATTTTGTCAGCCCCTCTAAATAATTTTTATTACCTCTTAACCAGATCTTTCTTTTATTTCGACCCTATTTTTAAACTCCACTTTCATTTTATCCCATTCACTAGCTGTAACTTCTGCAGTACTTTCTATCTTCCCCGATAACTCCAAGACTCCACTACTCTCTCTCTCTTTCGGCTTTTCCTGGTTAGGGGTCACCACAGAGGATCACCTTGTCCACTCATGATTGGCAGTGGAGCTTTTATGGTGTAGAGTTGCCAGCCCGGCGCCCAACCTTCCACAGAACACACACACGTGCACGGACTCACATCTAGGGCCAATTTTAGCATGTCCAATCCACTTGCAGCATGTCTTTGGGGATGTGGGAGGAAACCCACACGGATTCCACTACTCATTCCTTAAATTCTTCTATTATTAACAGTTAGGTGAGGAAGTGCCAGTGTTTCATCTTTGTCCCGGATATTCTGCTGAATACTCATCCTGAAATAATTTATAAAAATCACATGCTCGTTGCTTTTCAAGTGACATTGCTATTTGCATTCTGTATTTCTTAATATAATTCAGTACTCTTCCTTTGTTTATACCAGTGATGCCATGCCCATTCCAAAATATGTTTAGTGTAGTCATTATAAGTTATTATTGCCACTTATTTTATATGGTACGCCCTTAAATGTCTATTTCCAGCTTTTGTGTTACTTGCACAAACTAATATCTGGCAGGGTGATCTTTTAGACAGTTGTGTCTCATCTCCATTTGAACCTATGTCAAATTTTCAAGACTTTGAAAACCCTCAAACAAAAAAAGAAAATTCCTTTGTTTTGATTCAGTCCCAGTACCCCACCCCATCTCTTTTCATATATAAATGAAATCATAGCTTTTTTTTTTTTTTTTTTTTTTTAAATTAAGGTTGTTTCTGTTACAGATCACCTAAATCTTTCCTTTCATCCTGTAGCTCCGCAGGGCTTTAAATTTGAGAAAATATTTTCCTATAGTAATATCAAGGAGTTAGTACAAGTACTATTGCTACAGGATACATTATTTTTCCTACAACGAACTCTACTGATGCAATTGGATATTCTTTTATACTTCCTAAGACACAAATTACCCATACCTTCTGCTTATTAAGTTTAAGCTTACATGCACACACGTAGACTTTTCAGTAGAGTGACCATGCCACTAGTATTCAGTAAGCCTTGAAGATGCATGCCTTCCAAAAATATTGTGCTTTCACTAATTTAGTAATTGTACAATGTCAGAATCAAGATCCGAGGGCAGTACAGCTGCTGGTGTATTATAGGAGAGAGGTGGAGCTTGAGCCTTGGAACCAAAGTCTAAATTGCTGGTGTTTGATCTGGTTGGATCCAATACACCCAACTGCTGGGATGAATAGAAGACAACGTGAATCTAACACATTACCAGAATCCCTCCTCTTTCTTCTTGTTCAGTTTTAAGAAATCTAGGCAATGCAATGAAAAAATGGTTAAAAGAGCATGACAAAATGAAAATGTAATGTGCTTTTTCTCATTCTTGCATGTGGAAATGAGTGGATTAAGGACCATAGACTGATTTAGTGACAAGTTTTAACAGTAAGCAAGTAAATGAAAAAATAAATATTTATGAGGCTTTTTTCTAGCAAATACATGCATGCTCAGTAGCAATTCTGCAGCTGGTTTTCATGGAAATAATCTGATAATGAGAAACTGGCTGCCTGGTTCTTGTGTCTCCATGGAGAGAATCTGATAAAGAGAAACTGGCTACAGGTTGGGGGAGAGTGATTAGCTGAAGAAAAAAAAATGAAGAGAAATTGGCTAGGACATGATGTTCACTGAAAAGCATTCAGAGGTTTTCCCAGCTGGGAGAGCTATAAAAAGACAAAACCAATTACCGCTTCGTAGAAGTACAGGCTGCACCATGCATCTTAGCATGTTTAACCTTTCGTTTACATTAACTCAAGTCTGTTAGTGTGGCTGTCAGTTTGGGACTTTTGTTCAAATACAAGTTTTACCCTGCTAATAGGAAGATGTACATAGCTTTATGTATTAGTATTAAGTTAATGGGTTTTAGGGGATATTGTGTGTGCGTTTGTTTTTTGGTTTGAGGGCTTTCAAAAAATAAGTTTTGTAAGATGTGACACAGGCTCAAATGGATATGACAAGAAATGACTGCATAAAAGTTCAACCTGTCAAACAATGTATGCATGCAACAAAAGCTGGAACTAGACATTGTAAAAAAAAATCTGTTATACATAAAAGGTGGGAATAACTTTTTAATGCAATGATGCTTTCTGTAATGTCTTTAAAAATGTCAATGGTCTCCCAGATAAATACAAAAGAGAGAGTAGTGAACTATATTAAAAATGCAGAGTACAAATAGCTATGTTACAGGAGACGCACTTAGAAAGAACTGAACATGTGAATTTTATCAAGAAAGGTTTTCAGGATGGTTATTCAGAGGAATACCTGGGACAAAGAAAAAGAGCAGTACTTATATTAATTACTAGAGGAGCTCCAACAGTGATAGAAGAAGACAAAAAGATAATGTCTGATTTGTAGTGCTAAGGGGCTACTGGCAAGGGAGGAGCATTACAATGGCATGTATTTATATTCCACCAAAAACTGCTATAATGGAGTTTAAGAAAATTCTGGGAGAAATAATCACTTTTCAGCAAGGAATATTACTTATATGTGGGGATTGGAATGTGACTTGCAACAGTGAAGATGCGTCTGGGGTGCCCAGAAGGGAAAGTATAACAAAGGAGGGTAGATTTGTTGAAGAAATTTATGAAAACATTTGGCATGGAAGATGTGAATTCAGTAATAGGTGTTCAGAGTGAATTTACTTATTTCCCAAAATATAAAAACTGGGTTAGGCTAGACAGAATTTATATTCCACAGGAGCATGTGCATTTAATTGAAGGTCTTGATACGTACCCAAAAACAATTTCAGATCATGCACCAATAATAACTACAATAAAAACATAGGGTAATTAAATAAAAATGAGACACTGGTGCTTTCCCACCTATCTGTTGAAGAAAGGAATTTAAGGAAAGGGTAGCGGAGATTTCTCAGGAGCTATTAAAGATGATAGAAATTTACTCTGAAAATATAGCTAGCGTCTTTGATAAAATTAAGGTGGAGTTCAAAAATAGGGTGGAAATAAAAGAAAGGGAGCTATGGTTAAGAAACAAGAATTATTTAGATAGACTGACAAATGTTAAAATACTGCAGAATAGGGGGAAGTCTCACAGAACAAGAGGAGGATCAACTGCAGAATGCTAAGCAAAAAGTAAGGGGTTACCTCGATAATGTGTACGAGTTTAGAAAGACTGCTGTTAAGCAACTATTTTTTGATAATAGAGCACAAAAACTTTTAGCATAACAAATCAGGCAAAAGAAAGTAGAAAGGGCCGTCTCCAAGTTTAGGGAGCCTACAACAAGGAAAGTAAGAGATCATGTAGCGATACTAGATATATTTCAGAAATTCTATGAAAGTCTATATAAAACAGAGAAATATGGAAATCAAAAAAGATACAAATGGAAATGTTTATGCAAGAATTCAATATGCCAAGGATAGAGGTAGATGAGGCTCAATTATTAATGGTTAGGATAGGAGGAGATGAGGACATTTGTGATGTATAACCAAGCTACAGGAAAGTCCCCAGGAACAGATGGTATTCCTGTGGAAGCTTGGAAGCTAGGAAGGAAAAAAAAATGATAAAGATCTGGAAGGTTTTGTTTAACAGCATTTTAAGAAGAGGATTACCAACAGCGGTGGTAACTCTAACACCTAAAGAGGGTAAAGATCCATCAGACCCAGCTTCATACAGGCCCATTTCAATAATAAACCATGGTTATGAAGTATTCATGTCTATAATGGCTAAAAGAATGACAAAAGTAATGCCAAAATTGACAGATATGGATCAATGACGTTTTGTGGAGGGGAGGCAAACATTTGACAACATTAACAAAACACTGATTATACAAAGGGAAGCAGATTGTAAGAAGATAGCATTGGTGGTGGGTCTTGATGCAGAGAAAGCATTTGACAGAGTAAGTTGGGACTTTATGAGCAGGGCAATTGAAGCATTTACGTTTCCTGAAAAAATGATAAGGTTGAATAGGAGGATATATGAGGGATTAGTGGTGAAAATAAAAGTGGGTGGGGTCTTCTCTGATAATTTCTGCTTGAGCAGAGGAACCAGGCAGAGGTGTACTCTTTCCCCTTTATTTGCATTATATTTAGAACCACTAACAAAGAAAATAAGGGACTCAGAAATTCAAGGATATAACCGGTGTGGTAGTCAGGAAACTTTGGCTCTATTTACAGATGATATTATTTTATACCTGCCAAAGCCAGAAAGACATTACAGTGTTGAGAAATATTTTGAGACAATTTCAAATCTTTTCAGGATACAAAATTAATGAAGCTAAAACAAAGGTGATAGTGGTAAATTATGTATCCACACAAAAAATAGGCTGAGTAATATCTGTATTTATGGGGACATGATAAAATGAAGTATTTAGGTGTATGGATTAAAAATGATTCTTATGTGGCAGCTAAGGATATGTGGGAAGAGACCAGCAAAAGATAATACAAAAACTGAGAAAACTGAAGCTTTGTTATATGGATAGTAAGAAAAAAGAAGTTATGTCTTACCATAACGTTCCATCTGTATTGTTGATCCTCGTTCAGTCATTACGCATGGGTATCGGTTCTGAGCTCGGAACCGAGCTGGCCATTTTACAAGCTCGCATCAGCTTCAAACTCTCAAGCATACAATCCCCCTCTCCCTGTTACCTCAGATTGGGTTTGCAAGTCAAAGAAGGTAGAGGCTACCTCTGGTCAAATGACCTAAGACAACCGGATGGTGAGATCCACTATAAACCACAGGTGGGGGAAGGAGGGAGGGGTCATAATGACTGAACAAGGATCAACAATACAGATGGAACGTTATGGTAAGACAACTTCTTTATCTGATATTGTTAATCCTCGTTCATTCCTTACGCATGGGACACAGTCCCCAGTTACCTCTTATTCCTGAGAGGCTCTCATGGAAGGACATTCCTGAGCACAATAGAACTGAAAAATGCTCTTTCCCTGGAGGCCAGATCCAATTTGTAATGATTGATGAAGGTATGAGGCGTAGCCCAAGTTGCAGCTGCACAGATGTCATGTAAAGAAGCTCTGGCATGGAAGGCAGCAGAAGTTGCCACCGACCTTGTTGAATGAGCTTTCATGGTAGTGGGCAACGAGATATTACGTTGTGTATAAATAAAGGTCACACAGTCCTTCAACCATCTAGCTAATGTGACCTTAGCAACAGTAGATCCTAATCTAGGTCCAGAAAAGCCAAAAATAACTGGTCAGATTTATGAAAGTGTTTAGTCCTGTTTAAGTAAAAATGGATTTGCCTGTGTATATCTAGGGTATGTAGGCAATACTCTCCTCTGTTTGAATGATTGGGAAAGAAAACTGGCAATTCAATGGCTTGATTAATGGACATTTCAGAGATCACTTTAGGCAGAAATGATGGATTGGTTCTCAGAGAGACTCTATCTCTATGAAAAATCAAGTATGGACTCTTGATACATAAAGCTTGAAGTTCAGAAATATGTCTGGCAGAAGTAATAGCGACCAAAAACAAGGTTTTCCATGACAAATACTTGAGGTCGCAAGAAGAGGCTGGTTCGAAAGGTGACATTGTCAGAGCTTGTAGAACTAATGATAAATCCCATGGTTGAATAGGTTTCTCTAAAAGGTGGCTTCAGATGATTCACACCTTTTATGAAGGTCTTCCACAATTTATGAGACATAAGAGTGGAATCTTGGACACCCTCATGAAAATTAGAAATTGCAGCCAAATTAACTCTAATGGTAGAGGCGGACAGACCCGATTGAAACAGGTCGGCCAGATAGTCTAATATAATCGACACTGGTGCTGAAAAGGGGTCTACTTGTTTATCTTTCAGCCAATGGGTAAATCTTTTCCACTTGCTCAGATAAGTAATTCTAGTGGAAGACTTATGTGAAGCAATGAGAATATCACGTACTGGTAAAGAAAGATCATTCTGCCTGGCAATCAAGGGAACTGAAGTAGCCAAGCCATGAGCTTCAGGCTGTTCAAGTTAGGATGAATCAGGTTCTGTGGGTGTGAGATCAACTCCGAGGTTGGATGGAGAATCCATGGTCGATCTAGTAGGTGAGGCCAAAGGAAGGGGAACCAAATCTGTCGAGGCCAATATGGTGCTGTGAGGATCACCTTGCTCTTCAACCGTCGGGCTTTCTTCAGAAATTGGGGAATGAGGGGAAAGGGTGGAAATGCATAAAGAAGACCAGAGGGCCAATCGTGGACTAGAGTGTCACTGGGTGACTGTCCCGGAGGGGGAATCAGGGCAAAGTAGTTGCTGCATTTGTAGTTGGTAGGGGATGCAAATAGGTCGCAGCAAGGACTGCCCCTGTGGTGGAAGATCTCCGCCGCTATCAAGGGATTCAGGGACCACTCATGAGGTTGAAGAATGCACCTGCTGAGTCTATCTGCTATCACTTTGGAACACCCGGGAATGTGCATTGCTAGAAGAAAACGGTAGGTAGCCATCGCCCATTGCCATATCCTCATGGCCTCTCGACAAAGGGGGTAAGATTTGGTTCCACCTTGCTTGTTGATGTACCAGACCACCGCCATGTTGTCTGATTGAATCGCAATTGTCCCCGACGGCAGCAGGGGATGGAATGCTTCCAATGCCAGAAGCGCCGCCCTCAGCTCTAGAACATTTATATGCAGATGGGCCTCCAGTTCGGACCAAGTGCCTTGGACTGTCTGTCCCTGACATAGCTCCCCCCACCCCATCAGGGAGGCGTCCGTGGTCACTGTGCCCTTGGGTTGCTGGGGGGAGAAGGGGCGCGACCATTGTGAGAGATTGTGTGTCATTCACCAATTTAAATCCTGTTTGCACCTGTAGGTTACTCAAATCATGGCTGAAAGAGAATGCTGAAAAGGATACCATTGGGTGAGCAGTAGCCACTGTAGAAGCCTCATATAAAATCTGGCCAGGGGGATAACGGTGATGGAGGCTGCCATGGAACCCAACAGCTGTAGGACAGAGTGAGCTGTGGATTTTTCCTTTGAAAGGATTGGGATTAGTTGTTGCTTCATCCTTAGAATTCTGTGCTCTGGAATAGCAGCTCTACAGTTTTGTGTGTCCAAGATAACCCCTATGAATTCTTGAAAAAACAAGGATGAGGAACACCACGATGATGCAGCAACAAAATTCGTCTTTATTGGTACAAAGAACAAGGAAGATGAGCGCTTTCTCGTACACACTGTACGCTTCTTCAGATCTCTATGAATTCTGTCGACTGAGATGGGGTGAGATTGGATTTTTACCAGTTTATGGTTATGCCTAGCCTTTGAGCAGCGAGGAGAGAGTATGCCAGGGCTTTTTACAGTAGATGTCTGGTGGGGGCAGACATGAGACAGTTGTCTAGGTATGGAAACACCTGGAATCCTTGAAGTCGCAAGTGAGCTGTGACAACTGCCATGCACTTTGTGAACACTCTGGGGGCTGTAGAGAGTCCGAAGGACAGTACTCTGAACTGGTCGTGACTGGCTCCCGCACGGAAGCGCAGAAATCTTCTTGAGGGCCTGTCCACCTTTATGTGGTAGTACGCATCTTGAAGATCTATCGAGCACATCCAATCATCTTTTTCCAAAAGTGGGAGGATAGACTGAATTGTGACCATCCGGAATTTTTGTACTCTCACAAACTTGTTCAATGCACTGAGATCCAAAATTGGTCTCCAGTCCCCGGTTTTCTTTGGCACCAAAAATAGTCAAGTAGAATCCGGATCCTATCTGGTCTGGAGGGACTATTTGGATGACTCTTTTTCTTAGCAGCTTTTGTATCTCTAGTGCTGCTTCTTCCCTTTGACTGGGTGGAACATCGGGAAGATTTTTTTGAAGGGATGGGACAAAGATCGAAGGGGACATGATGACCTCTGGTAATAATCCTTTGTACCCAAGAATCGGTGGTGATGGTTAGCCAGGCAGAAGGGTACAAGGAGAAATGTCCCCCAACCACCTCCAGAGGAAAGGAGTTGGGCTGCTCTTCAGGAGCGCTGGTAGGATTGACCAGGGAAAGAATCCCTGGAACCCTGGTTATGCGGACCCCCTCTGCCCCAAAAGGAGCATCTTCCCTGTGAGTTTCCCCCTCTGCCTCTGGGGAAGAACTCAGCCTGTGTGTCACAGAAAGGACCCTGAGATTTCTTAAACCATATCTTCCCACTTTTTTGGTTTTGGGAGAAAGCACGTTGAGGGGAAGAATAACAGACACCTACGGCAGAAAGGGTCTTACCATCCTGTTCACATCTGGCCAGTGTGCTTTTAACTTTGGGCCCAAACAACTAGGAGGCCTCAATGGGGGCACTAAGAAAAGAAGACTTACGCATCCAGGTGTGTCGTCTTAAGACTGCAGCTGAACCCGCTGCTCTAGCTGATCCTTTTGATGCGTGACATATCAGTAGCATACAGGAGTTAGATATAGACTCAATGGTGGCCAGCTGAGAGGCCACTTTGTCACGGACCTCATCAGATATGGAACCAGCCAAGGTTTCAGAGAGCTCAGAAACCAGATCTCTTTGAAGCCTGGTAAAATGTGCCATATAATTCAGGGACCTGATAGCAAAGGTCGCTGAAGCAAAGGTGCGCTTCCTGTTAGGCGGACAGACAGTCTGGCTTTCTTCTTCTGCCAGATCCTTTTTTGTTGCAGCTGCCACCACCAAAGCATCCACAGGAAGGCCTTTGGACCAATGGGGATCCGAAGCATGAGGGGACAAGACTGTATCTGGCCTCTGGGAAATAGCTTTGACTGTATCAGAAGCCTTTCAAGCATGCTGCACAATAAGCCGGACAAGTTCATCAGCAGGTGGAGTAACCCAGGAGGTAGGGGGCCGGGTGTGAAAGGCCTGCAGGAACAGATTCCTCATAGGTCAGATTAGAGGACTGCCAGTCACCTCTCTGTTTCAGGATTTCAAGGATATCACCAAAGGATACCTCAGAGGGTGACCAAGGGGATCCTTCCCCCTCACTGAAATCTGTGTCTTCGGTGAGGGACTGCTCTGTGTGGAGTCCATGTACTTCCTCTTACATGAACTTTTCCGGTGGATCTCCTCAGTGGGAGAAGCTGGAGCAGACAACGAAAAAGGGGATCCCTGAGGAAGTATGCCCTGTGGCCCTTGCAGCCGGTGTCTGCTAGAAGAGACTTGTGGAACCAGTGTACCATTGGCGGGTGGAGGTATAGACAGTCCGGTATCACCAGCAGCAGCGAAAGCCTTCTCAATCAGTTGGAAGCCTGGTCCACCCGAAGAGGAGTGTATGTCTAGGACAGGAGTCACCCCTCCCCTAAGTGGCTCAGCCTGCTGACCTGGAGTCCCTGGATGGCTGTGGAGCAGCAAGCTATGCATGTCACGGCTGACATCCTGGGTCATAGCAAGAGTATCCTGCCACGAAGGCAACTGCAGCTCCTTAGTGAGATCCATAAAGGGAACCGCAGAAGGGGAAGACTGTGCTATATCCATGGACTTCAAAGGCAATGAAGGAGGAGAATAAGAAGGGGTCTTTGGAGATGGGTGATCACCTCCCAAGGAAGGATAGTTCCTGAGGGGTGGGATACCTCTGGCCAAGAGTACCTGGTCCACAAGATGCAACACATCATGTGAGGGGGAAACAGGCCTGTCCACAGAAGAGGCAGACTTGGTGCCCATCTCATCTAACCGCACCGAGGACAATGGTGCCAAGAGAGACTGGACTACTGTTATCTGCACCGAAGAAGTCATCGGTGTCGAGGTCATTGTCTGCACCGACACAGGGATCGGTGCTGAAACTGGAACCGGCAAAGCTGGAGTCAACAATAAAGGCGTTGGTTCAGAAGAAGATCTCTGAGCCGACACTGTCAAGGTCTGCACCAACTGAATGGTCGGTGCCGATACAGTGGTAATGGTCTGAACTGAGGAGCCCCTCAGTGCCGATATATAGAAGGCTGCAGGAGAAGACAGAGCCAAAATCACTAATGGAGCCGAATGTCTAGGCACCGAAAGCACTGGGGCTGACAGAGAGCTCTGGAGCCGAAACTTTAGCCTTTTTAGGTTTGGGTTTGCCGCGAGTCCCCAGCCGAGGACTAAGGCAAAGATTTAGCCTTAGTAGGAACATCCATTTTCTTATGGACTCTAGGAAGGGTTGAGACCTCCGACCCAGAAATAACCTCTAAAAAGGGAGATTTTAGAAGTCCCTTCAGGAACAGCTTATTTTTCCTTTCCAACAATGTTCTATTAGAAAAGTTCTCACAAATAGTGGCATGTTTTAATTTATATAAATGGGAAGCTCCCAAACAATAAACACAAAAAAACAGTGTGTGCATCAGAAGTAGGCAGTTTGTGTCCACAATCAGAACACCGCTTAAACCCCAGACTACCTTATCTGCCATGACAGCAAATTAATTAATGGAAAATTACCAACAATGGTACAAGAGAGTACCCGAAGGTATGAGAAAGAAAAGGGAAAAAGTGTACCAACGATGGTAAAGAGAGAATACCTCACGGTAAAAGTAGTAAGGGAAAAAGCAGAAAAACCTGAAGAAATTATGAACGCTAGATGCGATAGGGTAAGAGACAATAAAATATGAACTTTTCTGACAGAAAAGTAATTTGTAAAGCAAATGGACAACAAACTGACTGTATTTAGCTCAAGAGAAGTAGCTTGACACGACCAGATGGCAATGCGGCAAACGAAATCTGAGGTAACAGGGAGAGGGGGATTGTGGGTAAGAGTTTAGCTTGAGAGTTTGAAGCTGACGCGAGCTTGGAAAATGGCCGGCTCAGTTCCGAGCTCGGAACCAATACCCATGCGTAAGGAATGAATGAGGATTAACAATATCAGATCAAGCATTTAAAAACTGTTTTAATCCCTTTAGTCTTGTACACAAGTCTGGCATAGTTTTATCAACCAGAGGAGAAGTTGTGGATAGCAATAGCTAAACAGCTGAAGGACCATCTTGGAGGGGAAGACGATAAGTGTCAAGTAGGATACGCTGATTCTTCCAGTAGAGCAGGGTAGACTGGGATTACCCAATTTGAAGGAGTATTACAGAGCTACACAAACAGAAAACTATAATTCAAAGTGGAAAGGGATGATGTTGAAATGGGGGAAGCTCAAGAAACAAGGAAAGACAGAGTTTGGATGCAGGCCTTTAAGGAGAACAATAGCAACACAGAATATTATATCCATAAAGCAGCAGAAAGTATTCTAAGAACTAAGCCAACACAGGAATGGAGAAAGGAGATTCTGCTGATAGGGATGACTGCAATTAGGGATATAGACAATAAGCATGAGGGGGCTGGAATTTACTGAAGAAAACTGGCAAAGGAACCAAGGTATTAGGAGAAAATAGCTAGAGAGGGAAAGATAATAGAATGGAAAGACGCCAAGAATTTATTTGGACTGCAGGTTAGACATTGCCTTCCCTATCAAGGATTGATATCGGAGTATAGGCAAAGAGAAAGAAATAGGGGAGGTCCTAAATGAAAGACCAGCACTGGTAGTTTTTAGTAGAATCTAGAACAGAAGGTGCCATTAAAAAAGGAATAATTAATACAGCATATAAAATATTGCATGATAACTACAAGAATCAATCAGAGGAGGTTAGAAAGGATTGGGAAGAGAGATTGGATAAGCTAGTCAAAAAGAATCAATGGGAGGATATATGTACATCTCTCAAATATGCAACAAAATCTAAAAGATTCAGGATTTTACTTGGAAATATTTACATAGACAATTTTATACCCCAAGCAGACTCAACAGAATTTTTCCTCAGGTAGACAGCAAATGTTGGAAGTGTGACGGGGAAGAAAGAGGTACTTAGGAACATGTTTTCTGGAGTGCGGTGGGTTGGCAGACTTTAAGGATTCACTGCAGGATGCACTGTCAGAGATGCTGGGTGGGTGGATTGGTGTGATGAGGGAGTTGATTTTTCTGAGCTATGATACAGAATTGGAATTGCCTAGACATGTTAAGGCCTTGCTGTGTCTAATTACTATGGCTGCCAAAAAAGCAATTACCAGAAAATGGAAATCAAAATCTAAACTATATTAGAGGTGGTAACTATAGCAACAGAGATCAAACAAGTGGAATTGAGATCTTTATAAAGGGGTAGGAGCAAACTACACAAGAAAAACAGGAATTGTTGGAACAATACATACAGGGGAGGAATGAGGTTTAAAAAAAGGCAGGACTTAAATGAGCTATGTAATGTTTGACAGAAAATAATTGGTTAGATTATAAATGATGTATAATGTTTGCAAATGGAATTGTGTTAGTATGGTTTGTGAAGTATAAAGGCTTGCAACTAGGATTGTGTCGGTGTGGCATGTTTTAATTTATATAAATGTATGATTGCTTATGTCTAAGTGATGGTTTAATTAAAATCTTATTTGTTTAAAAAACGGGGGCAGGATTTGAATAATTTATGTAATGTTGCTTAGGCTATATGATATATAGCAAAATATGTGAAGTAATGTTTAGTAATATTAGTTAATACAGTTTGATTACTTTTGTATAAATGTAAAATTGCCTATGTCATAAGTGATAATTCAGTAATGGTGTGTTTAAAAAAAACGTTACTAGAAAATGGAAGTCAAAGTCTAAACCAAGGGTTAAGTGGAATAAATTGATCCTTCAACAGGGCAAAATGTTAAGCTGAACAGCCATACAGAATATTTGATTTATAAATAACACAAAATGTTCTAAGAACTAAGCTAGCATGAGAATGGAGAAAAGAGATACTACCAAAAGAGATGACTGCAACTAGGGGCACAGGGAATAGGTAAAAGGGGGCTGGAATTTACTGGAGAAAACTGGCAAAGTTACTAAGGTATTGGGAGCAAATAACCAGCTAAAGAAAGGTAACAGAGTGGGAAGAGCCCAAGACGACATTTGGACTGCAGGCTAGAGACTGCCTTCCTTATCTGGGATTGCTAGAGTACAGGCGAGGAAAAAGGGCTACGGGAACCCCAAGTGAAAACCCGCTCTGGTAGAATTTAGTTAAATCTAGAATAGAAGCTGCTAGTGAAAAAAGGTACAATTAGTAGGACATATAAATACTGCACAATAACTATAGGAATTAGAGGAGGCTAGAAAAGATTGGGAATAGATTGGATGAGCAATTCACAAGGAAATAAAGGGAGGACATATGTATGGCTCTCAAATATGCAACAAAGTCTAAAAGATTTAGAACTTTTATTTAGAAGTGCTTGTTTGGGATATAAAAACACCTATGCTGACTCTAAAAATATTTCCTCTGGTAGATGTCAAATATTGGAGATGTGATGGGGAAGAAAGAGGTAACTAGGAACTTTTAGTTATGTACTTACCATAACGATAGATGTATGTGATCCATCTCGCCTACATTCATAACTGATGGGCTCGGAGTCGAGAATTGGCTCAGACTCAACCGATACACTAGCATGAAGTCTCTCATTGGCTGGGCCAACCCCCTTATCCCAGGATGCACCACGCCCAAATCTCCAGATCTTGTTTGCCCCACAACAACTCACCCACATGTGCCACTCCGACTGCACAACAGTGTTTCCTCCAGATCCAACAGGTAGGGGGAAGGAGGCAGTGCACGTAGAATGTAGGCGAGATGGATCACATACATCTATCGTTATGGTAAGTACATAACTAAAAGATGTAATGCGATCCTATCTCGCCTACATTCATAACTGATGGGACAACGTCCCTAGCACCTAGATCCTGGGAGGCTCACTGGAAAACACTCCTGAGAACTGTGGAACCAAAAGACGCCCGACCTCTAGAGGCCACGTCCAGTTTGTAATGAGAAATAAATGTATGTGGAGAAGCCCAAGTGGCCGCTGCACATATCTCATCCACCGACAGTCTGGCGTGGAAGGCCACTGAAGTTGCCATAGCCCTAGTAGAATGCGCTCTACCTGGAAATGGAAGGTCCCTTCCTGTTGATGCATAAATAAATGAAACACAATCCCTAATCCACCTAGCGATAGTGGTCTTAGTTACTGCTTTGCCAATCCTGTTATCCGCAAAGGCCACAAACAACTGGTCTGATTTCCTCTGCTGCTGTGTCCTATCCAAGTAAAACCTTAGTTGTCTATGCACATCCAACTGATGAAGTCTGTATTCTGCCTTGTTGGAAAATTTTGGAAAGAAAACTGGTAGCTCAATAGATTGCTGCAGACAAAGAGCAGAAGAAACCTTCGGAAGAAATGATGGGTTTAGTCTTAGAGATACTCTATCCTTGTGAAAGATCAGATAAGGGGGCTTAACAGAAAGGGCTTGAAGCTCCGAAACCCTTCTGGCTGAAGTAATAGCTACCAAGAAGGCAGTCTTCCAAGTTAAGAACTTTTGCTCATAAGTGGCCGCCGGCTCGAAGGGATGAGACGTCAAGGCTCCTAAAACTACATTCAAATCCCATGGCAAAACAGGTTGCGACACCGGGGGGCGAAGCAACCAAGCTCCCTTGAGAAAGGCCTTACACAACTTATGACTCATGATTGAAGGCTCAAAGGCAACATGATAATTAGAAATCGCTGCCAATTGGACTAAGCGTGGAGACAGCGGAACCCTGTCTAAAAAGAGTTGCCAAAAAATCGAATACTGCCGACACCGGGGCTGTCAGAGGGTCAAGGTTGTGCCGCTGGGCCCAAATGGCAAACCTTTTCCATTTATTAGAATATATCTCCTTAGTGGAAGCTCTGTGAGAAGAAGACAGAATCCGGACCACCTCAGGCGAAAGGATATGCTGTCTGACTAAGGTCGGAAGTGGAGCAGCCAAGCAGTTAGCTTGAGAGTTCGCAGTAATGGATGGGCCTGACCCAAATGAAGAGTCAAGAGGTCTGGAACTGGGTCCAGAATCCAAGGATCCTTCACTGCATACTTCCGAAGGAAGGGAAACCAAACTTGGTGGGGCCAGTGTGGTGCGATCAAAATCATGCTGCTTCCCAAGCAGATCGCCTTCTGAATCACCTTTGGCAGTAGTGGGACCGGAGGGAAGATGTAGAGCAGACCGGAGGGCCAATTGTGGACTAGAGCGTCCCTGGGTGACTCCCCCTGGGGGGGGGGATCAGGGAGAAGAAATTGCTGCACTTCACGTTCCAGGGGATGGCGAAAAGGTCGCAACAGGGAAATGCCCACTTGGAGAAAATTCAAGCCGCTACTTGGTCGTTCAGGGACCACTCGTGAGGCATCAGAATAACTCTGCTCAGCCTGTCTGCTATCACACTGGACTTGCCCGGAATGTGCGTTGCCACTAGAAAACTCTGAGAAGCGATCGCCCAGTTCCAGTCTCATGGCTTCTCTGCAAAGAGGATAAGACCTGGTTCCTCCCTGCTTGTTCAGGTACCATACTACCACCATATTGTCTGAGAAGATTGCGATGGTACCCTTGGGAAGAGAGCTGTGAAGTGCCTGCAATGCTAGAAGCACTGCCCTCATTTCCAGAACATTGATATGTAAGTGGGTTTCGTGATTCTGCCACGTGCCTTGAACCGTCCTGCCCAGATAATGCCCCCCCACCCTATCTGGGAGGCGTCCGTGGTCACTGTGGCAATGGGGGAGGGGGGGCAGAAGAGTCTCCCCTGGTTCAGGTTGGAGGAGAGGAGCCACCAACGAAGATCTCGACGGCACGTTTCTGTGATGAGAATCGGGTAGGACAATGGCAGATCTTGGTATGACCACTGGGTCGACAGGAGCCATTGGAGAATTCGCATGTGCAATCTTGCCAGAGGGACCAGAAGAATGGCGGCCGCCATCGACCACAAAAGCTGAAGGACCATCCTGGCTGGGGCTTTCCTTCGGGGTAGTAAGGCTAGATCTTGGCCCTGTAGTATCTTTATCCTCTCTGTTGGAAGGAATGCTCGCATCTCTACAGAGTCTAGCTCTGCGCCTATAAAGGTAACATGCTGTGATGGCAGCAATACAGACTTTTCCCAGTTGAATGCAATTCCTAATAGATGTCCCAACTCGATGGTAGCACTCACGGCTTGAATAAGAAGATGAGAGGTGGGGGCGCTGAGGAGCCAGTCGTCTAGATACGGAAACACCTAGAATCCCAGACGTCTCAGGTGAGCCGTCACCACTGCCAGACATTTGGAAAACACCCTGGGGGCTGTGGTGACACCAAAGGGCAGGGCCCGGAACTGGAACTGACTGGCTCCTAGGCGGAAGTGTAAATATATCCTGGACACCCTGTTTATCTTGATGTGATAATAGGCATCCTTGAGATCGATGGAGCACATCCATACTCCTTTTTCCAGCAATGGGAAAATGGATTGCAACGTGACCATCCAGAACTTGGACTTCTTTACGAAGCGGTTTAGGTGGCTGAAACCCAGAATGGGTCTCAAGTCCCCTGTTCTTTTCGGCACCAAAAATAACCTTGAGTAAGTTCCTAATCCGGTCTGGTCTGCGGGGACTGGCTGGATGACTCCCTTTCCGAGCAGCTTTGTGACCTCTATGGCTGCTTGATCCCGTTGACTGGGTGGCACGGCCGGGATTTTCCTTGACGGTGGAGGGGGACGGATAAAGGGGATGGTGTAACCTCCGGTGATGATACGAAGCACCCACTGATCCTGAGTGATGGAACCCCAGGCCCTTGGATGTGTCAAGAATCGACCCCCGACTGGCTCCGGAGACGCACAGTCGGGCAGTCCCTCAGGGATGCTGGAAGGAGGAACCACGAAAGGATTAGCGGTCTCCTGAGTTGCGGGGGCCTCCGCCGCCTCTAGGGCGATGTCTTCCAGAATAATTCCCCCCCCCTGTCTCTGGAAGGAGGGTCACTCTGATGGGCAGGGAAAGTCTTTTGGGACTTTCTGAACCACATCTTTCCTCCCCTCTGAGCCTTGGGATAAGGTCTCGAGGGAAGCGAAAAACGGGCCCCAACGGCAGACAAAGTCTTACCCTCCTGCTCACATCTAGTGAGTGTGTCTTTCACCTTGGGTCCAAAGAGAGAGGACCCATCGAATGGAGCGTTGGTGAAGGAAGACTTGAACACCTCCGCAAAGTGACAAGCGCATCCAGGCATGCCTTCTAAGGGCTACGCCCGAACTCGATGCCCTACCCGCCCCTTCAGCTGCATACGATATGAGCCTCATGGACGAGTTAACAATGGACGAAAGGGTAGACAGCTGGGCGTTGACAGACTGCGTCAAAGCCTCAGGCACGTTACCCAACAGGGTATCTCCCAACTCCTTTATGAGATCCCTTTGGAGCCTCGTAAAGTGACAAATAATTCAGCGACCGCAGGGTAAAGGTCGCTGATGTCAGTGTATGCTTCCCGTACCTATCCATGCTCCTGGACTCCTTGTTAGGAGAATGGATAGAAGTAGATGCCTCTGCCACATCTTGCTGGGTGGCAGACGCCACCACCATAGCATCAACCGAAACTCCCTTTGTTAGAATCTCCTTGATAGGGGGTGCGGATAAAAACTTGTTGGTGCGAGAAGGAACTGGCTCCACAGAATCAGGGTGTTCCCACATCCTTCGACAAATAAGGTCCAGTAACTCATCGAAGGGTGGAGACACCCAGGAGGTGGAGGGTTGGGCTCCAAAGGCCTTGAGGAAGACAGACTCCTCCGCGGAAGGGGTTTTGGATGGCCAGTCGCCCCTCTGTCTCAAGACCTCCAGGATATCGGAGAACGAGACATCGTCAGAGGACGACTTAGGGGACCCTTCTGCATCATCGAGGTCGGTGTCCAAAGTGACAGACTCATCTGGGGAGTCTATGTGCTTCCTCTTGCACAATTTTTTCCTGGGGGGGCTCTTCAGGCATGAACTCTGAAGGCTCCTTGGAAAACAGGGGACCACACAAGGAGGAATCCTCAGGCCTAGGAGCCGCGCTGTCCGAAGACAGGGGGGCACCAGAAGCTCTAGTCGCCGTGTCTAGGGAAGGAGTCGCAGATTCAGGTGAAGTCACTAGAGACTTGGCCAGCGCGCTCCTCACAGCCTCGAAGGCGGGCCCACCAGAATCTGAGGAGAGGCCCGTCTCAGAGACCATGACCGGTGTCGGGGTTCCCCTAGCCGAGGTGCCAAGAGGGAGACTCGGGGCCGAAACCAGAAGCCCCGACGAATCCCCCTCGGGCCCGGCTGAGGACACCCGAGAACCAAAACCTCTGGAAGGCACAGAAAGGGTTGGAGCTAAAGTCGGTGCCGACAGACTAGCAGTGGGTCTTGGGACCGACTCAAGGACTTCACCTGACTCTACGAACTCAGACGACACCAAGATTGTCGGAGGAGGAAGAAACGGTATCGAAAGGGCTGGCTCCGGAGCCGACTGGGCCGGAGCTGAAAATAATTTGGATAAGACAGGTGACTGCAGGAGCCTCTGGACCACCCTATCTACATCCGAATCTGAAAGCCTGGAGGACCAGGAGAAAACAGAAGGGGGCCGAGAAACTTTTCCTATCGGCTTCATGACAAAGCTAGGAGGCCGGCTCCGAATCAGCTCCAAAAGGATCAGGGCCAAAGCAGACTCTACCAGAACAGAGACCACTTTCGGCGCTGACAGTTCAGGAGCCGACGAAACTGACCCCAGAGCAGAAACACTCTCCTGCGGCTCCGAGACCAATGGAGCTGAAGAAGGAGACCCAGATTTAGGCCCTCTATCCTGCGGCTCCGAAATCAGTGGAGCCGAGGAAGGGGACAGAGTACCTGATCTCTCATCCCGAGACTCCAAAACCAGTGGAGCCGAGGAAGGAGACCCAGATTTAGATCTTCTATCCTTCGGCTCCGAGGCCAGTGGAGCCGAGGAAGGGGATGCAGATTTAGCTCTTTTTGCAGGCGGCTCCGACAGACTTGTCGGAACCGAAGACTTGTTTTGCTTTGATTTTGAGGAGGGAGAAGAAGCCAAAGCTTCCTCGAAGGCTGGCTTGATCAGACCCTTCAGGATCAGCTTATTTTTTTTCTCGTGTAGGATACGAGAGGAGAAGGTATGGCAAACACTGCAAGATTCTTGCAATTGTTTAGTCCCTAGACAATAAATACAGATGGCATGGCCATCTGTCAACGACATCTTGTAATTGCATTTTGAACATTTTTTAAAGCCCGATGGCTTATGTTCCTTTTCTTTGCCAGACATACTAACTGTAACACACTCAAAACACACAAGGAGGGAAGGGGGGGGGAGCTCCAACTTAAACGCTCGACAAGAGATAGGGCAAAGGCCCTCTAACTCAAACGGGCCTAGCCCGCCAAACAGAAGGGATTACCACAACAATCCAAAAAGACAAACACAGTCAATCACAATGGAACTAATAAGATAGCTATTAAAATAGCTGTTTGAGCATAAATTCTAAAGCTAACTGCCAAAAAAGCGACCAAAAGGCCAAAATAGAAGGGTACTTAGCCACAGCCAAGTCGAGATCACGTCATTACTCTAGGAGCGGCAAATGAGATCTGGGGGTTTGGGCGTGGTGCATCCTGGGATAAGGGGGTTGGCCCAGCCAATGAGAGACTTTGTGCTAGTGTATCGGCCGAGTCGGAGACGATTCTCGGCTCCGAGCCCATCAGTTATGAATGTAGGCGAGATAGGATCGCATTACATCATATGTTTTGGAGTATAATAAGTTGTTACACATAAAAATTCCCTACAGAGTTCTCTGTCAGAAATATTGAATGACAGTTACATACTCACCATATTTGGTGCAACTAAGGAATTGAATTTTTTGAGTTGGGATACAATTGCCTAGACAAAGTAAGGCCTTAAGGTTCAGAAGATATCAAAGGAAGGGAAATCCCACCTGACAATGCAAAAAGGGAGCAATGAGGATCACTGTAGCTCTGCAGTGGGCTTTCTGTAGAAAGTTTGCCAACAGATTATTGGTGCACAAGTGAAAACACTCCTGGGGTCAAGAAAGCAACACAGCATCCCTGGGTGATTGTCCCAGAGGGGTAACAATGGTGTAATAGCTGCTGCACTTGGTGTTGGACGAGGAAGCAAACAGATCACAAATAGGCTTGCAAAAATGCCAAAACATTCAACTTGCCACTGTCAGATTTAGGGACTACTCATGAAGCAAAAGAATGTTCCTGCTGAGGCTGAATAGAATGTTGAATTTCCCCGGGATGTGTGTTGCCACCAGAAACTATTGAGATATTACTCACTGCCAAATTCTCATGGCCTTCCGGCAAAGAGGGTATGCATTTCCCCATTTGTTGAGCTACCAGAGGACAGTCATAGTCTGTATCACAATCACACCGAAGGAAGGGTATCTTGAAAAGCTTGCAATGCAAGGAAGACTGCCCTCATCTCCAGAATGTTGATGTGAATGTGGTCCTCTTTGGAACACTAGGATACTTGAATCATCCTCCCTTCAAAATCCTCCACCTCACCCCAGGAGCGAAGCAACCATGGTGAGCTTAACCGAAGAAGGAATTACAAATGGTTTCCCCCTTCAGTTACCAAGGTAGACTACAACCACCACTGCATCTGCTCATGACACACTTTTGTTAACTGTATAGGGAAATCCAGAGGATGAGTAATGAAGGACCACTGAACAGCCAGAGTCCATTGCAGGACTTTCATGTGATATCTGGCCAAAGGAACTAATCCTATCGATGCTGCCATATGTCCCAGAAGCTTCTTAACTGCATGTGCCAATGGTTTCAGAGTTGCAAGCACAGGCAGGGCCTGAGCCCGAAGGCTGAAAATTCAGGAGCTTGGCAGCATGGCAATTTGGTAGATCATATCTAAATGACCACCTATGAACTCTAGAACTTGAACAGACTGAAGGCTCAGTTTTGAATAATTGACTGTGATGTCCAAGTTGTCATACTGATAGAGTAAATAGTCTGACAGAGATCAACAATGCGCTTGTGGGGGTGATGAGGAGCCAATCGTCCAGGTATGATGAAATGTGAAATTCTTGCAGCCAGAGCCAGACTGCAACTACTGCTATGCATTTAGTAAACACCTAGAGGATTGTGGTGAGACCAAAAGACAGGGCCCTGAACTGGCAATAACTAGCCCCCAGTCAGAACAGAAGAAACCTCCTGGAACGCCAGTCTATACTAATGTGATGGTAACCATTGGAGGTCCATCAAGCACATCCAATCGTCCTTCCTCAGGAGAGGAAAGATGGACTGCACCATGGGCAACTGGAACTTGGCCTTTTTGATGAGCTGATTTAGCCTGCTTAAATCCAAAATTAGTTTGAAGTCTTTTGTTTTCTTAGGGACTAAAAAGAACCTGGAATAAACCCTGGATCCTATCTGGTCTGGTGGAACTTTCTGAATGACTATTTATACGTAGCTTTCGAATCTCTGCCACTGCACAAGGTCTCTTATAGACTGAACACCTAAGAGACATTTTGCAACTTCTAAAAAGGGAATTTAATAACGTCTGGATATGACTCATAGCACCCATGTGTCAGAGTTGATGGCCTTCCAAGCATTTGGGTAGAGAGCTATATGACCTCTGGCTGCCTCCAGAAAAGAGCAGCTGGGTAACTCTTCTGGATCACTGAAAGGGACTGCCAGAAAAAGCCCAGAAAAAGCCTCCAATTCTGCAGACCTTCCCTGATCCATAGGTACCATCTGTTATGATTCCCCCCACCTTCAGGAGGAACCCTCTAGAGAAGTGTTCTGGGAAGAAAACAGATTTTCTAAAAAGAGACTCTTACCCCACTTTTGATTCATTGAAAAGGTCAGCTGATATGGCAGACAAAGCATTCCCATCTTGTTCACTTCTCATAAGAGTGCCTTTGACCTTGGGCACAAAAAGGAGGACCCACCAAAAGGGGCATTGATGAGGGATACCTTGAAACAGTCCATAAGGTTACACAAATGCATTCAAGTGTGCAACCGCAAGGCAATTCTGGACCCTGATGCTCAAGACACCCATCCACCGTGTTTGAGACAAAATTCACTGAAACGTTGGCAATGGAAATAAAGGTAGACAACCGAGTCACCAGCTGCTTCTGAGTATCCAGAGACTGCCGTGCCTTGAGGTACTTGGCACTTCAGACAGTAGGTCCTGTTGAAGTCTTGTCAATGAGATGAGTAAGTGCTCTCTGTGAAAAAGTTGCTGGGGTATAGGAATGCTTCCCTAAACTGAAACAGCACCAAAAACTCCATGTTCGGAGGTTGAATCAAGGAGCTGTCTTGTAGAGCAGTGTGTGTGTGTGTGTGTGTACAGCTTTAAGAAGCTTTCTAGCATTTTGCACAAGTGTATAAATACTCAGCAAGTGTGAGTCTGACTGCCATTTTGTAGTAAGCCGTTGAGATGTAAGCATGTATGTCTGTGTAGTCTGTCAGTTGATCAGTTAGTTTATATTTTGTAATGCTGCTATCCATCCTGATGCGTTTCTGTGTAACAAAGCATATAAATGAACTAACCACATGTTCGTCATCTATACTAGAGAGGGACAAGCAACATGGTGTCAGAAGTGGGATGTCTAAAAAGGACATGGTGCCAGATTTTTCAGTCAGAGATAGAGAGGCACTTACTTAACACTAGGAGGAATATAAAGGAGTGAATCATCCCTACTGCACGTATAACTCGCAAACCAAGTCAGAAACTAATTTCAGGTATTAAAACTTGCTAAAGCTATTTCTTATTCACAAGATATGTAACGAGGCATTCAGAATGCTCTAAATGAATTTCTAAGTAACAGAAATATCCAATATGATATTAACAGAAATATTCAAAATAATTACGGAAAATGCTTGAAATAAAATCCGAATCGCATAAAAAGAATAAAATAAGGGAAACAAGTGCATTTTTTCGCTAAGCTTACTTTTTTCACATTAATCAAAGCTATTCAAGTTGTCTGAAGTGTATGAAGTGCTTGCATGTTTGTGCAGTATTACAGTACATTTATTTCACAGAATACAGCCATTACAAAGCATATTTCGCAAAGTAAAGTTTTTGAAGAGTTTCTTGTGCATTTGAATGTTATTACAAGTGTTAGCTATATGCATGTTCATATATAATTACAAGGGCCATATTTTTCAGTGTGTTTGGGCATAATTTGTTGGCATAGCAGACAGAGTTTGAAGACCAACTCCACTTGTGTTTGACAATAATACTGCAGGGAACTGGAGAGTGTTTGAGCACAAGTATGATATTTTCATACAGGCTGCATTTTCTGATAAAGATGACCATACAAAGGCATTTATTCTGCTTAATTTAGCTGGTTCAGAAGACATAGAATTGGGTTGTTCATCTGTGTATGTACCTGCTATCTTTACAGGAGAGTGGGAAAACCATCATATAGTTGTACTGGCTAAGTCAAGGGAGGACCCAGAGTGCTTAAAATGTAAATTTAGAGCAATGTGTAACCCATAAACGATTATTACAATGGAAAGGCACTTATTTTACACACAAGGGATCAAAAGCTTGGTGAAAGTTTTGCAGCATATATAACTGATTTGAGAAACAAGGCTAAAACATGCAGATTTGGTGATTTAAGGGATGAGTTTATAAAAGACAAACTTGTGTGTGGTGTTAAAGATGATGCTGTGAGAAAGATTTTGCTTCATGACAGTGATTTAAATTTGAATAAGGCCATTGAGCTCGGTCAGTTATATGAGCTTATGGAAAAGCACACGACGTGCTTACAAGTGAGGGATGCAAGATTCCAGTAACTTCTAAAGCTAATGTTGATAAGTATGCAGCACATGGTTAAAAGAAACAGGCCCAAACATATGGCTGCAACTGTAAACCCTGCAACACTCACTGGGAAACCCAGTAACTTTCTAGCAAGTTCCAAGGCATGCTCTGGAAACTGCATAGTTTCAGCGAAGCACAGGAATGAGTCAACAAACTCAAAGCATGCCTCCCACCCAGTTTTATAGCCAACTGTCATAACTGTGGAGAAAATCATGAGACTAAAAGGGAAAAATGTTTAGCTTTTGGTCAGCAATGTCACAGATGCAATAAGTGAAATCATTTCAAAAGGTTTTTTAAATCAAAAGGCTCACATTCTTTTATTAAAAGGGAACATTCAAATAAACACGATCAATTAGAAAACTATGACCCTACCTTTTATGTTGATGGTGTGTCAGTGCTTCAGGAAATAGTCAATGCAGTAGATTTATGGGCAAATAATGAAGTATTTTGTACTATTCAAGTAAACGGAAGACCCATAGTGCTCAAAGTTGACAGGTTCAAAAGTGCAATGTTATGTCTGCAGAAACGTTTGCTAGAGTATGTGCTGGTGAGAAGCTTGATTTGGCAAAGAGTGCAACGCTTGTTGCTTATGGTGGTGAAGAGATTCAAACTAAAGGCTTAGTAGTACTTTAATGTTGTTCTGCTGGGAGAAGCCACGACTTATTATTTTATGTGGTTAAAAGGTACATACAGTCATTATTTTGGCTCAGACACAGTTTGAAAATGGGACTGTTTTCATTTACTAAGGAAGCCCATATTAGCTTAAAAGACCACAGTTCTAATTTTGCCCAGTATATTTTCTGTAACTATGCTGATCTTTTCAAAGAAACTAGGTAAGCTTCCAGTTGTGTACTCCATGAAGTCAGACCCAGATGCCAGACCAGCCCAGAAAGTTCCAGAAGCTATGCAGAACAGAGTCAAAGCAGAGCTAGATCAAATGGTGCAACAAGGTATAATTTGTCCACTTGATGAACCTTTTAAGAATAAAGGTGATCTTCAGAGCTGTAGTAACTGCAGAGGAATAAAACTGATCAGTCACAGCATGAAGTTATGGGAAGAGTAGTGGAAGTTAGGTTAAGAAGGGAGGTGGTAATTAGTGATTAGCAGTATGGTTTCATGCCAGGAAAGAGCACTACAGATGCGATGTTTGCTCTGACAGCATTGATGGAGAAGTATAGAGAAGGTCAGGAGGAGTTGCATTGTGTCTTTGTAGACATAGCCGGCCTTAGGCATAGGCCAACTAAGCAGCCGCCTAGGGTGCCGCTCTAGCAGGGGCACTTTTCCAGTATTTATTTGGTGTAGGTAGACTAGGATGAGGGCACCGTGTGGTGCTGGGGGGGGGGCAGGGGCGCCGAGGAACCCTTTTGCCTAGGGTACCAGTTGACCTAAGGCCGCTCCTGTTTGTAGACTTAGAGAAAGCATAAGACAGGGTGCCTAGAGAGGAGCCGTAGTATTGTAAGAGGAAGTCTGAAGTGGCAGAGAAGTATGTAAGAGTTGTACTGGATATGTACGATGGTAGTGCAACATTGGTGAGGTCTGTGGTGGGACTGATGGATGCCTTTAAGGTGGATGATGGATTACATCAGGGATCAGCTCTGAGCCCTTTATTTGCAATTGTGATGGACAGGTTGACAGACGAGATCAGACAGGAGTCCCTGTGGACTATGATGTTTGCAGATGACATTGTGATCTGTAGTGGGAGTAGGGAACAGGTTGAGGAGACCCTGGAGAGGTGAAGATATGCTCTAGAGAGGAGAGGAATGAAGGTCAGCAGGACTAAGACAGCATGTGTGTGTGAATGAGAGAGAGGACAGAGGAATGGTGAGTATGCAGGGAGTAGAGCTGGTGAAGGTGGATGAGTTTAAAGACTTGGGAACAACAGTTCAGAGTAATGGTGAGCATGGAAGAGAGGTGAAGAGAGTACAGGCAGGGTGGAGTGGATAGAGAAGAATGTCAGGAGTGATTCGTGACAGACCGGTACCAGTAAGAGTAAAAGGGAAGGTCTGCAAGAGGGTAGTGAGACCAGCTATGTTACATGGGTTGTTGGAGACAATGGTGCTGACAAAAAGGCAGGAGTCAGAGCTGGACGTGGCAGAGTTAAAGATGTCAAGATTTGCACTGGGTGTGATGAGGATGGACAGGATTAGGAATCAGTATATTAGAGGCTCAGCTCAGGTTGGATGGTTTGGAGACAAAGCCAGAGAGGCGAGATTGCGTTGGTTTGGACATGTGCTGAGGAGGGATGCTGGGTATATTGGGAAAAGACCAAAAAGAACTTGAACGGTATAGTCAAAGACCACAAACTGAAAAAATACTGGCCCCTCAACACTGAAACAGCAATGATAAAAAAATTCAATATGTACCACTTTGTCAATCTACTGGCATGAATGAGTTGTCCCTTAGGTATATTCATTTTAATAAACGGTGGATGATTACTTTTATTATGCAAATAGTTGTTAGTGAAAGTGTCTTTTCTATATATCTTACTTTCAAAATTATTATTGACATTATTCCATTCTAAATGGACATCAGCACTACCAATTTCTCCTACTGTAAATTTAAAAAATTCAGATCTTGAATAGTATCCACAGACTGTTTCACTGTATTGATGTCACCCTCAATTATAAAAAATAAATCAACAAATCTCTTGTAATGACAAATGTTGAATTCAATATACAATTCCTGCAAAACAAGAAGTTATGTACTCACCATAACGTTCGATGTATGTAGTCCATCTCGCCTCACATTCTTACCCGTGGGTTCAGAGCTGAATATCGGCTCCGACTCGGCCAAACTTTTCTAGCTCGAAGTCTTCTACTGGCTGGGCTAAGCAGGTATCCCATGCTGCACTGCTCCATATCCCCAGATCTAGTTTGCTGCGAACACTCATTCATACCCCATGCATAACAACATCCGAGTAAAGAAGAAAAAACTAAAGGTGAAGGGAACTCTATAAATCACACCTAACCTCCAGATCCTCCAGGAAGGGGAAAGGTAAGTAACAATGTGAGGCGAGATGCACTACATACATCGAATGTTATGTTGAGTACATAACTTCTTGATGTTATGTAGTCCAATCTCGCCTACATTCTTACCCGTGGGACAGCATCCCTATCACCTACATCCTGGGAGGCTCATAGGAAGATGCTCCTGAGTACTGTGGAACCAAAGGAAGACCTGCCCCTAGATACCATGTCCAACTTGTAATGAGTAACAAATGTGAGGAGAAGCCCAAGTAGCTGCTGCACAAATATCATCCATAGACAATCTGGCTTGATAGGCTGTAGATGTAGATACAGCCCGAGTAGAGTGAGCCTTGACCAGAAACTGTAGGTCTTTACCTCCTGAGGAATAAACGAAAGAGATGCAACTGGATATCCATCTGGATAGGGTGATTTTGGAGACCGGGGACCCAATTTTGTTTTCCAAAAAAAGAGACACACAGTTGATCAGATTTTTGGAGATCTTTAGTTCGGTGCAGATAGAAACGCAACTGTCTGTGTACATCCAATTGATGAAATTTAAATTCTGTCTTGTTAGAAAAATGGGGAAAAAATGCTGGCAACTCAATAGATTGATTAAGATTAGATATGGACACCACTTTAGGAAGAAAGAAAGGGTTTGGTCTAAGAGAAACTCTGTCCTTATGAAAGATCAAGTATGGAGGTTTGATAGAAAGAGCTTGAATTTCTGAAACTCACCTGGCTGATGTGATGGCTATTAAAAAGGCAGTTTTCCAGGTCAATAATTTTAAGTCGCAGGTAGCTGCAGGCTCGAAGGGTGGTAAAGTAAGGGCTTGCAGGACAAAATTTAGATCCCAGGGCATGATAGGTTCTGAGACCGGAGGACGGAGTAGCAGAGTGCCCTTCAGGAAAGCCTTACAGAGTCTGTGAGCCATCAGACTAGGGTCATTAGCAACATGAAAGTTAGACATCACTGCCAATTGAACTTTAATGGTAGCTGACTCTGAGCCCTGATGGAAAAGCATAGACAAAAACTCCAAGACTGAAGCAACTGGGGCTGTGTAAGGGTCAATTCCTTGGGTATGAGCCCAAATAGAAAACCTCTTCCATTTGCTAGAATAAATATTCCTAGTAGAGGGCTTAAGAGAGGAAGTTAAAATATGAACTACCTCAGGTGAAAAGTGATGAAGCCTAACTAACGACGGAAGTGGAGTAGCCAGGCTGTCAACCGGAGGGTCCACAGAGAGGGGTGGAACTGTCCCGACATGTGTCAGTAAATCTGGTTGTGGGTCCAGAATCCAAGGTGTGTCCACAATGTAGGGGTGGAGAAAGGGTAACCAGACTTTACGAGGCCAGTGTAGAGCAATCAGAATCATTCTGCTTCCCAAGGACTGCGCTTTCTGAATAACTTTTGATAGCAAAGGAAACGGAGGGAAAGCATAAAGCAGACCGGAGAGCCAATCATGAACTAAAGCGTCCCTGGGTGACTCGGGTGACTCCCCCTGTGGGGGGATCAGTGTGAAGTAGCTGCTGCATTTGGCATTGAGGGGGGCTGGCAAAAAGGTTGCAGCAAGACTGACCCCATCTGCTGAAGATTTGTTCTGCAACTCGACAATTCAGGGACCACTCGTAAGGCATCAGAACAGCTCTGCTTAGCCTGTCTGCTATCACGTTGGACTTCCCCGGAATGTGCGTTGCCACCAGAAACCATTGAGAAGATACTGCCCACTGCCACACTCGCATGGCCTCTCTGCACAGGGGGTTTGATCTGGTTCTCCCCTGCTTGTTCAGATACCACACCACTGACATGTTGTCCGAGTGTATTGCAATAGTCCCTAGAGGTAGAAAGCTCTGAAGTACCTGCAACGCAAGTAGCACCGCTCTCATCTCTAGGACATTGATATGCAGATGTATCTCGTGATCTTGCCACGTGCCTTGGACTGTCCTGCCACGATAATGCCCCACCCACCCCATCTGGGAGGCGTCCGTGGTCTCTGTGGCATCTGGGGTTGGTGGAACGAAGGGTTTTCCCTTGTCCAGATTGTTGGTGCAAAGCCACCAACTGAGATCCTGTTTGCATCTGTTCGTGAACAAAATAGGGTGGGAAGGTGGAAGTTTCTGGAGAGACCATTGAGCAAAGAGGAGCCATTGAAGGAGCCTCATGTGCAATCTCGCTAGAGGGACCAACATAATTGTTGCTGCCATAGTCCCCAAGAGTTGAAGAACCCATCTTGCCTGCGCTTTCCTCAGGGGTAGCAGGGCGTGCACCTGTTGCTGTAAGACTCTGGTTCTTTCCTGCGGTAGAAAGGCTTGCATTTGAACGGTGTCTAACTCTGCAACTATAAAAATGACACGGTGTGAGGGCAACAAGGCAAATTTTTCCCAGTTCAGTGTTATGCCCAACTGTTGACAAAGAGTGATGGTAGGGTCCCTGGTTTGGATTAGTAGATGCCTGGTGGGGGCGGTAAGGAGCCAGTCATCCAGATACGGAAACACTTGGAATCCTACAAGTCTCAAGTGAGCTGTCACCACCGCCATACACTTGGTGAACACCCTGGGGGCTGTGGTGAGACCAAAGGGCAGGGCTCGAAACAGGAAATGACTGGCTCCCAGCCGGAAGCTTAGGTGACTCCTGGATGCCCTGTCCATTTTGACATGGTAGTAAGCATCCTTGAGGTCAATGGAGCACATCCATACTTCTCCCAACAATGGGAGAATCGATTGTAGTGTGACCATACAGAACTTGGACATTTGTACATAGTTGTTCAGTTGGCTGAGATCTAATATGGGTCTCAGGTCCCCTGTTCTTTTCGGCACAAAAAAGAATCTTGAGTAAGTCCCTAATCCGATCTGGTCTGACGGGACATGCTGGATGGCTCCCTTTCCTAGCAGCTTTGAAACCTCTGAAGCTGCGTGATCCCTTTGACTGGGTGGAACATCCGGGATTTTTCTGACTGGAGGGGGGGTCTGACGAAAAGGGGATGAACATAACCTCCGGAAATTATTCGTAATACCCATCGGTCCTGGGTGATGCTTTGCCAGGCTTCCTGGTATAACGATATTCGACCCCCGACTGGCTCCAGAAACGCACAGTCGGGCATCCCATCAGGAACGACAGTAGGGAGAGCCGCGAAAGGAATCGCGGTCTCCCAAATTGTGGGGGCCCCCCTCTGCCTCTAGGGCGGCATCTCCCTGAATAACCTCCCCCTCCTCTGCCTCTGGAGGGGGACTCACCTTGTGCAGCAGGAAAAAACTTCTGTGATTTTTTGAACTGCACCCCCCCCCCCCCGCTGGGCTTTGGGGTAAGGCCTAGAGGGAAGGGAAAAACGGACCCCTACAGCAGACAAGGTCTTTCCCTCTTGCTCGCACCTGGTGAGGGTGTCTTTCACTTTGGTTCCGAACAAAGAAGAACCATCAAAGGGAGCTTCAGTGAAAGAAGACTTGAAGGCCTCCGCAAAATGACAAAGGCGCATCCAGTCTTGCCTTCTAAGGGCGACTCCTGAGCTTGCTGCCCTACTCGCTCCCTCGGCTGCATATGAAATGAGCTGCATGGAGGAGTTAACGATGTAATTGAGGGTAGACACCTGGGCATTAACCGTCTGGGCCACTGCCTCAGGCACGTTATCCGCAAGAGTATCTCCTAACTCCTTGAGGAGATCTCTCTGGAGCAGAGTAAAATGAGACAGGTAGCTCAGCGACCGTAAGGTAAAGGTTGCTGATGAGAGGGTACACTTCCCGTACTGGTCCATGGTCCTAGACTCCTTGTTAGGAGGATGGATGAAGAAGTCTCTGCTACTTCCTTCGGAGTGGCCGCCGCCACCACCATGGCATCCACAGGGACTCCTTTGGACAAAAACTCCTTACCTGGGGGAGCAGAAAGACATTTATTTGGTCTCCTGGGAACGGGTTCCACAGAATCAGTGTTCTCCCACACCCTCCGACAAATTAAATCCAGGAGCTTGTCGAAGGGTGCGGACACCCAGGAGGTGGAGGGCTGAGCACCAAAGGCCTTCAGGAAGACAGACTCCTCCGCGGAGGGGGATTTGGATGGCCAGTCACCTCTTTGTTTCAATATCTCCATGATGTCGGAGAAAGAAACATCATCAAAGGATGACTTGGGGGACCCCTCTGATTCCTCGAGGTCATTATCTGAGGCGAGAGACTCATTCTGGGAGTCTATGTGCTTCCTCTTGCACGTTTTCTTTCTAGGGGGCTCGTCAGGCAAGAACTCTGAAGGGCCTTCAGAAACTTGGGAACACTCATGGGGGGTATCCCTAGTGCTTGGGGCTCCACTGTCTACAGATAGGTGGCGATCAGAGGCTCTCACCGGCGTGGTAGGGGACAGAATGACAGACCCGCATGATGTTGCTGATGATCTGGCCAGTGCAGTCCGCATGGCCTCAAAGGCAGGCCCCCCCCCCGTGTCAGAGGACCGGCCAGCCTCAGAGACCATGACAGGAGTCAGGGTTCCTCGAGCAGAGGCACCAAGCGGGAGACTAGGAACCGAAATGTGTCCCGAGGTGTCCCCCTCGGGCCAGACTGAAGAATCCCGAGTCCCGAACCCCACGGACGGCACCGACTGGGTTGGAGCCGATGTCGGTACCGATAGGCCTGGAGGTGCCATCGGAATCGACCTAGGAACATCACATGGAGCGGAACATTCTCGCTCCGAAGACAGAGATGTGCTTAGAGGAGGAATGATTGAAGAAGGTATCTGGGACGGAGCCGAAAACAATTTTGCCAAAGCCGGTGACTGAAGGAGCCTCTGCACCACCCTATCAACATCCACATCTGAAAGAGTCTTGGAGGATTTGGAGGACAGGGAGGGAGATCGAGATCTCCTCTCAGGTGACACTGGTCTAATACTGGGCAATCGGCTCCGAAGAGGTTCCAATATAATTGGAGCCAACGCCAGTTCCATCAACACCGATACTTCCTGCGGCCCCGAGGACAGTGGAGCCGAGGAAGTCGAAGCAAGTTTAGTGACTTTCTCTGGTGGCTCCGAGGAAACTGAAGGAGCCGAAGACCTCTTTTTGACTTTGAGGATTTTGATTTAGAACTGGAAGTGGAATCCATGGCCTCTTCGAACGAGGGTTTTAAGAGTCCCTTTAGAATTAGCTTATTCTTTCTTTCTTGGAGTACTCTGGGACTAAAACCATGGCAGAAGCTGCAGGACTCCTGCAGATGGATTGCTCCCAGACAATAGATGCACACCGAATGTCCATTGGTGATGGACATCTTGTAACCACACAGAGCACTTTTTAAAACCTGAAGGTTTGTGCTCCTTGGAATCTTTGGACATATTTTAAACAAGTAATCACAAATACCAAAACAATGAACAAGTCCCTGACTGACAGGAAAAACAACACAAGCACGCAAAACACCACTAAGCATGGGAACACATTTTTACACAACCCAGCACACACAAGGATGACTAGGGCTAAAAACCTCTAACTAAAACATTTTTTAGACCACGTACACAGAAGGGACACCGACACTAAAACCTCTAACTCAAACGGTTTTAGAAGCGAAACAACACAGGACAAGAGGGAAGGACTAGGTCCTCTAACTGAAACGGGCCTAGCCCAATGGAACAGCTAGTGGGACACCACAAACCACAATCACACTACAGAAAAACCAACACAGCACCAATTAGAAACAGCTATTAAAATAGCTTTTTGTTTGTAACAAGTTTTCTCAGAATAACAAGAAAAAAGGGTACTTAGCCACAGCCAAGAGCGAGACCACGTCCGAGCTACACGAGCGGCAAACGAGATCTGGGGATATGGAGCAGTGCAGCATGGGATACCTGCTTAGCCTAGCCAATAGAAGACTTCGAGCTAGAAAAGTTTGCCAGAGTCGGAGCCGATATTCGGCTCCGAACCCACGGGTAAGAATGTAGGCGAGATTGGACTACATAACATCCACATATTCCCACCAACTAAAGGAGAAAGAAATGTCATGTTTGAAATACAGCAAAACAAGGACTTTAGGGTGATGAAAGTGATAAAGGTGGCACATTAGTTTTGATGGATGTAAACCAATACAATGATTGCATGTTTACTTTAAGTAATGAAAATGAATACAAATAAATATACATGGTAGACATGCAGAAAAGTTATAAAAAAGTTTATACTTTTTTACATGACAGCTTAATAAATGAAGTCATTGATTTTGAAACTTATAATTTTTGCTTGGTTGATAAACCAAAGGTTGGAATATTATTTGGAATACCTAAAGTTCACAAAGACCAAAGAAATTTGCCTTTCAGGGCAATTGTTTCTTCGCCCAACTGTGTTACCAAAGGTATTTCCTTAGTAATTGATTCCATTTTAAATCCTTTGGTACAACTCCTCAATTCTTATATAAAACATGCATGAGATTTTTTTTAGATAAAATGAGGGAATTTTTTTTAACACAGTTTACATTTAATTGTGGTAGACATTTTTACAGTAGACATTACTTCATTGTATACATCTATTCCCCACCAGCAAGGTATAGTGTGTGTTAAGAGATTTTTTGAACACATTCTCTAAGCTTTCTAACCAATATATTAACTTACTTTGTGATATGATAGATATAATGTTGGATAATGTTTTCATGTTTAATGGTAATTATAAACAGATAAATGGGGTTGCTATGGGGTCTCCAGCAGCCCCATCATTTGCAAATATAGTAATGGGTTGGTGGGAACATGTGGTTTTACTGGAATTGCAATATTTGCATAATAAAAGTAATCACCCATCATTTATTAACATGAATATAGCTAAGGGACAACTCATTTGTGCCAGTAGATTGACAAGAGGTACATGCTGAATTTGTCATTGCTGTTTCAGTGCTGAGGGGACAGTATTTTTTCAGTTGATATTGGGAAAAGGATTGAGCTGCCAGGTAAGAGAAAAAGAGGAAGGCCTAAGATAAGGCTTATGGATGTGGTGAGAAAGGACATGCAGGTGGTTGGTGTGACATAGCAAGATGCAGAGGACAGGAAGAAATGGAAACAGATGATCTGCTGTGGTGACCCCTAACGGGAACAGCCAAAAAAAGGGAAGATGATGAACCTACTGAATAGGCATCTTCGATGGTAGTAGCTCATAAGAAAAGCTCATATGATATCAAAATATGTATTGATCCATGAGATTTGAACAAGGCACTGAAAATACCTCATCACCCAATGTCTACAGTTGAAGTTGCAGCTCTGATGGAAAATGTCATTGTTTTTTTTCTGTCTTAGATGCAGAGAGTTCATTTTGGCAAATTTTGCTTGACAAGACATCTTCCTTGCTTACTACATTCAGTACTCCTTTTGGCAGCTACAGATCTTTGAGAATGCCATTTGGGATAAATTCTGCCAGTGAAGTCTTCCAACGTGCAATGGATCAAAATTTTTCTGGGTATCCTTGTGCTATTATAGCAGATGATATTCTAGTAGGAGGTAATGGTGAAACTGAACATGACAGAAACCTCAGAAAAGCTCTGGAAAGAGCTTGTCAAGTGAATCAAGCTGAATCCTAAGAAGTCCAAGTTCAAGGTTATGAAAAGTTACTTATGTTGGTCATTTATGTACCAGTTCAGGCTTACCAGACTCTTCCAAGCAAACAGCCATTCTTGAGATGCCAGCTCCAGACAATGTTCAAGCCTTTCAATACTTTCTTGGCATGGTTAACTACCTAGGCAAGTTCCTTCCAGATTTAAGCCAACTAGCAACACTGCTTAGAGAGCTGACACATAGATTTATCCTGGTCATGGTTGGAAAAAGAGCATTTGATGTCCTGAAACACAGAATTGCCAGTCTACCAACTCTCAGATATTATGATGTTCACAAACCAGTTACTCTTTTCCTGTGATGCTTCGAAATTTTGTCTTGGTGCAGTCATTCTTTAAGGGGGTCAACCTGTAGCCTATGCGCCCAGATCTCTGACCCAAAATGAAATGCAGTATGCTCAGATAAAAAAATTCTTGGCAATTGTGTTTGCATATTTGAAGTTCCATGACTATATTTATGGTAGACCTATCCAGGTTGAAACAGACCACCAACCTGTAGTCGCTATTTTGAGAAAGCCTATGCATTCAGCTCCAGCCAGATTGCAATGTATGATGTTGAGATTGCAGAAGTACAGTTTCAATCTTGTTTACACAAAAGGCAAACTTCTTTATCTTGCTGATACATTATCTAGATCACCCAGAAATACCACTGAAGAGCATGACAATGAGAAACTCGATTTTGAAGTCATGGAAGTGAGTAATTTTTCTTCCACGTGTCAATGAGCTTAGAAATCATACAGTCTCAGATCCTGTTTTACAGATGCTCAACTATTATCAATCAAGGATGGCCATCAAAGGAATCTAATTTACCTCAAGTGCAACCTTATTTTCCTTATAGAGATGAGCTTTTGTCCATCAATGGTATTGTTATGAAAGGTCTGAAAGTAATTGTTCCAAAGTCCTTGCAACAAGAGTATATTGCTATCTTGCATCGTGGCGACCCAGGAACCAATTCTACTAAAAGGAGGGTGAGAGGACTAGTGTTTTGGCCTTCTATGTCACAAGACATTGACAAAGTACTTTCATCTTGTTCTGTATGTAATAGTACAAAGCCACATCAACAGAAGGAACCACTTCAGCTAAACCAGATTCCTGAACTACCTTGGTCGACAGTAGCCACTGAAATTTTTGAGTGGAATGGTCAACATTATTTGGTGTTAGTAGACTCTTATTCAAATTGATTCAAGATTGACCTACTTCCTAATCTAGCATCCAGTATTGTCAATACTAAGATGAAGCATCATTTTGCAGTTCATGGTAGTCCACACAAAGTTATTCTGACAATGGTACACAGTATACTAACCAGCAATTCAAAAGATTTGCTGAAGAGTGGAACTTATGTTGCAAGTAGTCCTGAATAGTCACAGTCAAATGGTTTGGCAGAACATGCAGTTCAAAGTTCAAAACCGTCACTAGAGAAGTCAAAATGAGATAATAGGGATATTTTCCTGAATCTCTTGAATCTCAGAAGTACTCCTCGTGATAAATGTCTTGGTTCACCTGCCCAGAGATTTCTGTCAAGGCAAACCAAACTACCTTACCAAACAGCAGTAGTTTATTGGTTCCAAGTGCCAAGAACAACAGATTTGTGAAAGCCCATCTGTTAAAGAAATGCCTATCCCAGAAATCTTATTACAATAAGTCCAGCAAACCGCTCAATCCATTATGTGAAGGAGAGACAGTGAGAACTGCAAACATACAAAGGTTATGATCAGATTGGAGTCATGAAGAGTATTTGGCCAGAGCAGAGATCGCACATTGTGGAATCACAAGGAGTAGAGTTTAGGCGGAATCGGAAACATTTGTGTCTGGTGTCCAAGCCTGAACCACAGCACCTAGCCTGTGAGAAAGACCATCTCAGAGTGAGTTGTCCAGCATTCCAGTTCCTGAGGAAGTTCCAGTAAATATCCCTGCTCATGAGATGAATCCCAAAGTTTGGGATAGGAGTTGTTAAACGAAGACTGTCCCTGTTGCTAAACCTAATTCTGAATACTATGTTCCTAGATCAGGTCATATTTCTAGACCATGTTACAGATGCATGGCAACTTGGACATGAACATTGTGTTTGCTTCCAATGTCTACATTATTGCACGTCTTTATTCTAATGTCATTTCATTGAAGACAATTCGTTAAGAGGGAGAATGTAGATCTATCTGTGTGTACAGCTTCAAGAAACTTTCTAGGGGCTTGCACAAGTGTATAAATACTGAGCACGTGCGAGCCTGACTGCCATTTTGTAGTAATCCGTTGAGATGTAAGCATGTTGGCTGAGTAGTCTGTCTGTTAATCAGTTCATTTACATGTAATGCTGCTATCCATCCTGATGTGTTTCTATATAATAAAACATATAAACTACCCCGCCTGTTTATCATCTATACTAGAGAGGGACAAGCAACACTGTCCTTAGAAATCTCCTTCTTGGTGGCCACCACCAAAATGGCATCAACAGTCAGATCCTTACTACAATGAGACCTGTCTTTCTTTGGGGGGTATAAACTTTATCTAACTTTCTAGAGATTGGGCTCCACTGTGTCAGGTTCCTTCCATGCCCTCTGGGATACCAGGTCTATAAGGGCATCCAGAGGGACAACCACCCAAGGCATGGATGGGCCTATGCCAAAGGCCTCCAGAAATACCGACTTCTCCAGAGAGGGGACTTCGATGGTCTAGCCAGTGCATTGAAGTAATTCCAATAAGTTGCCAAAAGAGGAGTCATCTCTCGGAGACATAGGGGAACACTCTCCTTCCTCAAGGTCAGTATCCAGAGAGAGATTCCTCTGGGGAGTTTAAGTGTTTCCTCTTACACTTTCTCTTCCAGGAAACCTCCTGTTCTAATAAACCTGAGGAGGAAGGGGAAGACTCTGGAAGCACTGCCATGAGGGAAGACTGGAGGCTGGTTGACATAGGCTTTCCTGGAGCAGACTGTTGACTAGCCACAGGTACTGATGAAAAATGGGAGGTGGTGCTTTCCAGAGAAATCTGACCCTTCTCCTTTGAAGAGAACATTCTCTCTACAAAGTTGAAGGTCAAGGTGGAGGCGGGCCTCTCGGTTCCGAGGGTCCTGGAACCAGAACGCACCAAAGATGGCCTTGAAGTCAAGGGAGACACACCTAGACCTGAGAATGAGATCAGCACCGAGCTGTCCAAAGCTGAAGCCCAGAGTTGGAGTGACAATCTCAAAGTAAGAACCGCTGCCCCGACCCAGAGACAACAGGTTTGACGCTACAGCTCTGAGGTCTTGGACAGCCCCATAAAGTCAGGGTAGAGGCTAGCAGGGAAAGAATGGAGCCAATGATGACCAAGCCATCAGATCAGACTTAGAGGGTGGAAACTCAGCTGGTCCTGAAGACCTTGGATCCGAGGGGGCTGAAGGAAAAAGCCTGAAGGATGGAGCTGAAGATCCTGGTACTGGACCCAGGGAAGAGGAGATGAGGCCTAATTGCATCTGTGACTGCAAAAAGGACCCATCAGCGGCTCCAGAGGTTTTGATGTTGCCCACCAAACTCAATAACCATAGAGAAGAAGCAACCAAAGAGGGCTTAAAAGGTCTATGAGAGGAATATCCCACATGCTGGATCCAAGCTAGCAAGGCCCTGAACCAGGGTGGAGACAGAGAAGATTCTGGTGAACAAGGAGGTGGAGTACTTGTAGAAAAAGGGGGAAGCTGCCCTGAAGGTACCCCTTTAAAGAAGGAATGGTTCGGGATGCTTGGAGCTGGAGAAGCGATCTTGCTAGATTTGAGGGCCAAAGACAATAAATTCCAAGCTGAAGATCAGCTCTGAGGCAGCCAGGGGAGCTGGAAGTCAGAAGATCTTCAGATCGCATGAGCTCAAGGTAGCAGGTCCACTAGTAGAATCCAAAGAAGACCTGTTATGCTCTCCTTTGGCATGTCTTGCTGTCAGACCTCTCTGATCCAGTCTTGGGAGCTGGGGGAGAAGACACCCCAGAGACAGAAGCAGAAATTCCGAAAGGTAGATGCCCTTTCAGCACTAACTTGGCCCTATGCTCATCAAAAGCCCTAGTGACAAAAAAACCCTCACAAATGAAGCCTCCAGAACCAAACAGTACACACATTTTAAGTGTGCATCCTGGGAGGGCAACTTGTGTCCGCAGGAAATGCACTTCAGAAGCCTTTGCCATCTCACTAACACTATGTAATGACAGAAAAAACTACAATGTGCAATACACTAAATTATAAGACAAAAACAATGGGAAGGGAAAAAGGATGACACAACTGCAATAAAGGGTCACAGAGGGTGGGAAAACAATAAATCTTACCAAACTACTGCACTAACTTCTCCAAACAGAAAAGTGGAGCAGAGCCGCAGACCAGGCTACAGACATGAATGGAGGCAAACTAGATCTGTGAAGTTGCAGGAGCAAAGACTTATTGTTAAGGGAGGCAGAGCTAAATGAGCTAAAGACTTCAGAAATGGCAGGTATTGGATCCAAAGTCCCAAAGGTTGAAGCTAGACAGCAGATCGACTTTTTTGTCCACTTCCAGTTCACATCCATGCTGCCTTATGGTGTCCAGAACTTTATTTGTGTCTGGCTTCTTTAACTAAGTGACTTATCAACTTAATAGGCAGTATTAGAAAGGGCAGGGAGATATTAACAAAATAACACTAAGATTATTAGTCCAGGATGTCTTCCAGTGGAGAAAAATTAATCTTTTCCACTGATTCATATTTTCAAATTTATGTTCCTATTTACATAATAGAGTCCTACCTGTTATTAAGGTGTATGGTGTGAAACACTAGTGTGTGAGACAGGACAATTCACGGTCAAGGCTGCTGTACATCACACAATACTAGAAATATTGCTAGTTGTTTGCTAGCAATTATGAAAATAAACAAGGTTTTCAAATAGAGTTAATTCTATGCAACAGTTTGAGTCACTTTGATTTTGATGTATTAAGTGAAACCTTAGTTGTTGAAGAAAACTCTCGACGTTTGCACTGTACACTGCACAGAGAGATATTCAAAATTTGTTTGGTTAATTATACAATTAAGAATATGTTTCATATTCTGTAAATATCTCAATAAACATGCACTTAGAGGAGTTTCTTGTTGTCATGTGAAAACAGGCCTACTTCAGAAACCTGAATGCTCACTCACCCGACTTCCAAAACACCGAGATGAAGAGGCCGACGACCACACAACACCGATGTCCCAAAATGAGAAGTTATGTACCTACCATAACTTTCCATGTTAGTTGTCTTCTCTCGCCTTCTTTCTTGCTGGATGGGTTCGGAGCCGATCCTTGGCTCCGACTCGGCCACTTACTAAAGCTCGAGAGCTTATTTTACCGGCTCGAGGCAACCCTATATCCCATGATGCTAGGCGATAACTCCCCAGATCTCGTTTGGAAGCTGAAAAACCTAGCATAGGCCAATAAAATAAAATCCTCCAACTGGAAGGAGGAGGAAGAGGGATAAAAACCTCCAAAGATAATTATTTACACTATATATATCCTAGGACACCTAGATAGTGAACAAAGGAATAAAAGGACCCTTCAAGGAAGGGAAGATCTTCTCAGTCTGTCCAGGCTAGGGGGATGGTGGGTGGGATGCAAGAAAGAAGGCGAGAGAAGACAGCTAACATGGAACGTTATGGTAGGTACATAACTTCTCAATGTTAAGTTGTCAATCTCGCCTTCATTCTTGCTGGATGGGACTACGTCCCTAGCACCTTCATCCTGGGTGGCTCATTGGAACAGACTCTTAAGAATGGTGGAACCAAATGTGACTGCTCTGTCCCTGGAGGCCATGTCCAATTTGTAATGCGAAACAAAGGTATGAGGAGAGGCCCATGTGGCTGCCGCACAGATAGTGTCTATTGGTAGTCTAGCTTGAAAAGCTGCAGATGTAGCTAGTGCTCTAGTTGAATGGGCTTTTGGCTTAGAAGTTAATTCCCTGCCTCTGAGTTGATAAATAGATGTAATCACAGAAGACAGCCACCTAGATAGGGTTACCTTGGAAACAGGAAGGCCTTTCTTATTTTCTGCGTACGATAAAAACAGTTGATCAGACTTCCTTATTTGTTTGGTTCTATCCAAATAGTATCGGAGCTGGCGGTGAACATCTAGATAATGTAGCTTTTGCTCCGCTCTATTAGTATAGTTTGGGAAAAAAACTGGGAGATCAATTGATTTAAATTTGTCTGTGAAGTCACCTTGGGTAAGAAGGATGGATTAGTCCTTAGAGAAACTTTGTCTTTATGGAAGATTAAGTAGGGAGGACGAATGCAGAGGGCGTGAAGCTCTGATACTCTCCTAGCAGAAGTAATGGCGACTAGGAAAAGTGTCTTCCAGGAAAGAAATTTCAATGAACAGGAGACCGCAGGTTCAAAGGGGGGGAGAATTAAGGATGTTAAGACTAAATTAAGATCCCACTGAGGTGGAGGGTCTTTGATCGGAGGTTTAAGTAAATATACACCTTTAAGGAAGGCTTTGCAAAGCTTATTGGACATGATATTGTGGTCCGATAAGCCTGTATGAAAATTCGATATGGCTGCCAACTGAACCTTTACTGTAGAGGCAGAAGACCCTGAATGAAAAATTTCGGCTAGGAAGTCTAAGACCGAATGAATTGGGGCAGTAAAGGGATCTATATTCCTTGCCTTTGCCCAGAAGGAGAAACGTTTCCATTTACTAGTGTAAATCCTTCTGGTGGAAGATTTAAGGGAAGCTACTATGATATCCCGGACGGGATTAGAAATCATAGGAAGCCTGGCTAAGGACGGAAGTGGAGCAACCAAGCAGTGAGGTTGAGAGAATGTAGGGATTGGTGCAGCTGCCCCGACTGATGGGTCAACAGATCTGGAGCTGGGTCCACATGCCAAGGCTGTACCAAAAGATAATGATGTAGGAACGGAAACCATATCTGTCGAGGCCAATAAGGGGCAATGAGAATCAACTTGGCTCTCAAGGCGGTTGCTTTCTGAATTACTTGTGGAATTAGAGGAAAGGGTGGAAAGGCATAGAGAAGTCCCCGAGGCCAATCTTGGACTAGAGCATCTCTGAGGGGATGGCCTGGAAGGGGGAAGAGGGTGAAGAAGTCGGGGCATTTGCTGTTTTGGGATGTAGCAAAAAGATCACAGCAAGGAAGGCCCCACTTCTGAAAAATCTCTTCAGCTACCGATTGTTTGAGAGCCACTCGTGTGGCATGAGTATGGCTCTGCTCAACCTGTCCGCTATGAAGTTGGACTTCCCGGGGATATGCGTTGCTATCAGAAACTGCTGAGAGGAGATCGCCCATTGCCAAAGCCTGAGTGCCTCTCGACACAGGGGATAGGACTTGGTTCCACCTTGCTTGTTGATATACCACACTACGGACATATTGTCCGTTTGGATTGCAATAGTTCCTAGGGGAAGAGAGTCGTGGAGGGCTTACAACGTTAAAAGCACTGCTCTCATCTCTAGGACATTTATGTGCAGGTGGCGCTCGAAAGGTTGCCAAGTGCCATGGACCATCCTGCCCTGAAAATGCCCCCCCCTCACCCGATCAGGGAGGCGTCTGATGTCACCGTGGCGACCGGGGGAGGAGGAACACGGGGTCTGCCCTGATGGACTTGAGGGGACAATATCCACCAGGACAGATGACTTTTGCAAGTTTGAGTTATCATGATCTTGTAGTGCACGGGGAGTTGCTGAAAAGGCCATTGGGTAAACAGCATCCACTGTAGAAGACGCATGTGAAAACGTGCAAGGGGAAGAAGTGTTATGGCGGCCGCCATAAGACCCAATACTTTCAGGACATACCTGGCCTGAATTTTGTTGCTCTGAAGAAGAACATGGACATGGTTTTGAATATCTAAGACTCTTTGGTCTGTTAACTTTGCTGAAAGTTGTACGGTGGTTCAAGTTGGCGCCTATAAAGGTAATAGACTGACAAGGCGACACGGCAGACTTTTCGAAATTTAGAGAGATTCCTAGCCCTCTGCAAATGTGAATGGTGTAAGCTCTGGCTTGGAGAAGTTGATGCCTGGTGGTGGCAGTGAGGAGCCAGTCGTCTAGATATGGAAACACCTGGAATCCTTGCTGTCTCAGGTGAGCCGTAACCCGCTGCCATACATTTGGTGAACACTCTGGCGGCTGTAGTGAGACCAAAGGGCAGGGCTCTGAATTGGTAGTGACTGGCCCCCAGCCGAAAGTGGAGAAACCTTCTGGAGCGCCTGTGAATTTTGATGTGATAGTACGCATCCTGAAGGTCCACGGAGCACATCCAATTGTCCTTGCCCAGAAAGGGCAGAATGGACTGTAGCATGACCATCCAGAATCTTGTTCTCTTTACAAACTTGTTCAGTTTGCTGAGATCTAATATTGGTCTCCAGTCCCCTGTCTTTTTCGGTACCAAAAAGAACCTTGAGTAGATTCTGGATCCTAGTTGGTCTGCTGGGACTGGCTGGATGGCTCTTTTTGCTAGCAGTTTTGATATTTCTGATACTGCTAGTTCCCTTAGACCGGGTGGAACGTCTGGAAGGGTTCCCTTTTGTTGAATTGGGGTTTGGATAAAGGGAATTTTGTAACCCTCGGATATGATCGACTGTACCCATTTGTCTTGAGTAAGGGAAAGCCAGGCTATTGGGTACAGCGACAATCTTCCCCCGACTGCCTCCGAAGGTGCACAATCGGGCAACATCTCAGGGATGCTGGAAGGGTTTGTCAGAGAGAGGCTCCCTGCTACCCTGGTTTTGCAGACCCCCTGTGCCCCTAGGGTGGCGTCTGTTGTTGTTACCCCCTCTGCCTCTGAGGGTAAACTGACCTCTTGCATCAGACGTGACTCCTTGAGATTTGCGGAACCACATTTTCCCACCCTTCTGACCCTTAGGGTATGGTCTGCGGACCCCCTGTGCCCCTAGGGTGGCGTCTGTTGTTGTTACCCCCTCTGCCTCTGAGGGTAAACTGACCTCTTGCATCAGACGTGACTCCTTGAGATTTGCGGAACCACATTTTCCCACCCTTCTGACCCTTAGGGTATGGTCTTGAAGGGGTGGAGAAACGGACTCCTACGGCAGAAAGAGTCTTGCCATCTTGCTCGCATCTGGTCAAGGTGTCTTTCACTTGAGGTCCAAACAAAGACGAACCATCAAAAGGGGAATTTGTGAAGGATGCCTTGAAAGGGTCCGTGAAATTACACAACCGCATCCAGGCGTGACGCCTTAAGGCCACTCCTGTGCCTGCGGCCCTACTCGCTCCATCGGCTGCATATGAAATCAGACGCATGGAGGAGTTAACAATTGAGTTCAGG